>NW_027175251.1:355008-710017 GCF_028021215.1 Eschrichtius robustus
GCCTGTGGTTAATTCTTCTTCCTGATGGGAAAATAGAGTGACCTGTGCCTGTCCCAAAACCTAGATCTAGTCTCTCATTGGTTGCCCCTCTTCCCGTTCATCCTCAGGACAAATTGCAACCTGTAGGGAACAGGAGGTTAAAGGTGCTGATTCTCCAAGTAGGGAGATTGCTAGTAAAGTAGCTGGAATGGCGAACCCGAGCACAAGGAGATGAGAAATGATGTGCGTTTTAGAAACCTTTCAAAATCACACGGTGTACCATCTTCTGAGTTTCTCATGCATGTTTTCGATGTAGGAAGATGCCCTTGAACCTGGAGACTTGGGACCCATGGGATGGGTACAACGCAGTATTACTTTAAAGGGTCTGCGTTTGCTCACCCAACCTAACCCAACCTTTCAGCCCCAAGACTGTCCACCCTTATGTCTCATCCAGCTGTGCGTGTAGATATAGTCAATCCAGGTTGCATCACAGCCTCTGAACGAATTTTGTAAGAATTTCTCTCTCTTTCACTGTCTTTGTTTTACATGTTTTTAAAAGTAATTTATTTTTATAATGGGGTTTAGCTGCTTTTCACGGCTGTGTTTATGCGGATTTACACCCACTTGACTCACTTCCAGACAGATATCAATACATAGGTTTTAAGATTGTTACTAGTCACATATATTCTTGTGCGGTGAATAGGGGGTGTTGAGTCCAGTTCACTGAGCAAGGAGTAGGTCTTGTCTATTACATATTGGGTGTATGGAACGGTATCTGAGCGAATTTGAAACCCTTGTTTTATGCATCACCCCACATCACCTTTCCCGTTAAGCAGCCATAGTGTGTTTTCTAAACGTGTGATTCTGTTCTGTTCTGTAATTCAGTTCAAGTGTAGCGGTTTTTACATTCCCTCTATAAGTGTTAGCTTATGATAAGTGTCTTTTTCTGTGTGACTTATTTCACTTAGAATCGTCGTACCTAAGTCCACTCATCTTGCTTCTACTAGCCTTATGACATTGATTTCATGTCTGAGTGATATTGCATTGTACATAAGGACCACAACTTCTTTATCCATTTTTCTCTTTCCTGGGATATTTAAGGTGTCATGAAGTGGAGGTTCTTGTCAACAGAGCAGCCCTAAACTTTGGGGTGCCTGTGTCTTGCTGATTTTTAGTTTTCCCAATTTATACGCCCATGAGTGGACGTGCCCTATGCTCCCTAAGCTGTGTTTTTTCGATGTTTCAGGACACACCGTACACTTCTCCAGAGTGGCTGTTGGCAACTTACATCCCGCTCATCAGCGTAGCAAGGCTGCCATTTCTCCATGGCCTGTCCTGCATTTCTGGTTTTGACACTTTTTGCAGCATGACCCTTTTGACCGATGGGAAGCGAGACTTCTTTGTAGCACTGATTTGCCTTTCCAGGTTGCTTGGTTGGCCAAAAAGGGCGTATGCGTTTTTTCCTGAATATATTCAGGAAAAAACGCATACGCCCTTTTTGGCCAAGGGCATCATTGTCGACGTTTTGCCGCTTTTCATGTGCTTTAAAGGCGATTCGAATCTACCTCCTGAAACCTGTTATCTGCAATTCTGCCTTGCTTTCAAATCCTCTTCGTTGCCTTCCCTCAATATATTTGTGGACGAGAGTTATCATTTATAACTCAGCAGGTTTGTGAATGGCAGTCCCCCTGAGCTCCATTTTTCAACTGTCTTTTTTGGGAGCTGGCCGCAAAAGCACGGGATTGCCTCAGGCCCTATTCTGGTTCCCGGCGGCAGGCTGAGCCTGTGGTTAATTGTTCTTCCTGATGGGAAAATAGAGTGACCTGTGCCTGTCCCAACACCTAGATCTATTCTCTCATTGGTTTCCCCTCTTCCCGTTCATCCTCAGGACAAATTGCAACCTGTACAGAACAGGAGGTTAAAGGTGCTGATTCTCCAAGTAGGGAGATTGCTAGTGAAGTAGCTGGAATGGCGAACCCGAGCACAAGGAGATGAGAAATGAGGTGCGTTTTAGAAACCTTTCAAAATCACACGGTGTACCTTCTTCTGGGTTCCTCATGCAAGTTTTCGATGTAGGAAGATGCCCTTGAACCTGGAGATTTGGGACCCATGGGATGGGTACCATGCAGTATTACTTTAAAGGGTCTGCGTTTGCTCACCCAACCTCACCCAACCTCTCAGCCCCAAGAGTGTCCACCCTTATGTCTCATCCAGCTGTGGGTCTAGATATGGTCAATCCAGGTTGCATCACAGCCCCTGAACGAATTTTGTAAGAATTTCTCTCTCTTTCACTGTCTTTGTTTTACGGGTTTTTAAAAGTAATTTATTTTTATAATGGGTTTTAGCTGCTTTTCACGGCTGTGTTTATGCGGCTTTACACCCACTTGACTCACTTCCAGACAGATATCAATACATAGGTTTTAAGATTGTTACTAGTCACATATATTCTTGTGCGGTGAATAGGGGGTGTTGAGTCCAGTTCACTGAGCAAGGAGTAGGTCTTGTCTATTACATATTGGGTGTATGGAACGGTATCTGAGCGAATTTGAACCCCTTGTTTTATGCATCACCCCACCTCACCTTTCCCGTTAAGCAGCCATAGTGTGTTTTCTAAACGTGTGATTCTGTTCTGTTCTGTAATTCAGTTCAAGTGTAGCAGTTTTTACATTCCCTCTATAAGTGATAGCTTATGATAAGTGTCTTTTTCTGTGTGACTTATTTCACTTAGAATCGTCGTACCTAAGTCCACTCATCTTGCTTCTACTAGCCTTATGACATTGATTTCATGTCTGAGTGATATTGCATTGTACATAAGGACCACAACTTCTTTATCCATTTTTCTCTTTCCTGGGATATTTAAGGTGTCATGAAGTTTAGGTTCTTGTCAACAGAGCAGCCCTAAACTTTGGGGTGCCTGTGTCTTGCTGATTTTTAGTTTTCCCAATTTATACGCCCATGAGTGGACGTGCCCTATGCTCCCTAAGCTGTGTTTTTTCGATGTTTCAGGACACACCGTACACTTCTCCAGAGTGGCTGTTGGCAATTTACATTCCGCCCATCAGCGTAGCAAGGCTGCCATTTCTCCATGGCCTGTCCTGCATTTCTGGTTTTGACACTTTTTGCAGCATGGCCCTTTTGACCGATGGGAAGCGAGACTTCTTTGTAGCACTGATTTGCCTTTCCAGGTTGCTTGGTTGGCCAAAAAGGGCGTATGCGTTTTTTCCTGAATATATTCAGGAAAAAACGCATACGCCCTTCTTGGCCAAGGGCATCATTGTCGACGTTTTGCCGCTTTTCATATGCTTTACAGGCGATTCGAATCTACCTCCTGAAATCTGTTTCCTGCAATTCTGCCTTGCTTTCAAATCCTCTTCGTTGCCTTCCCTCAATATATCTGTGGATGAGAGTTATCACTTATAACTCTGCGGGTTTGTGAATTGCAGTGTCCCTGAGCTCCATTTTGCAACTCGCTTTTTTGGGAGCTGGCCGCAAAAGCGCGGGATTGCCTCAGGCCCTATTGTGCTTCTGGGCGGCAGGCTGAGCCTGTGATTAATTCTTCTTCCTGTTGGGAAAATAGAGTGACCTGTGCCTGTCCCAACACCTAGATCTAGTCTCTCATTGGTTGCCCCTCTTCCCGTTCATCCTCAGGACAAATTGCAACCTGTAGGGAACAGGAGGTTAAAGGTGCTGATTCTCCAAGTAAGTTGATTGCTAGTAAAGTAGCTGGAAAGGTGAACCCGAGCACAAGGAGATGAGAAATGGGGTGTGTTTTAGAAACCTTTCAAAATCACATGGTGTACCATCTTCTGAGTTTCTCATGCATGTTTTCGATGTAGGAAGATGCCCTTGAACCTGGAGATTTGGGACCCATGGGATGGGTATCACGCAGTATTACTTTAAAGGGTCTGCGTTTGCTCACCCAACCTCTCAGCCCCAAGAGTGTCCACCCTTATGTCTCATCCAGCTGTGGGTCTAGATATGGTCAATCCAGGTGGCATCACAGCCTCTGAACGAATTTTGTAAGAATTTCTCTCTCTTTCACTGTCTTTGTTTTACGGGTTTTTAAAGGTAATTTATTTTTATAATGGGGTTTAGCTGCTTTTCACGGCTGTGTTTATGCGGATTTACACCCACTTGACTCACTTCCAGACAGATATCAATACATAGGTTTTAAGATTGTTACTAGTCACATATATTTTTGTGCGGTGAATAGGGGGTGTTGAGTCCAGTTCACTGAGCAAGGAGTAGGTCTTGTCTATTACATATTGGGTGTATGGAACGGTATCTGAGCAAATTTGAACCCCTTGTTTTATGCATCACCCCACCTCACCTTTCCCGTTAAGCAGCCATAGTGTGTTTTCTAAACGTGTGACTCTGTTCTGTTTTGTAATTCAGTTCAAGTGTAGCGGTTTTTACATTCCCTCTATAAGTGATAGCTTATGATAAGTGTCTTTTTCTGTGTGACTTTTTTCACTTAGAATCGTCGTACCTAAGTCCACTCATCTTGCTTCTACTAGCCTTATGACATTGATTTCATGTCTGAGTGATATTCCATTGTACATAAGGACCACAACTTTTTTATCCAATTTTCTCTTTCCTGGGATATTTAAGGTGTCATGAAGTGGAGGTTCTTGTCAACAGAGCAGGCCCAAACTTTGGGGTGCCTGTGTCTTGCTGATTTTTAGTTTTCCCAATTTATACGCCCATGAGTGGAAGTGCCCTATGCTCCCTAAGCTGTGTTTTTTCGATGTTTCAGGACACACCGTACACTTCTCCAGAGTGGCTGTTGGCAACTTACATCCCGCCCATCAGCGTAGCAAGGCTGCTATTTCTCCATGGCCTGTCCTGCATTTCTGGTTTTGACACTTTTTGCAGCATGGCCCTTTTGACCCATGGGAAGCGAGACTTCTTTGTAGCGCTGATTTGCCTTTCCATGTTGCTTGGTTGGCCAAAAAGGGCGTATGCGTTTTTTCCTGAATATATTCAGGAAAAAACGCATACGCCCTTTTTGGCCAAGGGCATCATTGTCGACGTTTTGCCGCTTTTCATGTGCCTTAAAGGCGATTCGAATCTACCTCCTGAAATCTGTTTCCTGCAATTCTGCCTTGCTTTCAAATCCTCTTCGTTGACTTCCCTCAATATATCTGTGGATGAGAGTTATCACTTATAACTCTGCGGGTTTGTGAATTGCAGTGTCCCTGAGCTCCATTTTTCAACTGTCTTTTTTGAGAGCTGGCCGCAAAAGCACGGGATTGCCTCAGGCCCTATTCTGTTTCCTGGCAGCAGGCTGAGCCTATGGTTAATTCTTCTTCCTGATGGGAAAATAGAGTGACCTGTGCCTGTCCCAAAACCTAGATCTAGTCTCTCATTGGTTGCCCCTCTTCCCGTTCATCCTCAGGACAAATTGCAACCTGTAGGGAACAGGAGGTTAAAGGTGCTGATTCTCCAAGTAGGGAGATTGCTAGTAAAGTAGCTGGAATGGCGAACCCGAGCACAAGGAGATGAGAAATGAGGTGCGTTTTAGAAACCTTTCAAAATCACACGGTGTACCATCTTCTGAGTTTCTCATGCATGTTTTCGATGTGGGAAGATGCCCTTGAACCTGGAGACTTGGGACCCATGGGATGGGTACCACGCAGTATTACTTTAAAGGGTCTGCGTTTGCTCACCCAACCTCTCAGCCCCAAGAGTGTCCACCCTTATGTCTCATCCAGCTGTGGGTCTAGATATGGTCAATCCAGGTGGCATCACAGCCGCTGAACGAATTTTGTAAGAATTTCTCTCTCTTTCACTGTCTTTGTTTTACGGCTTTTTAAAAGTAATTTATTTTTATAATGGGGTTTAGCTGCTTTTCACGGCTGTGTTTATGCGGATTTACACCCACTTGACTCACTTCCAGACAGATATCAATACATAGGTTTTAAGATTGTTATTAGTCACATATATTCTTGTGCGGTGAATAGGGCGTGTTGAGTCCAGTTCACTGAGCAAGGAGTAGGTCTTGTCTATTACATATTGGGTGTATGGAACGGTATCTGAGCGAATTTGAACCCCTTGTTTTATGCATCACCCCACCTCACCTTTCCCGTTAAGCAGCCATAGTGTGTTTTCTAAACGTGTGACTCTGTTCTGTTTTGTAATTCAGTTCAAGTGTAGCGGTTTTTACATTCCCTCTATAAGTGATAGCTTATGATAAGTGTCTTTTTCTGTGTGACTTATTTCACTTAGAATCGTCGTACCTAAGTCCACTCATCTTGCTTCTACTAGCCTTATGACATTGATTTCATGTCTGAGTGATATTCCATTGTACATAAGGACCACAACTTTTTTATCCATTTTTCTCTTTCCTGGGATATTTAAGGTGTCATGAAGTGGAGGTTCTTGTCAACAGAGCAGCCCCAAACTTTGGGGTGCCTGTGTCTTGCTGATTTTTAGTTTTCCCAATTTATACGCCCATGAGTGGACGTGCCCTATGCTCCCTAAGCTGTGTTTTTTCGATGTTTCAGGACACACCGTACACTTCTCCAGATTGGCTGTTGGCAACTTACATCCCGCCCATCAGCGTAGCAAGGCTGCCATTTCTCCATGGCCTGTCCTGCATTTCTGGTTTTGACACTTTTTGCAGCATGGCCCTTTTGACCCATGGGAAGCGAGACTTCTTTGTAGCGCTGATTTGCCTTTCCATGTTGCTTGGTTGGCCAAAAAGGGCGTATGCGTTTTTTCCTGAATATATTCAGGAAAAAACGCATACGCCCTTTTTGGCCAAGGGCATCATTGTCGACGTTTTGCCGCTTTTCATGTGCCTTAAAGGCGATTCGAATCTACCTCCTGAAATCTGTTTCCTGCAATTCTGCCTTGCTTTCAAATCCTCTTCGTTGACTTCCCTCAATATATCTGTGGATGAGAGTTATCACTTATAACTCTGCGGGTTTGTGAATTGCAGTGTCCCTGAGCTCCATTTTTCAACTGTCTTTTTTGAGAGCTGGCCACAAAAGCACGGGATTGCCTCAGGCCCTATTCTGGTTCCTGGCAGCAGGCTGAGCCTGTGGTTAATTCTTCTTCCTGATGGGAAATTAGAGTGACCTGTGCCTGTCCCAAAACCTAGATCTAGTCTCTCATTGGTTGCCCCTCTTCCCGTTCATCCTCAGGACAAATTGCAACCTGTAGGGAACAGGAGGTTAAAGGTGCTGATTCTCCAAGTAGGGAGATTGCTAGTAAAGTAGCTGGAATGGCGAACCCGAGCACAAGGAGATGAGAAATGAGGTGCGTTTTAGAAACCTTTCAAAATCACACGGTGTACCATCTTCTGAGTTTCTCATGCATGTTTTCGATGTAGGAAGATGCCCTTGAACCTGGAGACTTGGGACCCATGGGATGGGTACCACGCAGTATTACTTTAAAGGGTCTGCGTTTGCTCACCCAACCTCTCAGCCCCAAGAGTGTCCACCCTTATGTCTCATCCAGCTGTGGGTCTAGATATGGTCAATCCAGGTGGCATCACAGCCGCTGAACGAATTTTGTAAGAATTTCTCTCTCTTTCACTGTCTTTGTTTTACGGGTTTTTAAAAGTAATTTATTTTTATAATGGGGTTTAGCTGCTTTTCACGGCTGTGTTTATGCGGATTTACACCAACTTGACTCACTTCCAGACAGATATCAATACATAGGTTTTAAGATTGTTACTAGTCCCATATATTCTTGTGCGGTGAATAGGGGGTGTTGAGTCCAGTTCACGGAGCAAGGAGTAGGTCTTGTCTATTACATATTGGGTGTATGGAACGGTATCTGAGCAAATTTGGACCCCTTGTTTTATGCATCACCCCACCTCACCTTTCCCGTTAAGCAGCCATAGTGTGTTTTCTAAACGTGTGACTCTGTTCTGTTTTGTAATTCAGTTCAAGTGTAGCGGTTTTTACATTCCCTCTATAAGTGATAGCTTATGATAAGTGTCTTTTTCTGTGTGACTTATTTCACTTAGAATCGTCGTACCTAAGTCCACTCATCTTGCTTCTACTAGCCTTATGACATTGATTTCATGTCTGAGTGATATTCCATTGTACATAAGGACCACAAATTTTTTATCCATTTTTCTCTTTCCTGGGATATTTAAGGTGTCATGAAGTGGAGGTTCTTGTCAACAGAGCAGCCCCAAACTTTGGGGTGCCTGTGTCTTGCTGATTTTTAGTTTTCCCAATTTATACGCCCATGAGTGGACGTGCCCTATGCTCACTATGCTGTGTTTTTTCGATGTTTCAGGACACACCGTACACTTCTCCAGAGTGGCTGTTGGCAATTTACATCCCGCCCATCAGCGTAGCAATGCTGCCATTTCTCCGTGGCCTGTCCTGCATTTCTGGTTTTGACACTTTTTGCAGCATGGCCCTTTTGACCCATGGGAAGCGAGACTTCTTTGTAGCGCTGATTTGCCTTTCCAGGTTGCTTGGTTGGCCAAAAAGTGCGTATGCGTTTTTTCCTGAATATATTCAGGAAAAAACGCATACGCCCTTTTTGGCCAAGGGCATCATTGTCGACGTTTTGCCGCTTTTCATGTGCCTTAAAGGCGATTCGAATCTACCTCCTGAAATCTGTTTCCTGCAATTCTGCCTTGCTTTCAAATCCTCTTCGTTGCCTTCCCTCAATATATCTGTTGATGAGAGTTATCACTTATAACTCTGCGGGTTTGTGAATTGCAGTGTCCCTGAGCTCCATTTTTCAACTGTCTTTTTAGAGAGCTGGCCGCAAAAGCACGGGATTGCCTCAGGCCCTATTCTGGTTCCTGGCAGCAGGCTGAGCCTGTGGTTAATTCTTCTTCCTGATGGGAAAATAGAGTGACCTGTGCCTGTCCCAAAACCTAGATCTAGTCTCTCATTGGTTGCCCCTCTTCCCGTTCATCCTCAGGACAAATTGCAACCTGTAGGGAACAGGAGGTTAAAGGTGCTGATTCTCCAAGTAGGGAGATTGCTAGTAAAGTAGCTGGAATGGCGAACCCGAGCACAAGGAGATGAGAAATGATGTGCGTTTTAGAAACCTTTCAAAATCACACGGTGTACCATCTTCTGAGTTTCTCATGCATGTTTTCGATGTAGGAAGATGCCCTTGAACCTGGAGACTTGGGACCCATGGGATGGGTACAACGCAGTATTACTTTAAAGGGTCTGCGTTTGCTCACCCAACCTAACCCAACCTTTCAGCCCCAAGACTGTCCACCCTTATGTCTCATCCAGCTGTGCGTGTAGATATGGTCAATCCAGGTTGCATCACAGCCTCTGAACGAATTTTGTAAGAATTTCTCTCTCTTTCACTGTCTTTGTTTTACAGGTTTTTAAAAGTAATTTATTTTTATAATGGGGTTTAGCTGCTTTTCACGGCTGTGTTTATGCGGATTTACACCCACTTGACTCACTTCCAGACAGATATCAATACATAGGTTTTAAGATTGTTACTAGTCACATATATTCTTGTGCGGTGAATAGGGGGTGTTGAGTCCAGTTCACTGAGCAAGGAGTAGGTCTTGTCTATTACATATTGGGTGTATGGAACGGTATCTGAGCGAATTTGAAACCCTTGTTTTATGCATCACCCCACATCACCTTTCCCGTTAAGCAGCCATAGTGTGTTTTCTAAACGTGTGATTCTGTTCTGTTCTGTAATTCAGTTCAAGTGTAGCGGTTTTTACATTCCCTCTATAAGTGTTAGCTTATGATAAGTGTCTTTTTCTGTGTGACTTATTTCACTTAGAATCGTCGTACCTAAGTCCACTCATCTTGCTTCTACTAGCCTTATGACATTGATTTCATGTCTGAGTGATATTGCATTGTACATAAGGACCACAACTTCTTTATCCATTTTTCTCTTTCCTGGGATATTTAAGGTGTCATGAAGTGGAGGTTCTTGTCAACAGAGCAGCCCTAAACTTTGGGGTGCCTGTGTCTTGCTGATTTTTAGTTTTCCCAATTTATACGCCCATGAGTGGACGTGCCCTATGCTCCCTAAGCTGTGTTTTTTCGATGTTTCAGGACACACCGTACACTTCTCCAGAGTGGCTGTTGGCAACTTACATCCCGCTCATCAGCGTAGCAAGGCTGCCATTTCTCCATGGCCTGTCCTGCATTTCTGGTTTTGACACTTTTTGCAGCATGACCCTTTTGACCGATGGGAAGCGAGACTTCTTTGTAGCACTGATTTGCCTTTCCAGGTTGCTTGGTTGGCCAAAAAGGGCGTATGCGTTTTTTCCTGAATATATTCAGGAAAAAACGCATACGCCCTTTTTGGCCAAGGGCATCATTGTCGACGTTTTGCCGCTTTTCATGTGCTTTAAAGGCGATTCGAATCTACCTCCTGAAACCTGTTTCCTGCAATTCTGCCTTGCTTTCAAATCCTCTTCGTTGCCTTCCCTCAATATATTTGTGGACGAGAGTTATCATTTATAACTCAGCAGGTTTGTGAATGGCAGTCCCCCTGAGCTCCATTTTTCAACTGTCTTTTTTGGGAGCTGGCCGCAAAAGCACGGGATTGCCTCAGGCCCTATTCTGGTTCCCGGCGGCAGGCTGAGCCTGTGGTTAATTGTTCTTCCTGATGGGAAAATAGAGTGACCTGTGCCTGTCCCAACACCTAGATCTATTCTCTCATTGGTTTCCCCTCTTCCCGTTCATCCTCAGGACAAATTGCAACCTGTACAGAACAGGAGGTTAAAGGTGCTGATTCTCCAAGTAGGGAGATTGCTAGTGAAGTAGCTGGAATGGCGAACCCGAGCACAAGGAGATGAGAAATGAGGTGCGTTTTAGAAACCTTTCAAAATCACACGGTGTACCTTCTTCTGGGTTCCTCATGCAAGTTTTCGATGTAGGAAGATGCCCTTGAACCTGGAGATTTGGGACCCATGGGATGGGTACCATGCAGTATTACTTTAAAGGGTCTGCGTTTGCTCACCCAACCTCACCCAACCTCTCAGCCCCAAGAGTGTCCACCCTTATGTCTCATCCAGCTGTGGGTCTAGATATGGTCAATCCAGGTTGCATCACAGCCCCTGAACGAATTTTGTAAGAATTTCTCTCTCTTTCACTGTCTTTGTTTTACGGGTTTTTAAAAGTAATTTATTTTTATAATGGGTTTTAGCTGCTTTTCACGGCTGTGTTTATGCGGCTTTACACCCACTTGACTCACTTCCAGACAGATATCAATACATAGGTTTTAAGATTGTTACTAGTCACATATATTCTTGTGCGGTGAATAGGGGGTGTTGAGTCCAGTTCACTGAGCAAGGAGTAGGTCTTGTCTATTACATATTGGGTGTATGGAACGGTATCTGAGCGAATTTGAATCCCTTGTTTTATGCATCACCCCACCTCACCTTTCCCGTTAAGCAGCCATAGTTTGTTTTCTAAACGTGTGATTCTGTTCTGTTCTGTAATTCAGTTCAAGTGTAGCGGTTTTTACATTCCCTCTATAAGTGATAGCTTATGATAAGTGTCTTTTTCTGTGTGACTTATTTCACTTAGAAACGTCGTACCTAAGTCCACTCATCTTGCTTCTACTAGCCTTATGACATTGTTTTCATGTCTGAGTGATATTGCATTGTACATAAGGACCACAACTTCTTTATCCATTTTTCTCTTTCCTGGGATATTTAAGGTGTCATGAAGTGGAGGTTCTTGTCAACAGAGCAGCCCTAAACTTTGGGGTGCCTGTGTCTTTCTGATTTTTAGTTTTCCCAATTTATACGCCCATGAGTGGACGTGCCCTATGCTCCCTAAGCTGTGTTTTCTCGATGTTTCAGGACACACCGTACACTTCTCCAGAGTGGCTGTTGGCAACTTACATCCCGCTCATCAGCGTAGCAAGGCTGCCATTTCTCCATGGCCTGTCCTGCATTTCTGGTTTTGACACTTTTTGCAGCATGACCCTTTTCACCGATGGGAAGCGAGACTTCTTTGTAGCGCTGATTTGCCTTTCCAGGTTGCTTGGTTGGCCAAAAAGGGCGTATGCGTTTTTTCCTGAATATATTCAGGAAAAAACGCATACGCCCTTTTTGGCCAAGGGCATCATTGTCGACTTTTTGCCGCTTTTCATGTGCCTTAAAGGCGATTCGAATCTACCTCCTGAAATCTGTTTCCTGCAATTCTGCCTTGCTTTCAAATCCTCTTCGTTGCCTTCCCTCAATATATCTGTGGATGAGAGTTATCATTTATAACTCTGCGGGTTTGTGAATTGCAGTGTCCCTGAGCTCCATTTTTCAACTCGCTTTTTTGGGAGCTGGCCGCAAAAGCGCGGGATTGCCTCAGGCCCTATTGTGCTTCTGGGCGGCAGGCTGAGCCTGTGATTAATTCTTCTTCCTGATGGGAAAATAGAGTGACCTGTGCCTGTCCCAACACCTAGATCTAGTCTCTCATTGGTTGCCCCTCTTCCCGTTCATCCTTAGGACAAATTGCAACCTGTAGGGAACAGGAGGTTAAAGGTGCTGATTCTCCAAGTAAGTTGATTGCTAGTAAAGTAGCTGGAAAGGCGAACCCGAGCACAAGGAGATGAGAAATGGGGTGTGTTTTAGAAACCTTTCAAAATCACACGGTGTACCATCTTCTGAGTTTCTCATGCATGTTTTCGATGTAGGAAGATGCCCTTGAACCTGGAGATTTGGGACCCATGGGATGGGTATCACGCAGTATTACTTTAAAGGGTCTGCGTTTGCTCACCCAACCTCTCAGCCCCAAGAGTGTCCACCCTTATGTCTCATCCAGCTGTGGGTCTAGATATGGTCAATCCAGGTGGCATCACAGCCCCTGAACGAATTTTGTAAGAATTTCTCTCTCTTTCACTGTCTTTGTTTTACGGGTTTTTAAAAGTAATTTATTTTTATAATGGGGTTTAGCTGCTTTTCACGGCTGTGTTTATGCGGATTTACACCCACTTGACTCACTTCCAGACAGATATCAATACATAGGTTTTAAGATTGTTACTAGTCACATATATTCTTGTGCGGTGAATAGGGGGTGTTGAGTCCAGTTCACGGAGCAAGGAGTAGGTCTTGTCTATTACATATTGGGTGTATGGAACGGTATCTGAGCAAATTTGAACCCCTTGTTTTATGCATCACCCCACCTCACCTTTCCCGTTAAGCAGCCATAGTGTGTTTTCTAAACGTGTGACTCTGTTCTGTTTTGTAATTCAGTTCAAGTGTAGCGGTTTTTACATTCCCTCTATAAGTGATAGCTTATGATAAGTGTCTTTTTCTGTGTGACTTATTTCACTTAGAATCGTCGTACCTAAGTCCACTCATCTTGCTTCTACTAGCCTTATGACATTGATTTCATGTCTGAGTGATATTCCATTGTACATAAGGACCACAACTTTTTTATCCATTTTTCTCTTTCCTGGGATATTTAAGGTGTCATGAAGTGGAGGTTCTTGTCAACAGAGCAGCCCCAAACTTTGGGGTGCCTGTGTCTTGCTGATTTTTAGTTTTCCCAATTTATACGCCCATGAGTGGACGTGCCCTATGCTCCCTAAGCTGTGTTTTTTCGATGTTTCAGGACACACCGTACACTTCTCCAGAGTGGCTGTTGGCAACTTACATCCCGCCCATCAGCGTAGCAAGGCTGCCATTTCTCCATGGCCTGTCCTGCATTTCTGGTTTTGACACATTTTGCAGCATGACCCTTTTGACCGATGGGAAGCGAGACTTCTTTGTAGCACTGATTTGCCTTTCCAGGTTGCTTGGTTGGCCAAAAAGGGCGTATGCGTTTTTTCCTGAATATATTCAGGAAAAAACGCATACGCCCTTTTTGGCCAAGGGCATCATTGTCGACGTTTTGCCGCTTTTCATGTGCTTTAAAGGCGATTCGAATCTACCTCCTGAAACCTGTTTCCTGCAATTCTGCCTTGCTTTCAAATCCTCTTCGTTGCCTTCCCTCAATATATTTGTGGACGAGAGTTATCATTTATAACTCAGCAGGTTTGTGAATGGCAGTCCCCCTGAGCTCCATTTTTCAACTGTCTTTTTTGGGAGCTGGCCGCAAAAGCACGGGATTGCCTCAGGCCCTATTCTGGTTCCCGGCGGCAGGCTGAGCCTGTGGTTAATTGTTCTTCCTGATGGGAAAATAGAGTGACCTGTGCCTGTCCCAACACCTAGATCTATTCTCTCATTGGTTTCCCCTCTTCCCGTTCATCCTCAGGACAAATTGCAACCTGTACAGAACAGGAGGTTAAAGGTTCTGATTCTCCAAGTAGGGAGATTGCTAGTGAAGTAGCTGGAATGGCGAAGCCGAGCACAAGGAGATGAGAAATGAGGTGCGTTTTAGAAACCTTTCAAAATCACACGGTGTACCTTCTTCTGGGTTCCTCATGCAAGTTTTCGATGTAGGAAGATGCCCTTGAACCTGGAGATTTGGGACCCATGGGATGGGTACCATGCAGTATTACTTTAAAGGGTCTGCGTTTGCTCACCCAACCTCACCCAACCTCTCAGCCCCAAGAGTGTCCACCCTTACGTCTCATCCAGCTGTGGGTCTAGATATGGTCAATCCAGGTTGCATCACAGCCCCTGAACGAATTTTGTAAGAATTTCTCTCTCTTTCACTGTCTTTGTTTTACGGGTTTTTAAAAGTAATTTATTTTTATAATGGGTTTTAGCTGCTTTTCACGGCTGTGTTTATGCGGCTTTACACCCACTTGACTCACTTCCAGACAGATATCAATACATAGGTTTTAAGATTGTTACTAGTCACATATATTCTTGTGCGGTGAATAGGGGGTGTTGAGTCCAGTTCACTGAGCAAGGAGTAGGTCTTGTCTATTACATATTGGGTGTATGGAACGGTATCTGAGCGAATTTGAATCCCTTGTTTTATGCATCACCCCACCTCACCTTTCCCGTTAATCAGCCATAGTTTGTTTTGTAAACGTGTGATTCTGTTCTGTTCTGTAATTCAGTTCAAGTGTAGCGGTTTTTACATTCCCTCTATAAGTGATAGCTTATGATAAGTGTCTTTTTCTGTGTGACTTATTTCACTTAGAAACGTCGTACCTAAGTCCACTCATCTTGCTTCTACTAGCCTTATGACATTGATTTCATGTCTGAGTGATATTCCATTGTACATAAGGACCACAACTTCTTTATCCATTTTTCTCTTTCCTGGGATATTTAAGGTGTCATGAAGTGGAGGTTCTTGTCAACAGAGCAGCCCTAAACTTTGGGGTGCCTGTGTCTTGCTGATTTTTAGTTTTCCCAATTTATACGCCCATGAGTGGACGTGCCCTATGCTCACTAAGCTGTGTTTTTTCGATGTTTCAGGACACACCGTACACTTCTCCAGAGTGGCTGTTGGCAACTTACATCCCGCTCATCAGCGTAGCAAGGCTGCCATTTCTCCATGGCCTGTCCTGCATTTCTGGTTTTGACACTTTTTGCAGCATGGCCCTTTTGAACGATGGGAAGCGAGACTTCTTTGTAGCGCTGATTTGCCTTTCCAGGTTGCTTGGTTGGCCAAAAAGGGCGTATGCGTTTTTTCCTGAATATATTCAGGAAAAAACGCATACGCCCTTTTTGGCCAAGGGCATCATTGTCGCCGTTTTGCCGCTTTTCATGTGCTTTACAGGCGATTCGAATCTACCTCCTGAAATCTGTTTCCTGCAATTCTGCCTTGCTTTCAAATCCTCTTCGTTGCCTTCCCTCAATATATCTGTGGATGAGAGTTATCATTTATAACTCTGCGGGTTTGTGAATTGCAGTGTCCCTGAGCTCCATTTTTCAACTCGCTTTTTTGGGAGCTGGCCGCAAAAGCGTGGGATTGCCTCAGGCCCTATTGTGCTTCTGGGCGGCAGGCTGAGCCTGTGATTAATTCTTCTTCCTGATGGGAAGATAGAGTGACCTGTGCCTGTCCCAACACCTAGATCTAGTCTCTCATTGGTTGCCCCTCTTCCCGTTCATCCTTAGGACAAATTGCAACCTGTAGGGAACAGGAGGTTAAAGGTGCTGATTCTCCAAGTAAGTTGATTGCTAGTAAAGTAGCTGGAAAGGCGAACCCGAGCACAAGGAGATGAGAAATGGGGTGTGTTTTAGAAACCTTTCAAAATCACACGGTGTACCATCTTCTGAGTTTCTCATGCATGTTTTCGATGTAGGAAGATGCCCTTGAACCTGGAGATTTGGGACCCATGGGATGGGTATCACGCAGTATTACTTTAAAGGGTCTGCGTTTGCTCACCCAACCTCTCAGCCCCAAGACTGTCCACCCTTATGTCTCATCCAGCTGTGGGTCTAGATATGGTCAATCCAGGTGGCATCACAGCCCCTGAACGAATTTTGTAAGAATTTCTCTCTCTTTCACTGTCTTTGTTTTACGGGTTTTTAAAAGTAATTTATTTTTATAATGGGGTTTAGCTGCTTTTCACGGCTGTGTTTATGCGGATTTACACCCACTTGACTCACTTCCAGACAGATATCAATACATAGGTTTTAAGATTGTTACTAGTCACATATATTCTTGTGCGGTGAATAGGGGGTGTTGAGTCCAGTTCACGGAGCAAGGAGTAGGTCTTGTCTATTACATATTGGGTGTATGGAACGGTATCTGAGCAAATTTGAACCCCATGTTTTATGCATCACCCCACCTCACCTTTCCCGTTAAGCAGCCATAGTGTGTTTTCTAAACGTGTGACTCTGTTCTGTTTTGTAATTCAGTTCAAGTGTAGCGGTTTTTACATTCCCTCTATAAGTGATAGCTTATGATAAGTGTCTTTTTCTGTGTGACTTATTTCACTTAGAATCGTCGTACCTAAGTCCACTCATCTTGCTTCTACTAGCCTTATGACATTGATTTCATGTCTGAGTGATATTGCATTGTACATAAGGACCACAACTTCTTTATCCATTTTTCTCTTTCCTGGGATATTTAAGGTGTCATGAAGTGGAGGTTCTTGTCAACAGAGCAGCCCTAAACTTTGGGGTGCCTGTGTCTTGCTGATTTTTAGTTTTCCCAATTTACACGCCCATGAGTGGACGTGCCCTATGCTCCCTAAGCTGTGTTTTTTCGATGTTTCAGGACACACCGTACACTTCTCCAGAGAGGCTGTTGGCAACTTACATTCCGCCCATCAGCGTATCAAGGCTGCCATTTCTCCATGGCCTGTCCTGCATTTCTGGTTTTGACACTTTTTGCAGCATGGCCCTTTTGAACGATGGGAAGCGAGACTTCTTTGTAGCGCTGATTTGCCTTTCCAGGTTGCTTGGTTGGCCAAAAAGGGCGTATGCGTTTTTTCCTGAATATATTCAGGAAAAAACGCATACGCCCTTTTTGGCCAAGGGCATCATTGTCGACGTTTTGCCGCTTTTCATGTGCTTTACAGGCGATTCGAATCTACCTCCTGAAATCTGTTTCCTGCAATTCTGCCTTGCTTTCAAATCCTCTTCGTTGCCTTCCCTCAATATATCTGTGGATGAGAGTTATCATTTATAACTCTGCGGGTTTGTGAATTGCAGTGTCCCTGAGCTCCATTTTTCAACTCGCTTTTTTGGGAGCTGGCCGCAAAAGCGCGGGATTGCCTCAGGCCCTGTTGTGCTTCTGGGCGGCAGGCTGAGCCTGTGATTAATTCTTCTTCCTGATGGGAAAATAGAGTGACCTGTGCCTGTCCCAACACCTAGATCTAGTCTCTCATTGGTTGCCCCTCTTCCCGTTCATCCTTAGGACAAATTGCAACCTGTAGGGAACAGGAGGTTAAAGGTGCTGATTCTCCAAGTAAGTTGATTGCTAGTAAAGTAGCTGGAAAGGCGAACCCGAGCACAAGGAGATGAGAAATGGGGTGTGTTTTAGAAACCTTTCAAAATCACACGGTGTACCATCTTCTGAGTTTCTCATGCATGTTTTCGATGTAGGAAGATGCCCTTGAACCTGGAGATTTGGGACCCATGGGATGGGTATCACGCAGTATTACTTTAAAGGGTCTGCGTTTGCTCACCCAACCTCTCAGCCCCAAGAGTGTCCACCCTTATGTCTCATCCAGCTGTGGGTCTAGATATGGTCAATCCAGGTGGCATCACAGCCCCTGAACGAATTTTGTAAGAATTTCTCTCTCTTTCACTGTCTTTGTTTTACGGGTTTTTAAAAGTAATTTATTTTTATAATGGGGTTTAGCTGCTTTTCACGGCTGTGTTTATGCGGATTTACACCCACTTGACTCACTTCCAGACAGATATCAATACATAGGTTTTAAGATTGTTACTAGTCACATATATTCTTGTGCGGTGAATAGGGGGTGTTGAGTCCAGTTCACGGAGCAAGGAGTAGGTCTTGTCTATTACATATTGGGTGTATGGAACGGTATCTGAGCAAATTTGAACCCCTTGTTTTATGCATCACCCCACCTCACCTTTCCCGTTAAGCAGCCATAGTGTGTTTTCTAAACGTGTGACTCTGTTCTGTTTTGTAATTCAGTTCAAGTGTAGCGGTTTTTACATTCCCTCTATAAGTGATAGATTATGATAAGTGTCTTTTTCTGTGTGACTTATTTCACTTAGAATCGTCGTACCTAAGTCCACTCATCTTGCTTCTACTAGCCTTATGACATTGATTTCATGTCTGAGTGATATTCCATTGTACATAAGGACCACAACTTTTTTATCCATTTTTCTCTTTCCTGGGATATTTAAGGTGTCATGAAGTGGAGGTTCTTGTCAACAGAGCAGCCCCAAACTTTGGGGTGCCTGTGTCTTGCTGATTTTTAGTTTTCCCAATTTATACGCCCATGAGTGGACGTGCCCTATGCTCCCTAAGCTGTGTTTTTTCGATGTTTCAGGACACACCGTACACTTCTCCAGAGTGGCTGTTGGCAATTTACATCCCGCCCATCAGCGTAGCAAGGCTGCCATTTCTCCTTGGCCTGTCCTGCATTTCTGGTTTTGACACTTTTTGCAGCATGGCCCTTTTGACCCATGGGAAGCGAGAGTTCTTTGTAGCGCTGATTTGCATTTCCATGTTGCTTGGTTGGCCAAAAAGGGCGTATGCGTTTTTTCCTGAATATATTCAGGAAAAAACGCATACGCCCTTTTTGGCCAAGGGCATCATTGTCGACGTTTTGCCGCTTTTCATGTGCCTTAAAGGCGATTCGAATCTACCTCCTGAAATCTGTTTCCTGCAATTCTGCCTTGCTTTCAAATCCTCTTCGTTGACTTCCCTCAATATATCTGTGGATGAGAGTTATCACTTATAACTCTGCGGGTTTGTGAATTGCAGTGTCCCTGAGCTCCATTTTTCAACTGTCTTTTTTGAGAGCTGGCCTCAAAAGCACGGGATTGCCTCAGGCCCTATTCTGGTTCCTGGCAGCAGGCTGAGCCTGTGGTTAATTCTTCTTCCTGATGGGAAAATAGAGTGACCTGTGCCTGTCCCAACAGCTAGATCTAGTCTCTCATTGGTTGCCCCTCTTCCCGTTCATCCTCAGGACAAATTGCAACCTGTAGGGAACAGGAGGTTAAAGGTGCTGATTCTCCAAGTAGGGAGATTGCTAGTAAAGTAGCTGGAATGGCGAACCCGAGCACAAGGAGATGAGAAATGATGTGCGTTTTAGAAACCTTTCAAAATCACACGGTGTACCATCTTCTGAGTTTCTCATGCATGTTTTCGATGTAGGAAGATGCCCTTGAACCTGGAGACTTGGGACCCATGGGATGGGTACCACGCAGTATTACTTTAAAGGGTTTGCGTTTGCTCACCCAACCTAACCCAAACTTTCAGCCCCAAGACTGTCCACCCTTATGTCTCATCCAGTTGTGCGTGTAGATATGGTCAATCCAGGTTGCATCACAGCCTCTGAACGAATTTTGTAAGAATTTCTCTCTCTTTCACTGTCTTTGTTTTACGGCTTTTTAAAAGTAATTTATTTTTATAATGGGGTTTAGCTGCTTTTCACGGCTGTGTTTATGCGGATTTACACCCACTTGACTCACTTCCAGACAGATATCAATACATAGGTTTTAAGATTGTTTCTAGTCACATATATTCTTGTGCGGTGAATAGGGCGTGTTGAGTCCAGTTCACTGAGCAAGGAGTAGGTCTTGTCTATTACATATTGGGTGTATGGAACGGTATCTGAGCGAATTTGAACCCGTTGTTTTATGCATCACCCCACCTCACCTTTCCCGTTAAGCAGCCATAGTGTGTTTTCTAAACGTGTGATTCTGTTCTGTTCTGTAATTCAGTTCAAGTGTAGCGGTTTTTACATTCCCTCTATAAGTGTTAGCTTATGATAAGTGTCTTTTTCTGTGTGACTTATTTCACTTAGAATCGTCGTACCTAAGTCCACTCATCTTGCTTCTACTAGCCTTATGACATTGATTTCATGTCTGAGTGAAATTGCATTGTACATAAGGACCACAACTTCTTTATCCATTTTTCTCTTTCCTGGGATATTTAAGGTGTCATGAAGTGGAGGTTCTTGTCAACAGAGCAGCCCTAAACTTTGGGGTGCCTGTGTCTTGCTGATTTTTAGTTTTCCCAATTTATACGCCCATGAGTGGACGTGCCCTATGCTCCCTAAGCTGTGTTTTTTCGATGTTTCAGGACACACCGTACACTTCTCCAGAGTGGCTGTTGGCAACTTACATCCCACTCGTCAGCGTAGCAAGGCTGCCATTTCTCCATGGCCTGTCCTGCATTTCTGGTTTTGACACTTTTTGCAGCATGGCCCTTTTGACCGATGGGAAGCGAGACTTCTTTGTAGCGCTGATTTGCCTTTCCAGGTTGCTTGGTTGGCCAAAAAGGGCGTATGCGTTTTTTCCTGAATACATTCAGGAAAAAACGCATACGCCCTTCTTGGCCAAGGGCATCATTGTCGACGTTTTGCCGCTTTTCATGTGCTTTACAGGCGATTCGAATCTACCTCCTGAAATCTGTTTCCTGCAATTCTGCCTTGCTTTCAAATCCTCTTCGTTCCCTTCACTCAATATATCTGTGGATGAGAGTTATCATTTATAACTCTGCGGGTTTGTGAATTGCAGTGTCCCTGAGCTCCATTTTTCAACTCGCTTTTTTGGGAGCTGGCCGCAAAAGCGCGGGATTGCCTCAGGCCCTATTGTGCTTCTGGGCGGCAGGCTGAGCTTGTGATTAATTCTTCTTACTGTTGGGAAAATAGAGTGACCTGTGCCTGTCCCAACACCTAGATCTAGTCTCTCATTGGTTGCCCCTTTTCCCGTTCATCCTCAGGACAAATTGCAACCTGTATGGAACAGGAGGTTAAAGGTGCTGATTCTCCAAGTAAGTTGATTGCTAGTAAAGTAGCTGGAAAGGCGAACCCGAGCAAAAGGAGGTGAGAAATGGGGTGTGTTTTAGAAACCTTTCAAAATCACACGGTGTACCATCTTCTTAGTTTCTCATGCATGTTTTCGATGTAGGAAGATGCCCTTGAACCTGGAGATTTGGGACCCATGGGATGGGTATCACGCAGTATTACTTTAAAGGGTCTGCGTTTGCTCACCCAACCTCTCAGCCCCAAGAGTGTCCACCCTTATGTCTCATCCAGCTGTGGGTCTAGATATGGTCAATCCAGGTGGCATCACAGCCTCTGAACGAATTTTGTAAGAATTTCTCTCTCTTTCACTGTCTTTGTTTTACGGCTTTTTAAAGGTAATTTATTTTTATAATGGGGTTTAGCTGCTTTTCACGGCTGTGTTTATGCGGATTTACACCCACTTGACTCACTTCCAGACAGATATCAATACATAGGTTTTAAGATTGTTACTAGTCACATATATTCTTGTGCGGTGAATAGGGGGTGTTGAGTCCAGTTCACGGAGCAAGGAGTAGGTCTTGTCTATTACATATTGGGTGTATGGAACGGTATCTGAGCGAATTTGAACCCCTTGTTTTATGCATCACCCCACCTCACCTTTCCCGTTAAGCAGCCATAGTGTGTTTTCTAAACGTGTGATTCTGTTCTGTTCTGTAATTCAGTTCAAGTGTAGCGGTTTTTACATTCCCTCTAAAAGTGATAGCTTATGATAAGTGTCTTTTTCTGTGTGACTTATTTCACTTAGAATCGTCGTACCTAAGTCCACTCATCTTGCTTCTACTAGCCTTATGACATTGATTTCATGTCTGAGTGATATTCCATTGTACATAAGGACCACAACTTCTTTATCCATTTTTCTCTTTCCTGGGATATTTAAGGTGTCATGAAGTGGAGGTTCTTGTCAACAGAGCAGCCCTAAACTTTGGGGTGCCTGTGTATTGCTGATTTTTAGTTTTCCCAATTTATACGCCCATGAGTGGACGTGCCCTATGCTCACTAAGCTGTGTTTTTTCGATGTTTCAGGACACACCGTACACTTCTCCAGAGTGGCTGTTGGCAATTTACATCCCGCCCATCAGCGTAGCAAGGCTGCCATTTCTCCATGGCCTGTCCTGCATTTCTGGTTGTGACACTTTTTGCAGCATGGCCCTTTTGACCGATGGGAAGCGAGACTTCTTTGTAGCGCTGATTTGCCTTTCCAGGTTGCTTGGTTGGCCAAAAAGGGCGTATGCGTTTTTTCCTGAATATATTCAGGAAAAAACGCATACGCCCTTTTTGGCCAAGGGCATCATTGTCGACGTTTTGCCGCTTTTCATGTGCTTTACAGGCGATTCAAATCTACCTCCTGAAATCTGTTTCCTGCAATTCTGCCTTGCTTTCAAATCCTCTTCGTTGCCTTCCCTCAATATATCTGTGGATGAGAGTTATCACTTATAACTCTGCGGGTTTGTGAATTGCAGTGTCCCTGAGATCCATTTTTCAACTCGCTTTTTTGGGAGCTGGCCGCAAAAGCGCGGGATTGCCTCAGGCCCTATTCTGCTTCTGGGCGGCAGGCTGAGCCTGTGGTTAATTCTTCTTCCTGATGGGAAAATAGAGTGACCTGTGCCTGTCCCAACACCTAGATCTAGTCTCTCATTGGTTGCCCCTCTTCCCGTTCATACTCAGGACAAATTGCAACCTGTAGGGAACAGGAGGTTAAAGGTGCTGATTCTCCAAGTAGGGAGATTGCTAGTAAAGTAGCTGGAATGGCGAACCCGAGCACAAGGAGATGAGAAATGAGGTGCGTTTTAGAAACCTTTCAAAATCACACGGTGTACCATCTTCTGAGTTTCTCATGCATGTTTTCGATGTACGAAGATGCCCTTGAACCTGGAGACTTGGGACCCATGGGATGGGTACCACGCAGTATTACTTTAAAGGGTCTGCGTTTGCTCACCCAACCTCTCAGCCCCAAGAGTGTCCACCCTTATGTCTCATCCAGCTGTGGGTCTAGATATGGTCAATCCAGGTGTCATCACAGCCGCTGAACGAATTTTGTAAGAATTTCTCTCTCTTTCACTGTCTTTGTTTTACGGGTTTTTAAAAGTAATTTATTTTTATAATGGGGTTTAGCTGCTTTTCACGGCTGTGTTTATGCGGATTTACACCAACTTGACTCACTTCCAGACAGATATCAATACATAGGTTTTAAGATTGTTACTAGTCCCATATATTCTTGTGCGGTGAATAGGGGGTGTTGAGTCCAGTTCACGGAGCAAGGAGTAGGTCTTTTCTATTACATATTGGGTGTATGGAACGGTATCTGAGCAAATTTGGACCCCTTGTTTTATGCATCACCCCACCTCACCTTTCCCGTTAAGCAGCCATAGTGTGTTTTCTAAACGTGTGACTCTGTTCTGTTTTGTAATTCAGTTCAAGTGTAGCGGTTTTTACATTCCCTCTATAAGTGATAGCTTATGATAAGTGTCTTTTTCTGTGTGACTTATTTCACTTAGAATCGTCGTACCTAAGTCCACTCATCTTGCTTCTACTAGCCTTATGACATTGATTTCATGTCTGAGTGATATTCCATTGTACATAAGGACCACAAATTTTTTATCCATTTTTCTCTTTCCTGGGATATTTAAGGTGTCATGAAGTGGAGGTTCTTGTCAACAGAGCAGCCCCAAACTTTGGGGTGCCTGTGTCTTGCTGATTTTTAGTTTTCCCAATTTATACGCCCATGAGTGGACGTGCCCTATGCTCCCTAAGCTGTGTTTTTTCGATGTTTCAGGACACACCGTACACTTCTCCAGAGTGGCTGTTGGCAATTTACATCCCGCCCATCAGCGTAGCAAGGCTGCCATTTCTCCATGGCCTGTCCTGCATTTCTGGTTTTGACACTTTTTGCAGCATGGCCCTTTTGACCCATGGGAAGCGAGACTTCTTTGTAGCGCTGATTTGCATTTCCATGTTGCTTGGTTGGCCAAAAAGGGCGTATGCGTTTTTTCCTGAATATATTCAGGAAAAAACGCATACGCCCTTTTTGGCCAAGGGCATCATTGTCGACGTTTTGCCGCTTTTCATGTGCCTTAAAGGCGATTCGAATCTACCTCCTGAAATCTGTTTCCTGCAATTCTGCCTTGCTTTCAAATCCTCTTCGTTGACTTCCCTCAATATATCTGTGGATGAGAGTTATCACTTATAACTCTGCGGGTTTGTGAATTGCAGTGTCCCTGAGCTCCATTTTTCAACTGTCTTTTTTGAGAGCTGGCCTCAAAAGCACGGGATTGCCTCAGGCCCTATTCTGGTTCCTGGCAGCAGGCTGAGCCTGTGGTTAATTCTTCTTCCTGATGGGAAAATAGAGTGACCTGTGCCTGTCCCAACAGCTAGATCTAGTCTCTCATTGGTTGCCCCTCTTCCCGTTCATCCTCAGGACAAATTGCAACCTGTAGGGAACAGGAGGTTAAAGGTGCTGATTCTCCAAGTAGGGAGATTGCTAGTAAAGTAGCTGGAATGGCGAACCCGAGCACAAGGAGATGAGAAATGATGTGCGTTTTAGAAACCTTTCAAAATCACACGGTGTACCATCTTCTGAGTTTCTCATGCATGTTTTCGATGTAGGAAGATGCCCTTGAACCTGGAGACTTGGGACCCATGGGATGGGTACCACGCAGTATTACTTTAAAGGGTTTGCGTTTGCTCACCCAACCTAACCCAAACTTTCAGCCCCAAGACTGTCCACCCTTATGTCTCATCCAGTTGTGCGTGTAGATATGGTCAATCCAGGTTGCATCACAGCCTCTGAACGAATTTTGTAAGAATTTCTCTCTCTTTCACTGTCTTTGTTTTACGGCTTTTTAAAAGTAATTTATTTTTATAATGGGGTTTAGCTGCATTTCACGGCTGTGTTTATGCGGATTTACACCCACTTGACTCACTTCCAGACAGATATCAATACATAGGTTTTAAGATTGTTTCTAGTCACATATATTCTTGTGCGGTGAATAGGGCGTGTTGAGTCCAGTTCACTGAGCAAGGAGTAGGTCTTGTCTATTACATATTGGGTGTATGGAACGGTATCTGAGCGAATTTGAACCCCTTGTTTTATGCATCACCCCACCTCACCTTTCCCGTTAAGCAGCCATAGTGTGTTTTCTAAACGTGTGATTCTGTTCTGTTCTGTAATTCAGTTCAAGTGTAGCGGTTTTTACATTCCCTCTATAAGTGTTAGCTTATGATAAGTGTCTTTTTCTGTGTGACTTATTTCACTTAGAATCGTCGTACCTAAGTCCACTCATCTTGCTTCTACTAGCCTTATGACATTGATTTCATGTCTGAGTGATATTGCATTGTACATAAGGACCACAACTTCTTTATCCATTTTTCTCTTTCCTGGGATATTTAAGGTGTCATGAAGTGGAGGTTCTTGTCAACAGAGCAGCCCTAAACTTTGGGGTGCCTGTGTCTTGCTGATTTTTAGTTTTCCCAATTTATACGCCCATGAGTGGACGTGCCCTATGCTCCCTAAGCTGTGTTTTTTCGATGTTTCAGGACACACCGTACACTTCTCCAGAGTGGCTGTTGGCAACTTACACCCCACTCGTCAGCGTAGCAAGGCTGCCATTTCTCCATGGCCTGTCCTGCATTTCTGGTTTTGACACTTTTTGCAGCATGGCCCTTTTGACCGATGGGAAGCGAGACTTCTTTGTAGCGCTGATTTGCCTTTCCAGGTTGCTTGGTTGGCCAAAAAGGGCGTATGCGTTTTTTCCTGAATATATTCAGGAAAAAACGCATACGCCCTTCTTGGCCAAGGGCATCATTGTCGACGTTTTGCCGCTTTTCATGTGCTTTACAGGCGATTCGAATCTACCTCCTGAAATCTGTTTCCTGCAATTCTGCCTTGCTTTCAAATCCTCTTCGTTCCCTTCACTCAATATATCTGTGGATGAGAGTTATCATTTATAACTCTGCGGGTTTGTGAATTGCAGTGTCCCTGAGCTCCATTTTTCAACTCGCTTTTTTGGGAGCTGGCCGCAAAAGCGCGGGATTGCCTCAGGCCCTATTGTGCTTCTGGGCGGCAGGCTGAGCCTGTGATTAATTCTTCTTACTGTTGGGAAAATAGAGTGACCTGTGCCTGTCCCAACACCTAGATCTAGTCTCTCATTGGTTGCCCCTCTTCCCGTTCATCCTCAGGACAAATTGCAACCTGTAGGGAACAGGAGGTTAAAGGTGCTGATTCTCCAAGTAAGTTGATTGCTAGTAAAGTAGCTGGAAAGGCGAACCCGAGCAAAAGGAGGTGAGAAATGGGGTGTGTTTTAGAAACCTTTCAAAATCACACGGTGTACCATCTTCTTAGTTTCTCATGCATGTTTTCGATGTAGGAAGATGCCCTTGAACCTGGAGATTTGGGACCCATGGGATGGGTATCACGCAGTATTACTTTAAAGGGTCTGCGTTTGCTCACCCAACCTCTGAGCCCCAAGAGTGTCCACCCTTATGTCTCATCCAGCTGTGGGTCTAGATATGGTCAATCCAGGTGGCATCACAGCCTCTGAACGAATTTTGTAAGAATTTCTCTCTCTTTCACTGTCTTTGTTTTACGGCTTTTTAAAGGTAATTTATTTTTATAATGGGGTTTAGCTGCTTTTCACGGCTGTGTTTATGCGGATTTACACCCACTTGACTCACTTCCAGACAGATATCAATACATAGGTTTTAAGATTGTTACTAGTCACATATATTCTTGTGCGGTGAATAGGGGGTGTTGAGTCCAGTTCACTGAGCAAGGAGTAGGTCTTGTCTATTACATATTGGGTGTATGGAACGGTATCTGAGCGAATTTGAACCCCTTGTTTTATGCATCACCCCACCTCACCTTTCCCGTTAAGCAGCCATAGTGTGTTTTCTAAACGTGTGATTCTGTTCTGTTCTGTAATTCAGTTCAAGTGTAGCGGTTTTTACATTCCCTCTATAAGTGATAGCTTATGATAAGTGTCTTTTTCTGTGTGACTTTTTTCACTTAGAATCGTCGTACCTAAGTCCACTCATCTTGCTTCTACTAGCCTTATGACATTGATTTCATGTCTGAGTGATATTCCATTGTACATAAGGACCACAACTTCTTTATCCATTTTTCTCTTTCCTGGGATATTTAAGGTGTCATGAAGTGGAGGTTCTTGTCAACAGAGCAGCCCTAAACTTTGGGGTGCCTGTGTCTTGCTGATTTTTAGTTTTCCCAATTTATACGCCCATGAGTGGACGTGCCCTATGCTCACTAAGCTGTGTTTTTTCGATATTTCAGGACACACCGTACACTTCTCCAGAGTGGCTGTTGGCAATTTACATCCCGCCCATCAGCGTAGCAAGGCTGCCATTTCTCCATGGCCTGTCCTGCATTTCTGGTTTTGACAATTTTTGCAGCATGACCCTTTTGACCGATGGGAAGCGAGACTTCTTTTTAGCACTGATTTGCCTTTCCAGGTTGCTTGGTTGGCCAAAAAGGGCGTATGCGTTTTTTCCTGAATATATTCAGGAAAAAACGCATACGCCCTTTTTGGCCAAGGGCATCATTGTCGACGTTTTGCCGCTTTTCATGTGCCTTAAAGGCGATTCGAATCTACCTCCTGAAATCTGTTTCCTGCAATTCTGCCTTGCTTTCAAATCCTCTTCGTTGACTTCCCTCAATATATCTGTGGATGAGAATTATCACTTATAACTCTGCGGGTTTGTGAATTGCAGTGTCCCTGAGCTCCATTTTTCAACTGTCTTTTTTGAGAGCTGGCCGCAAAAGCACGGGATTGCCTCAGGCCCTATTCTGGTTCCTGGCAGCAGGCTGAGCCTGTGGTTAATTCTTCTTCCTGATGGGAAAATAGAGTGACCTGTGCCTGTCCCAACAGCTAGATCTAGTCTCTCATTGGTTGCCCCTCTTCCCGTTCATCCTCAGGACAAATTGCAACCTGTAGGGAACAGGAGGTTAAAGGTGCTGATTCTCCAAGTAGGGAGATTGCTAGTAAAGTAGCTGGAATGGCGAACCCGAGCACAAGGAGATGAGAAATGATGTGCGTTTTAGAAACCTTTCAAAATCACACGGTGTACCATCTTCTGAGTTTCTCATGCATGTTTTCGATGTAGGAAGATGCCCTTGAACCTGGAGACTTGGGACCCATGGGATGGGTACCACGCAGTATTACTTTAAAGGGTCTGCGTTTGCTCACCCAACCTAACCCAACCTTTCAGCCCCAAGACTGTCCACCCTTATGTCTCATCCAGCTGTGCGTGTAGATATGGTCAATCCAGGTTGCATCACAGCCCCTGAACGAATTTTGTAAGAATTTCTCTCTCTTTCACTGTCTTTGTTTTACGGGTTTTTAAAAGTAATTTATTTTTATAATGGGGTTTAGCTGCTTTTCACGGCTGTGTTTATGCGGCTTTACACCCACTTGACTCACTTCCAGACAGATATCAATACATAGGTTTTAAGATTGTTACTAGTCACATATATTCTTGTGCGGTGAATAGGGGGTGTTGAGTCCAGTTCACTGAGCAAGGAGTAGGTCTTGTCTATTACATATTGGGTGTATGGAACGGTATCTGAGCGAATTTGAACCCCTTGTTTTATGCATCACCCCACCTCACCTTTCCCGTTAAGCAGCCATAGTGTGTTTTCTAAACGTGTGATTCTGTTCTGTTCTGTAATTCAGTTCAAGTGTAGCGGTTTTTACATTCCCTCTAAAAGTGATAGCTTATGATAAGTGTCTTTTTCTGTGTGACTTATTTCACTTAGAATCGTCGTACCTAAGTCCACTCATCTTGCTTCTACTAGCCTTATGACATTGATTTCATGTCTCAGTGATATTGCATTGTACATAAGGACCACAACTTTTTTATCCATTTTTCTCTTTCCTGGGATATTTAAGGTGTCATGAAGTGGAGGTTCTTGTCAACAGAGCAGCCCTAAACTTTGGGGTGCCTGTGTCTTGCTGATTTTTAGTTTTCCCAATTTATACGCCCATGAGTGGACGTGCCCTATGCTCACTAAGCTGTGTTTTTTCGATGTTTCAGGACACACCGTACACTTCTCCAGAGTGGCTGTTGGCAATTTACATCCCGCCCATCAGCGTAGCAAGGCTGCCATTTCTCCATGGCCTGTCCTGCATTTCTGGTTTTGACAATTTTTGCAGCATGACCCTTTTGACCGAAGGGAAACGAGACTTCTTTGTAGCACTGATTTGCCTTTCCAGGTTGCTTGGTTGGCCAAAAAGGGCGTATGCGTTTTTTCCTGAATATATTCAGGAAAAAACGCATACGCCCTTTTTGGCCAAGGGCATCATTGTCGACGTTTTGCCGCTTTTCATGTGCCTTAAAGGCGATTCGAATCTACCTCCTGAAATCTGTTTCCTGCAATTCTGCCTTTCTTTCAAATCCTCTTCGTTGACTTCCCTCAATATATCTGTGGATGAGAGTTATCATTTATAACTCTGCGGGTTCGTGAATTGCAGTGTCCCTGAGCTCCATTTTTCAACTGTCTTTTTTGAGAGCTGGCCGCAAAAGCACGGGATTGCCTCAGGCCCTATTCTGGTTCCTGGCAGCAGGCTGAGACTGTGGTTAATTCTTCTTCCTGATGGGAAAATAGAGTGACCTGTGCCTGTCCCAACAGCTAGATCTAGTCTCTCATTGGTTGCCCCTCTTCCCGTTCATCCTCAGGACAAATTGCAACCTGTAGGGAACAGGAGGTTAAAGGTGCTGATTCTCCAAGTAGGGAGATTGCTAGTAAAGTAGCTGGAATGGCGAACCCGAGCACAAGGAGATGAGAAATGAGGTGCGTTTTAGAAACCTTTCAAAATCACACGGTGTACCATCTTCTGAGTTTCTCATGCATGTTTTCGATGTACGAAGATGCCCTTGAACCTGGAGACTTGGGACCCATGGGATGGGTACCACGCAGTATTACTTTAAAGGGTCTGCGTTTGCTCACCCAACCTCTCAGCCCCAAGAGTGTCCACCCTTATGTCTCATCCAGCTGTGGGTCTAGATATGGTCAATCCAGGTGTCATCACAGCCGCTGAACGAATTTTGTAAGAATTTCTCTCTCTTTCACTGTCTTTGTTTTACGGGTTTTTAAAAGTAATTTATTTTTATAATGGGGTTTAGCTGCTTTTCACGGCTGTGTTTATGCGGATTTACACCAACTTGACTCACTTCCAGACAGATATCAATACATAGGTTTTAAGATTGTTACTAGTCCCATATATTCTTGTGCGGTGAATAGGGGGTGTTGAGTCCAGTTCACGGAGCAAGGAGTAGGTCTTTTCTATTACATATTGGGTGTATGGAACGGTATCTGAGCAAATTTGGACCCCTTGTTTTATGCATCACCCCACCTCACCTTTCCCGTTAAGCAGCCATAGTGTGTTTTCTAAACGTGTGACTCTGTTCTGTTTTGTAATTCAGTTCAAGTGTAGCGGTTTTTACATTCCCTCTATAAGTGATAGCTTATGATAAGTGTCTTTTTCTGTGTGACTTATTTCACTTAGAATCGTCGTACCTAAGTCCACTCATCTTGCTTCTACTAGCCTTATGACATTGATTTCATGTCTGAGTGATATTCCATTGTACATAAGGACCACAAATTTTTTATCCATTTTTCTCTTTCCTGGGATATTTAAGGTGTCATGAAGTGGAGGTTCTTGTCAACAGAGCAGCCCCAAACTTTGGGGTGCCTGTGTCTTGCTGATTTTTAGTTTTCCCAATTTATACGCCCATGAGTGGACGTGCCCTATGCTCCCTAAGCTGTGTTTTTTCGATGTTTCAGGACACACCGTACACTTCTCCAGAGTGGCTGTTGGCAATTTACATCCCGCCCATCAGCGTAGCAAGGCTGCCATTTCTCCATGGCCTGTCCTGCATTTCTGGTTTTGACACTTTTTGCAGCATGGCCCTTTTGACCCATGGGAAGCGAGACTTCTTTGTAGCGCTGATTTGCATTTCCATGTTGCTTGGTTGGCCAAAAAGGGCGTATGCGTTTTTTCCTGAATATATTCAGGAAAAAACGCATACGCCCTTTTTGGCCAAGGGCATCATTGTCGACGTTTTGCCGCTTTTCATGTGCCTTAAAGGCGATTCGAATCTACCTCCTGAAATCTGTTTCCTGCAATTCTGCCTTGCTTTCAAATCCTCTTCGTTGACTTCCCTCAATATATCTGTGGATGAGAGTTATCACTTATAACTCTGCGGGTTTGTGAATTGCAGTGTCCCTGAGCTCCATTTTTCAACTGTCTTTTTTGAGAGCTGGCCTCAAAAGCACGGGATTGCCTCAGGCCCTATTCTGGTTCCTGGCAGCAGGCTGAGCCTGTGGTTAATTCTTCTTCCTGATGGGAAAATAGAGTGACCTGTGCCTGTCCCAACAGCTAGATCTAGTCTCTCATTGGTTGCCCCTCTTCCCGTTCATCCTCAGGACAAATTGCAACCTGTAGGGAACAGGAGGTTAAAGGTGCTGATTCTCCAAGTAGGGAGATTGCTAGTAAAGTAGCTGGAATGGCGAACCCGAGCACAAGGAGATGAGAAATGATGTGCGTTTTAGAAACCTTTCAAAATCACACGGTGTACCATCTTCTGAGTTTCTCATGCATGTTTTCGATGTAGGAAGATGCCCTTGAACCTGGAGACTTGGGACCCATGGGATGGGTACCACGCAGTATTACTTTAAAGGGTTTGCGTTTGCTCACCCAACCTAACCCAAACTTTCAGCCCCAAGACTGTCCACCCTTATGTCTCATCCAGTTGTGCGTGTAGATATGGTCAATCCAGGTTGCATCACAGCCTCTGAACGAATTTTGTAAGAATTTCTCTCTCTTTCACTGTCTTTGTTTTACGGCTTTTTAAAAGTAATTTATTTTTATAATGGGGTTTAGCTGCATTTCACGGCTGTGTTTATGCGGATTTACACCCACTTGACTCACTTCCAGACAGATATCAATACATAGGTTTTAAGATTGTTTCTAGTCACATATATTCTTGTGCGGTGAATAGGGCGTGTTGAGTCCAGTTCACTGAGCAAGGAGTAGGTCTTGTCTATTACATATTGGGTGTATGGAACGGTATCTGAGCGAATTTGAACCCCTTGTTTTATGCATCACCCCACCTCACCTTTCCCGTTAAGCAGCCATAGTGTGTTTTCTAAACGTGTGATTCTGTTCTGTTCTGTAATTCAGTTCAAGTGTAGCGGTTTTTACATTCCCTCTATAAGTGTTAGCTTATGATAAGTGTCTTTTTCTGTGTGACTTATTTCACTTAGAATCGTCGTACCTAAGTCCACTCATCTTGCTTCTACTAGCCTTATGACATTGATTTCATGTCTGAGTGATATTGCATTGTACATAAGGACCACAACTTCTTTATCCATTTTTCTCTTTCCTGGGATATTTAAGGTGTCATGAAGTGGAGGTTCTTGTCAACAGAGCAGCCCTAAACTTTGGGGTGCCTGTGTCTTGCTGATTTTTAGTTTTCCCAATTTATACGCCCATGAGTGGACGTGCCCTATGCTCCCTAAGCTGTGTTTTTTCGATGTTTCAGGACACACCGTACACTTCTCCAGAGTGGCTGTTGGCAACTTACACCCCACTCGTCAGCGTAGCAAGGCTGCCATTTCTCCATGGCCTGTCCTGCATTTCTGGTTTTGACACTTTTTGCAGCATGGCCCTTTTGACCGATGGGAAGCGAGACTTCTTTGTAGCGCTGATTTGCCTTTCCAGGTTGCTTGGTTGGCCAAAAAGGGCGTATGCGTTTTTTCCTGAATATATTCAGGAAAAAACGCATACGCCCTTCTTGGCCAAGGGCATCATTGTCGACGTTTTGCCGCTTTTCATGTGCTTTACAGGCGATTCGAATCTACCTCCTGAAATCTGTTTCCTGCAATTCTGCCTTGCTTTCAAATCCTCTTCGTTCCCTTCACTCAATATATCTGTGGATGAGAGTTATCATTTATAACTCTGCGGGTTTGTGAATTGCAGTGTCCCTGAGCTCCATTTTTCAACTCGCTTTTTTGGGAGCTGGCCGCAAAAGCGCGGGATTGCCTCAGGCCCTATTGTGCTTCTGGGCGGCAGGCTGAGCCTGTGATTAATTCTTCTTACTGTTGGGAAAATAGAGTGACCTGTGCCTGTCCCAACACCTAGATCTAGTCTCTCATTGGTTGCCCCTCTTCCCGTTCATCCTCAGGACAAATTGCAACCTGTAGGGAACAGGAGGTTAAAGGTGCTGATTCTCCAAGTAAGTTGATTGCTAGTAAAGTAGCTGGAAAGGCGAACCCGAGCAAAAGGAGGTGAGAAATGGGGTGTGTTTTAGAAACCTTTCAAAATCACACGGTGTACCATCTTCTTAGTTTCTCATGCATGTTTTCGATGTAGGAAGATGCCCTTGAACCTGGAGATTTGGGACCCATGGGATGGGTATCACGCAGTATTACTTTAAAGGGTCTGCGTTTGCTCACCCAACCTCTGAGCCCCAAGAGTGTCCACCCTTATGTCTCATCCAGCTGTGGGTCTAGATATGGTCAATCCAGGTGGCATCACAGCCTCTGAACGAATTTTGTAAGAATTTCTCTCTCTTTCACTGTCTTTGTTTTACGGCTTTTTAAAGGTAATTTATTTTTATAATGGGGTTTAGCTGCTTTTCACGGCTGTGTTTATGCGGATTTACACCCACTTGACTCACTTCCAGACAGATATCAATACATAGGTTTTAAGATTGTTACTAGTCACATATATTCTTGTGCGGTGAATAGGGGGTGTTGAGTCCAGTTCACTGAGCAAGGAGTAGGTCTTGTCTATTACATATTGGGTGTATGGAACGGTATCTGAGCGAATTTGAACCCCTTGTTTTATGCATCACCCCACCTCACCTTTCCCGTTAAGCAGCCATAGTGTGTTTTCTAAACGTGTGATTCTGTTCTGTTCTGTAATTCAGTTCAAGTGTAGCGGTTTTTACATTCCCTCTATAAGTGATAGCTTATGATAAGTGTCTTTTTCTGTGTGACTTTTTTCACTTAGAATCGTCGTACCTAAGTCCACTCATCTTGCTTCTACTAGCCTTATGACATTGATTTCATGTCTGAGTGATATTCCATTGTACATAAGGACCACAACTTCTTTATCCATTTTTCTCTTTCCTGGGATATTTAAGGTGTCATGAAGTGGAGGTTCTTGTCAACAGAGCAGCCCTAAACTTTGGGGTGCCTGTGTCTTGCTGATTTTTAGTTTTCCCAATTTATACGCCCATGAGTGGACGTGCCCTATGCTCACTAAGCTGTGTTTTTTCGATATTTCAGGACACACCGTACACTTCTCCAGAGTGGCTGTTGGCAATTTACATCCCGCCCATCAGCGTAGCAAGGCTGCCATTTCTCCATGGCCTGTCCTGCATTTCTGGTTTTGACAATTTTTGCAGCATGACCCTTTTGACCGATGGGAAGCGAGACTTCTTTTTAGCACTGATTTGCCTTTCCAGGTTGCTTGGTTGGCCAAAAAGGGCGTATGCGTTTTTTCCTGAATATATTCAGGAAAAAACGCATACGCCCTTTTTGGCCAAGGGCATCATTGTCGACGTTTTGCCGCTTTTCATGTGCCTTAAAGGCGATTCGAATCTACCTCCTGAAATCTGTTTCCTGCAATTCTGCCTTGCTTTCAAATCCTCTTCGTTGACTTCCCTCAATATATCTGTGGATGAGAATTATCACTTATAACTCTGCGGGTTTGTGAATTGCAGTGTCCCTGAGCTCCATTTTTCAACTGTCTTTTTTGAGAGCTGGCCGCAAAAGCACGGGATTGCCTCAGGCCCTATTCTGGTTCCTGGCAGCAGGCTGAGCCTGTGGTTAATTCTTCTTCCTGATGGGAAAATAGAGTGACCTGTGCCTGTCCCAACAGCTAGATCTAGTCTCTCATTGGTTGCCCCTCTTCCCGTTCATCCTCAGGACAAATTGCAACCTGTAGGGAACAGGAGGTTAAAGGTGCTGATTCTCCAAGTAGGGAGATTGCTAGTAAAGTAGCTGGAATGGCGAACCCGAGCACAAGGAGATGAGAAATGATGTGCGTTTTAGAAACCTTTCAAAATCACACGGTGTACCATCTTCTGAGTTTCTCATGCATGTTTTCGATGTAGGAAGATGCCCTTGAACCTGGAGACTTGGGACCCATGGGATGGGTACCACGCAGTATTACTTTAAAGGGTCTGCGTTTGCTCACCCAACCTAACCCAACCTTTCAGCCCCAAGACTGTCCACCCTTATGTCTCATCCAGCTGTGCGTGTAGATATGGTCAATCCAGGTTGCATCACAGCCCCTGAACGAATTTTGTAAGAATTTCTCTCTCTTTCACTGTCTTTGTTTTACGGGTTTTTAAAAGTAATTTATTTTTATAATGGGGTTTAGCTGCTTTTCACGGCTGTGTTTATGCGGCTTTACACCCACTTGACTCACTTCCAGACAGATATCAATACATAGGTTTTAAGATTGTTACTAGTCACATATATTCTTGTGCGGTGAATAGGGGGTGTTGAGTCCAGTTCACTGAGCAAGGAGTAGGTCTTGTCTATTACATATTGGGTGTATGGAACGGTATCTGAGCGAATTTGAACCCCTTGTTTTATGCATCACCCCACCTCACCTTTCCCGTTAAGCAGCCATAGTGTGTTTTCTAAACGTGTGATTCTGTTCTGTTCTGTAATTCAGTTCAAGTGTAGCGGTTTTTACATTCCCTCTAAAAGTGATAGCTTATGATAAGTGTCTTTTTCTGTGTGACTTATTTCACTTAGAATCGTCGTACCTAAGTCCACTCATCTTGCTTCTACTAGCCTTATGACATTGATTTCATGTCTCAGTGATATTGCATTGTACATAAGGACCACAACTTTTTTATCCATTTTTCTCTTTCCTGGGATATTTAAGGTGTCATGAAGTGGAGGTTCTTGTCAACAGAGCAGCCCTAAACTTTGGGGTGCCTGTGTCTTGCTGATTTTTAGTTTTCCCAATTTATACGCCCATGAGTGGACGTGCCCTATGCTCACTAAGCTGTGTTTTTTCGATGTTTCAGGACACACCGTACACTTCTCCAGAGTGGCTGTTGGCAATTTACATCCCGCCCATCAGCGTAGCAAGGCTGCCATTTCTCCATGGCCTGTCCTGCATTTCTGGTTTTGACAATTTTTGCAGCATGACCCTTTTGACCGAAGGGAAACGAGACTTCTTTGTAGCACTGATTTGCCTTTCCAGGTTGCTTGGTTGGCCAAAAAGGGCGTATGCGTTTTTTCCTGAATATATTCAGGAAAAAACGCATACGCCCTTTTTGGCCAAGGGCATCATTGTCGACGTTTTGCCGCTTTTCATGTGCCTTAAAGGCGATTCGAATCTACCTCCTGAAATCTGTTTCCTGCAATTCTGCCTTTCTTTCAAATCCTCTTCGTTGACTTCCCTCAATATATCTGTGGATGAGAGTTATCATTTATAACTCTGCGGGTTCGTGAATTGCAGTGTCCCTGAGCTCCATTTTTCAACTGTCTTTTTTGAGAGCTGGCCGCAAAAGCACGGGATTGCCTCAGGCCCTATTCTGGTTCCTGGCAGCAGGCTGAGACTGTGGTTAATTCTTCTTCCTGATGGGAAAATAGAGTGACCTGTGCCTGTCCCAACAGCTAGATCTAGTCTCTCATTGGTTGCCCCTCTTCCCGTTCATCCTCAGGACAAATTGCAACCTGTAGGGAACAGGAGGTTAAAGGTGCTGATTCTCCAAGTAGGGAGATTGCTAGTAAAGTAGCTGGAATGGCGAACCCGAGCACAAGGAGATGAGAAATGATGTGCGTTTTAGAAACCTTTCAAAATCACACGGTGTACCATCTTCTGAGTTTCTCATGCATGTTTTCGATGTAGGAAGATGCCCTTGAACCTGGAGACTTGGGACCCATGGGATGGGTACCACGCAGTATTACTTTAAAGGGTCTGCGTTTGCTCACCCAACCTAACCCATCCTTTCAGCCCCAAGACTGTCCACCCTTATGTCTCATCCAGCTGTGCGTGTAGATATGGTCAATCCAGGTTGCATCACAGCCCCTGAACGAATTTTGTAAGAATTTCTCTCTCTTTCACTGTCTTTGTTTTACGGGTTTTTAAAAGTAATTTATTTTTATAATGGGGTTTAGCTGCTTTTCACGGCTGTGTTTATGCGGCTTTACACCCACTTGACTCACTTCCAGACAGATATCAATACATAGGTTTTAAGATTGTTACTAGTCACATATATTCTTGTGCGGTGAATAGGGGGTGTTGAGTCCAGTTCACTGAGCAAGGAGTAGGTCTTGTCTATTACATATTGGGTGTATGGAACGGTATCTGAGCGAATTTGAACCCCTTGTTTTATGCATCACCCCACCTCACCTTTCCCGTTAAGCAGCCATAGTGTGTTTTCTAAACGTGTGATTCTGTTCTGTTCTGTAATTCAGTTCAAGTGTAGCGGTTTTTACATTCCCTCTAAAAGTGATAGCTTATGATAAGTGTCTTTTTCTGTGTGACTTATTTCACTTAGAATCGTCGTACCTAAGTCCACTCATCTTGCTTCTACTAGCCTTATGACATTGATTTCATGTCTGAGTGATATTCCATTGTACATAAGGACCACAACTTCTTTATCCATTTTTCTCTTTCCTGGGATATTTAAGGTGTCATGAAGTGGAGGTTCTTGTCAACAGAGCAGCCCTAAACTTTGGGGTGCCTGTGTCTTGCTGATTTTTAGTTTTCCCAATTTATACGCCCATGAGTGGACGTGCCCTATGCTCCCTAAGCTGTGTTTTTTCGATGTTTCAGGACACACCGTACACTTCTCCAGAGTGGCTGTTGGCAATTAGCATCCCGCCCATCAGCGTAGCAAGGCTGCCATTTCTCCATGGCCTGTCCTGCATTTCTGGTTTTGACACTTTTTGCAGCATGGCCCTTTTGACCGATGGGAAGTGAGATTTCTTTGTAGCGCTGATTTGCCTTTCCAGGTTGCTTGGTTGGCCAAAAAGGGCGTATGCGTTTTTTCCTGAATATATTCAGGAAAAAACGCAAATGCCCTTCTTGGCCAAGGGCATCATTGTCGACGTTTTGCCGCTTTTCATGTGCTTTACAGGCGATTCGAATCTACCTCCTGAAATCTGTTTCCTGCAATTCTGCCTTGCTTTCAAATCCTCTTTGTTGCCTTCCCTCAATATATCTGTGGATGAGAGTTATCATTTATAACTCTGCGGGTTCGTGAATTGCAGTGTCCCTGAGCTCCATTTTTCAACTCACTTTTTTGGGAGCTGGCCGCAAAAGCGCGGGATTGCCTCAGGCCCTATTGTGCTTCTGGGCGGCAGGCTGAGCCTGTGATTAATTCTTCTTCCTGATGGGAAAATAGAGTGATCTGTGCCTGTCCCAACACCTAGATCTAGTCTCTCATTGGTTGCCCCTCTTCCCGTTCATCCTCAGGACACATTGCAACCTGTAGGGAACAGGAGGTTAAAGGTGCTGATTCTCCAAGTATGTTGATTGCTAGTAAAGTAGCTGGAAAGGCGAACCCGAGCACAAGGAGATGAGAAATGGGGTGTGTTTTAGAAACCTTTCAAAATCACACGGTGTACCATCTTCTGAGTTTCTCATGCATGTTTTCGATGTAGGAAGATGCCCTTGAACCTGGAGATTTGGGACCCATGGGATGGGTATCACGCAGTATTACTTTAAAGGGTCTGCGTTTGCTCACCCAACCTAACCCAACCTCTCAGCCCCAAGACTGTCCACCCTTATGTCTCATCCAGCTGTGGGTCTAGATATGGTCAATCCAGGTTGCATCACAGCCCCTGAACGAATTTTGTAAGAATTTCTCTCTCTTTCACTGTCTTTGTTTTACGGGTTTTTAAAAGTAATTTATTTTTATAATGGGGTTTAGCTGCTTTTCACGGCTGTGTTTATGCGGCTTTACACCCACTTGACTCACTTCCAGACAGATATCAATACATAGGTTTTAAGATTGTTACTAGTCACATATATTCTTGTGCGGTGAATAGGGGGTGTTGAGTCCAGTTCACTGAGCAAGGAGTAGGTCTTGTCTATTACATATTGGGTGTATGGAACGGTATCTGAGCGAATTTGAACCCCTTGTTTTATGCATCACCCCACCTCACCTTTCCCGTTAAGCAGCCATAGTGTGTTTTCTAAACGTGTGATTCTGTTCTGTTCTGTAATTCAGTTCAAGTGTAGCGGTTTTTACATTCCCTCTAAAAGTGATAGCTTATGGTAAGTGTCTTTTTCTGTGTGACTTATTTCACTTAGAATCGTCGTACCTAAGTCCACTCATCTTGCTTCTACTAGCCTTATGACATTGATTTCATGTCTGAGTGATATTCCATTGTACATAAGGACCACAACTTCTTTATCCATTTTTCTCTTTCCTGGGATATTTAAGGTGTCATGAAGTGGAGGTTCTTGTCAACAGAGCAGCCCTAAACTTTGGGGTGCCTGTGTCTTGCTGATTTTTAGTTTTCCCAATTTATACGCCCATGAGTGGACGTGCCCTATGCTCCCTAAGCTGTGTTTTTTCGATGTTTCAGGACACACCGTACACTTCTCCAGAGTGGCTGTTGGCAATTAACATCCCGCCCATCAGCGTAGCAAGGCTGCCATTTCTCCATGGCCTGTCCTGCATTTCTGGTTTTGACACTTTTTGCAGCATGGCCCTTTTGACCGATGGGAAGTGAGATTTCTTTGTAGCGCTGATTTGCCTTTCCAGGTTGCTTGGTTGGCCAAAAAGGGCGTATGCGTTTTTTCCTGAATATATTCAGGAAAAAACGCAAATGCCCTTCTTGGCCAAGGGCATCATTGTCGACGTTTTGCCGCTTTTCATGTGCTTTACAGGCGATTCGAATCTACCTCCTGAAATCTGTTTCCTGCAATTCTGCCTTGCTTTCAAATCCTCTTCGTTGCCTTCCCTCAATATATCTGTGGATGAGAGTTATCATTTATAACTCTGCGGGTTTGTGAATTGCAGTGTCCCTGAGCTCCATTTTTCAACTCACTTTTTTGGGAGCTGGCCGCAAAAGCGCGGGATTGCCTCAGGCCCTATTGTGCTTCTGGGCGGCAGGCTGAGCCTGTGATTAATTCTTCTTCCTGATGGGAAAATAGAGTGACCTGTGCCTGTCCCAACACCTAGATCTAGTCTCTCATTGGTTGCCCCTCTTCCCGTTCATCCTCAGGACACATTGCAACCTGTAGGGAACAGGAGGTTAAAGGTGCTGATTCTCCAAGTATGTTGATTGCTAGTAAAGTAGCTGGAAAGGCGAACCCGAGCACAAGGAGATGAGAAATGGGGTGTGTTTTAGAAACCTTTCAAAATCACACGGTGTACCATCTTCTGAGTTTCTCATGCATGTTTTCGATGTAGGAAGATGCCCTTGAACCTGGAGATTTGGGACCCATGGGATGGGTATCACGCAGTATTACTTTAAAGGGTCTGCGTTTGCTCACCCAACCTAACCCAACCTCTCAGCCCCAAGACTGTCCACCCTTATGTCTCATCCAGCTGTGGGTCTAGATATGGTCAATCCAGGTTGCATCACAGCCCCTGAACGAATTTTGTAAGAATTTCTCTCTCTTTCACTGTCTTTGTTTTACGGGTTTTTAAAAGTAATTTATTTTTATAATGGGGTTTAGCTGCTTTTCACGGCTGTGTTTATGCGGCTTTACACCCACTTGACTCACTTCCAGACAGATATCAATACATAGGTTTTAAGATTGTTACTAGTCACATATATTCTTGTGCGGTGAATAGGGGGTGTTGAGTCCAGTTCACTGAGCAAGGAGTAGGTCTTGTCTATTACATATTGGGTGTATGGAACGGTATCTGAGCGAATTTGAACCCCTTGTTTTATGCATCACCCCACCTCACCTTTCCCGTTAAGCAGCCATAGTGTGTTTTCTAAACGTGTGATTCTGTTCTGTTCTGTAATTCAGTTCAAGTGTAGCGGTTTTTACATTCCCTCTAAAAGTGATAGCTTATGATAAGTGTCTTTTTCTGTGTGACTTATTTCACTTAGAATCGTCGTACCTAAGTCCACTCATCTTGCTTCTACTAGCCTTATGACATTGATTTCATGTCTGAGTGATATTGCATTGTACATAAGGACCACAACTTCTTTATCCATTTTTCTCTTTCCTGGGATATTTAAGGTGTCATGAAGTGGAGGTTCTTGTCAACAGAGCAGCCCTAAACTTTGGGGTGCCTGTGTCTTGCTGATTTTTAGTTTTCCCAATTTATACGCCCATGAGTGGACGTGCCCTATGCTCCCTAAGCTGTGTTTTTTCGATGTTTCAGGACACAACGTACACTTCTCCAGAGTGGCTGTTGGCAATTAACATCCCGCCCATCAGCGTAGCAAGGCTGCCATTTCTCCATGGCCTGTCCTGCATTTCTGGTTTTGACACTTTTTGCAGCATGACCCTTTTGACCGATGGGAAGCGAGACTTCTTTGTAGCACTGATTTGCCTTTCCAGGTTGCTTGGTTGGCCAAAAAGGGCGTATGCGTTTTTTCCTGAATATATTCAGGAAAAAACGCATACGCCCTTTTTGGCCAAGGGCATCATTGTCGACGTTTTGCCGCTTTTCATGTGCTTTAAAGGCGATTCGAATCTACCTCCTGAAACCTGTTTCCTGCAATTCTGCCTTGCTTTCAAATCCTCTTCATTGCCTTCCCTCAATATATTTGTGGACGAGAGTTATCATTTATAACTCAGCAGGTTTGTGAATGGCAGTCCCCCTGAGCTCCATTTTTCAACTGTCTTTTTTGGGAGCTGGCCGCAAAAGCACGGGATTGCCTCAGGCCCTATTCTGGTTTCCGGCGGCAGGCTGAGCCTGTGGTTAATTGTTCTTCCTGATGGGAAAATAGAGTGACCTGTGCCTGTCCCAACACCTAGATCTATTCTCTCATTGGTTTCCCCTCTTCCCGTTCATCCTCAGGACAAATTGCAACCTGTACAGAACAGGAGGTTAAAGGTGCTGATTCTCCAAGTAGGGAGATTGCTAGTGAAGTAGCTGGAATGGCGAACCCGAGCACAAGGAGATGAGAAATGAGGTGCGTTTTAGAAACCTTTCAAAATCACACGGTGTACCTTCTTCTGGGTTCCTCATGCAAGTTTTCGATGTAGGAAGATGCCCTTGAACCTGGAGATTTGGGACCCATGGGATGGGTACCATGCAGTATTACTTTAAACGGTCTGCGTTTGCTCACCCAACCTCAACCAACCTCTCAGCCCCAAGAGTGTCCACCCTTATGTCTCATCCAGCTGTGGGTCTACATATGGTCAATCCACGTTGCATCACAGCCCCTGAACGAATTTTGTAAGAATTTCTCTCTCTTTCACTGTCTTTGTTTTACGGGTTTTTAAAAGTAATTTATTTTTATAATGGGGTTTAGCTGCTTTTCACGGCTGTGTTTATGCGGCTTTACACCCACTTGACTCACTTCCAGACAGATATCAATACATAGGTTTTAAGATTGTTACTAGTCACATATATTCTTGTGCGGTGAATAGGGGGTGTTGAGTCCAGTTCACTGAGCAAGGAGTAGGTCTTGTCTATTACATATTGGGTGTATGGAACGGTATCTGAGCGAATTTGAACCCCTTGTTTTATGCATCACCCCACCTCACCTTTCCCGTTAAGCAGCCATAGTGTGTTTTCTATACGTGTGATTCTGTTCTGTTCTGTAATTCAGTTCAAGTGTAGCGGTTTTTACATTCCCTCTATAAGTGATAGCTTATGATAAGTGTCTTTTTCTGTGTGACTTATTTCACTTAGAATCGTCGTACCTAAGTCCACTCATCTTGCTTCTACTAGCCTTATGACATTGATTTCATGTCTGAGTGATATTGCATTGTACATAAGGACCACAACTTTTTTATCCATTTTTCTCTTTCCTGGGATATTTAAGGTGTCATGAAGTGGAGGTTCTTGTCAACAGAGCAGCCCTAAACTTTGGGGTGCCTGTGTCTTGCTGATTTTTAGTTTTCCCAATTTATACGCCCATGAGTGGACGTGCCCTATGCTCACTAAGCTGTGTTTTTTCGATGTTTCAGGACACACCGTACACTTCTCCAGAGTGGCTGTTGGCAATTTACATCCCGCCCATCAGCGTAGCAAGGCTGCCATTTCTCCATGGCCTGTCCTGCATTTCTGGTTTTGACAATTTTTGCAGCATGACCCTTTTGACCGAAGGGAAACGAGACTTCTTTGTAGCACTGATTTGCCTTTCCAGGTTGCTTGGTTGGCCAAAAAGGGCGTATGCGTTTTTTCCTGAATATATTCAGGAAAAAACGCATACGCCCTTTTTGGCCAAGGGCATCATTGTCGACGTTTTGCCGCTTTTCATGTGCCTTAAAGGCGATTCGAATCTACCTCCTGAAATCTGTTTCCTGCAATTCTGCCTTGCTTTCAAATCCTCTTCGTTGACTTCCCTCAATATATCTGTGGATGAGAGTTATCACTTATAACTCTGCGGGTTTGTGAATTGCAGTGTCCCTGAGCTCCATTTTTCAACTGTCTTTTTTGAGAGCTGGCCGCAAAAGCACGGGATTGCCTCAGGCCCTATTCTGGTTCCTGGCAGCAGGCTGAGCCTGTGGTTAATTCTTCTTCCTGATGGGAAAATAGAGTGACCTGTGCCTGTCCCAACAGCTAGATCTAGTCTCTCATTGGTTGCCCCTCTTCCCGTTCATCCTCAGGACAAATTGCAACCTGTAGGGAACAGGAGGTTAAAGGTGCTGATTCTCCAAGTAGGGAGATTGCTAGTAAAGTAGCTGGAATGGCGAACCCGAGCACAAGGAGATGAGAAATGATGTGCGTTTTAGAAACCTTTCAAAATCACACGGTGTACCATCTTCTGAGTTTCTCATGCATGTTTTCGATGTAGGAAGATGCCCTTGAACCTGGAGACTTGGGACCCATGTGATGGGTACCATGCAGTATTACTTTAAAGGGTCTGCGTTTGCTCACCCAACCTAACCCAACCTTTCAGCCCCAAGACTGTCCACCCTTATGTCTCATCCAGCTGTGCGTGTAGATATGGTCAATCCAGGTTGCATCACAGCCCCTGAACGAATTTTGTAAGAATTTCTCTCTCTTTCACTGTCTTTGTTTTACGGGTTTTTAAAAGTAATTTATTTTTATAATGGGGTTTAGCTGCTTTTCACGGCTGTGTTTATGCGGCTTTACACCCACTTGACTCACTTCCAGACAGATATCAATACATAGGTTTTAAGATTGTTACTAGTCACATATATTCTTGTGCGGTGAATAGGGGGTGTTGAGTCCAGTTCACTGAGCAAGGAGTAGGTCTTGTCTATTACATATTGGGTGTATGGAACGGTATCTGAGCGAATTTGAACCCCTTGTTTTATGCATCACCCCACCTCACCTTTCCCGTTAAGCAGCCATAGTGTGTTTTCTAAACGTGTGATTCTGTTCTGTTCTGTAATTCAGTTCAAGTGTAGCGGTTTTTACATTCCCTCTAAAAGTGATAGCTTATGATAAGTGTCTTTTTCTGTGTGACTTATTTCACTTAGAATCGTCGTACCTAAGTCCACTCATCTTGCTTCTACTAGCCTTATGACATTGATTTCATGTCTGAGTGATATTGCATTGTACATAAGGACCACAACTTCTTTATCCATTTTTCTCTTTCCTGGGATATTTAAGGTGTCATGAAGTGGAGGTTCTTGTCAACAGAGCAGCCCTAAACTTTGGGGTGCCTGTGTCTTGCTGATTTTTAGTTTTCCCAATTTATACGCCCATGAGTGGACGTGCCCTATGCTCCCTAAGCTGTGTTTTTTCGATGTTTCAGGACACAACGTACACTTCTCCAGAGTGGCTGTTGGCAATTTACATCCCGCCCATCAGCGTAGCAAGGCTGCCATTTCTCCATGGCCTGTCCTGCATTTCTGGTTTTGACACTTTTTGCAGCATGACCCTTTTGACCGATGGGAAGCGAGACTTCTTTGTAGCACTGATTTGCCTTTCCAGGTTGCTTGGTTGGCCAAAAAGGGCGTATGCGTTTTTTCCTGAATATATTCAGGAAAAAACGCATACGCCCTTTTTGGCCAAGGGCATCATTGTCGACGTTTTGCCGCTTTTCATGTGCTTTAAAGGCGATTCGAATCTACCTCCTGAAACCTGTTTCCTGCAATTCTGCCTTGCTTTCAAATCCTCTTCATTGCCTTCCCTCAATATATTTGTGGACGAGAGTTATCATTTATAACTCAGCAGGTTTGTGAATGGCAGTCCCCCTGAGCTCCATTTTTCAACTGTCTTTTTTGGGAGCTGGCCGCAAAAGCACGGGATTGCCTCAGGCCCTATTCTGGTTTCCGGCGGCAGGCTGAGCCTGTGGTTAATTGTTCTTCCTGATGGGAAAATAGAGTGACCTGTGCCTGTCCCAACACCTAGATCTATTCTCTCATTGGTTTCCCCTCTTCCCGTTCATCCTCAGGACAAATTGCAACCTGTACAGAACAGGAGGTTAAAGGTGCTGATTCTCCAAGTAGGGAGATTGCTAGTGAAGTAGCTGGAATGGCGAACCCGAGCACAAGGAGATGAGAAATGAGGTGCGTTTTAGAAACCTTTCAAAATCACACGGTGTACCTTCTTCTGGGTTCCTCATGCAAGTTTTCGATGTAGGAAGATGCCCTTGAACCTGGAGATTTGGGACCCATGGGATGGGTACCATGCAGTATTACTTTAAAGGGTCTGCGTTTGCTCACCCAACCTCAACCAACCTCTCAGCCCCAAGAGTGTCCACCCTTATGTCTCATCCAGCTGTGGGTCTACATATGGTCAATCCACGTTGCATCACAGCCCCTGAACGAATTTTGTAAGAATTTCTCTCTCTTTCACTGTCTTTGTTTTACGGGTTTTTAAAAGTAATTTATTTTTATAATGGGGTTTAGCTGCTTTTCACGGCTGTGTTTATGCGGCTTTACACCCACTTGACTCACTTCCAGACAGATATCAATACATAGGTTTTAAGATTGTTACTAGTCACATATATTCTTGTGCGGTGAATAGGGGGTGTTGAGTCCAGTTCACTGAGCAAGGAGTAGGTCTTGTCTATTACATATTGGGTGTATGGAACGGTATCTGAGCGAATTTGAACCCCTTGTTTTATGCATCACCCCACCTCACCTTTCCCGTTAAGCAGCCATAGTGTGTTTTCTATACGTGTGATTCTGTTCTGTTCTGTAATTCAGTTCAAGTGTAGCGGTTTTTACATTCCCTCTATAAGTGATAGCTTATGATAAGTGTCTTTTTCTGTGTGACTTATTTCACTTAGAATCGTCGTACCTAAGTCCACTCATCTTGCTTCTACTAGCCTTATGACATTGATTTCATGTCTGAGTGATATTGCATTGTACATAAGGACCACAACTTTTTTATCCATTTTTCTCTTTCCTGGGATATTTAAGGTGTCATGAAGTGGAGGTTCTTGTCAACAGAGCAGCCCTAAACTTTGGGGTGCCTGTGTCTTGCTGATTTTTAGTTTTCCCAATTTATACGCCCATGAGTGGACGTGCCCTATGCTCACTAAGCTGTGTTTTTTCGATGTTTCAGGACACACCGTACACTTCTCCAGAGTGGCTGTTGGCAATTTACATCCCGCCCATCAGCGTAGCAAGGCTGCCATTTCTCCATGGCCTGTCCTGCATTTCTGGTTTTGACAATTTTTGCAGCATGACCCTTTTGACCGAAGGGAAACGAGACTTCTTTGTAGCACTGATTTGCCTTTCCAGGTTGCTTGGTTGGCCAAAAAGGGCGTATGCGTTTTTTCCTGAATATATTCAGGAAAAAACGCATACGCCCTTTTTGGCCAAGGGCATCATTGTCGACGTTTTGCCGCTTTTCATGTGCCTTAAAGGCGATTCGAATCTACCTCCTGAAATCTGTTTCCTGCAATTCTGCCTTGCTTTCAAATCCTCTTCGTTGACTTCCCTCAATATATCTGTGGATGAGAGTTATCACTTATAACTCTGCGGGTTTGTGAATTGCAGTGTCCCTGAGCTCCATTTTTCAACTGTCTTTTTTGAGAGCTGGCCGCAAAAGCACGGGATTGCCTCAGGCCCTATTCTGGTTCCTGGCAGCAGGCTGAGCCTGTGGTTAATTCTTCTTCCTGATGGGAAAATAGAGTGACCTGTGCCTGTCCCAACAGCTAGATCTAGTCTCTCATTGGTTGCCCCTCTTCCCGTTCATCCTCAGGACAAATTGCAACCTGTAGGGAACAGGAGGTTAAAGGTGCTGATTCTCCAAGTAGGGAGATTGCTAGTAAAGTAGCTGGAATGGCGAACCCGAGCACAAGGAGATGAGAAATGATGTGCGTTTTAGAAACCTTTCAAAATCACACGGTGTACCATCTTCTGAGTTTCTCATGCATGTTTTCGATGTAGGAAGATGCCCTTGAACCTGGAGACTTGGGACCCATGTGATGGGTACCACGCAGTATTACTTTAAAGGGTCTGCGTTTGCTCACCCAACCTAACCCAACCTTTCAGCCCCAAGACTGTCCACCCTTATGTCTCATCCAGCTGTGCGTGTAGATATGGTCAATCCAGGTTGCATCACAGCCCCTGAACGAATTTTGTAAGAATTTCTCTCTCTTTCACTGTCTTTGTTTTACGGGTTTTTAAAAGTAATTTATTTTTATAATGGGGTTTAGCTGCTTTTCACGGCTGTGTTTATGCGGCTTTACACCCACTTGACTCACTTCCAGACAGATATCAATACATAGGTTTTAAGATTGTTACTAGTCACATATATTCTTGTGCGGTGAATAGGGGGTGTTGAGTCCAGTTCACTGAGCAAGGAGTAGGTCTTGTCTATTACATATTGGGTGTATGGAACGGTATCTGAGCGAATTTGAACCCCTTGTTTTATGCATCACCCCACCTCACCTTTCCCGTTAAGCAGCCATAGTGTGTTTTCTAAACGTGTGATTCTGTTCTGTTCTGTAATTCAGTTCAAGTGTAGCGGTTTTTACATTCCCTCTAAAAGTGATAGCTTATGATAAGTGCCTTTTTCTGTGTGACTTATTTCACTTAGAATCGTCGTACCTAAGTCCACTCATCTTGCTTCTACTAGCCTTATGACATTGATTTCATGTCTGAGTGATATTCCATTGTACATAAGGACCACAAATTTTTTATCCATTTTTCTCTTTCCTGGGATATTTAAGGTGTCATGAAGTGGAGGTTCTTGTCAACATAGCAGCCCCAAACTTTGGGGTGCCTGTGTCTTGCTGATTTTTAGTTTTCCCAATTTATACGCCCATGAGTGGACGTGCCCTATGCTCCCTAAGCTGTGTTTTTTCGATGTTTCAGGACACACCGTACACTTCTCCAGAGTGGCTGTTGGCAATTTACATCCCGCCCATCAGCGTAGCAAGGCTGCCATTTCTCCATGGCCTGTCCTGCATTTCTGGTTTTGACACTTTTTGCAGCATGGCCCTTTTGACCCATGGGAAGCGAGACTTCTTTGTAGCGCTGATTTGCATTTCCATGTTGCTTGGTTGGCCAAAAAGGGCGTATGCGTTTTTTCCTGAATATATTCAGGAAAAAACGCATACGCCCTTTTTGGCCAAGGGCATCATTGTCGACGTTTTGCCGCTTTTCATGTGCCTTAAAGGCGATTCGAATCTACCTCCTGAAATCTGTTTCCTGCAATTCTGCCTTGCTTTCAAATCCTCTTCGTTGACTTCCCTCAATATATCTGTGGATGAGAGTTATCACTTATAACTCTGCGGGTTTGTGAATTGCAGTGTCCCTGAGCTCCATTTTTCAACTGTCTTTTTTGAGAGCTGGCCGCAAAAGCACGGGATTGCCTCAGGCCCTATTCTGGTTCCTGGCAGCAGGCTGAGCCTGTGGTTAATTCTTCTTCCTGATGGGAAAATAGAGTGACCTGTGCCTGTCCCAACAGCTAGATCTAGTCTCTCATTGGTTGCCCCTCTTCCCGTTCATCCTCAGGACAAATTGCAACCTGTAGGGAACAGGAGGTTAAAGGTGCTGATTCTCCAAGTAGGGAGATTGCTAGTAAAGTAGCTGGAATGGCGAACCCGAGCACAAGGAGATGAGAAATGATGTGCGTTTTAGAAACCTTTCAAAATCACACGGTGTACCATCTTCTGAGTTTCTCATGCATGTTTTCGATGTAGGAAGATGCCCTTGAACCTGGAGACTTGGGACCCATGGGATGGGTACCACGCAGTATTACTTTAAAGGGTTTGCGTTTGCTCACCCAACCTAACCCAAACTTTCAGCCCCAAGACTGTCCACCCTTATGTCTCATCCAGTTGTGCGTGTAGATATGGTCAATCCAGGTTGCATCACAGCCTCTGAACGAATTTTGTAAGAATTTCTCTCTCTTTCACTGTCTTTGTTTTACGGCTTTTTAAAAGTAATTTATTTTTATAATGGGGTTTAGCTGCTTTTCACGGCTGTGTTTATGCGGATTTACACCCACTTGACTCACTTCCAGACAGATATCAATACATAGGTTTTAAGATTGTTTCTAGTCACATATATTCTTGTGCGGTGAATAGGGCGTGTTGAGTCCAGTTCACTGAGCAAGGAGTAGGTCTTGTCTATTACATATTGGGTGTATGGAACGGTATCTGAGCGAATTTGAACCCCTTGTTTTATGCATCACCCCACCTCACCTTTCCCGTTAAGCAGCCATAGTGTGTTTTCTAAACGTGTGATTCTGTTCTGTTCTGTAATTCAGTTCAAGTGTAGCGGTTTTTACATTCCCTCTATAAGTGTTAGCTTATGATAAGTGTCTTTTTCTGTGTGACTTATTTCACTTAGAATCGTCGTACCTAAGTCCACTCATCTTGCTTCTACTAGCCTTATGACATTGATTTCATGTCTGAGTGATATTGCATTGTACATAAGGACCACAACTTCTTTATCCATTTTTCTCTTTCCTGGGATATTTAAGGTGTCATGAAGTGGAGGTTCTTGTCAACAGAGCAGCCCTAAACTTTGGGGTGCCTGTGTCTTGCTGATTTTTAATTTTCCCAATTTATACGCCCATGAGTGGACGTGCCCTATGCTCCCTAAGCTGTGTTTTTTCGATGTTTCAGGACACACCGTACACTTCTCCAGAGTGGCTGTTGGCAACTTACACCCCACTCGTCAGCGTAGCAAGGCTGCCATTTCTCCATGGCCTGTCCTGCATTTCTGGTTTTGACACTTTTTGCAGCATGGCCCTTTTGACCGATGGGAAGCGAGACTTCTTTGTAGCGCTGATTTGCCTTTCCAGGTTGCTTGGTTGGCCAAAAAGGGCGTATGCGTTTTTTCCTGAATATATTCAGGAAAAAACGCATACGCCCTTCTTGGCCAAGGGCATCATTGTCGACGTTTTGCCGCTTTTCATGTGCTTTACAGGCGATTCGAATCTACCTCCTGAAATCTGTTTCCTGCAATTCTGCCTTGCTTTCAAATCCTCTTCGTTCCCTTCACTCAATATATCTGTGGATGAGAGTTATCATTTATAACTCTGCGGGTTTGTGAATTGCAGTGTCCCTGAGCTCCATTTTTCAACTCGCTTTTTTGGGAGCTGCCCGCAAAAGCGCGGGATTGCCTCAGGCCCTATTGTGCTTCTGGGCGGCAGGCTGAGCCTGTGATTAATTCTTCTTACTGTTGGGAAAATAGAGTGACCTGTGCCTGTCCCAACACCTAGATCTAGTCTCTCATTGGTTGCCCCTCTTCCCGTTCATCCTCAGGACAAATTGCAACCTGTAGGGAACAGGAGGTTAAAGGTGCTGATTCTCCAAGTAAGTTGATTGCTAGTAAAGTAGCTGGAAAGGCGAACCCGAGCAAAAGGAGGTGAGAAATGGGGTGTGTTTTAGAAACCTTTCAAAATCACACGGTGTACCATCTTCTTAGTTTCTCATGCATGTTTTCGATGTAGGAAGATGCCCTTGAACCTGGAGATTTGGGACCCATGGGATGGGTATCACGCAGTATTACTTTAAAGGGTCTGCGTTTGCTCACCCAACCTCTGAGCCCCAAGAGTGTCCACCCTTATGTCTCATCCAGCTGTGGGTCTAGATATGGTCAATCCAGGTGGCATCACAGCCTCTGAACGAATTTTGTAAGAATTTCTCTCTCTTTCACTGTCTTTGTTTTACGGCTTTTTAAAGGTAATTTATTTTTATAATGGGGTTTAGCTGCTTTTCACGGCTGTGTTTATGCGGATTTACACCCACTTGACTCACTTCCAGACAGATATCAATACATAGGTTTTAAGATTGTTACTAGTCACATATATTCTTGTGCGGTGAATAGGGGGTGTTGAGTCCAGTTCACTGAGCAAGGAGTAGGTCTTGTCTATTACATATTGGGTGTATGGAACGGTATCTGAGCGAATTTGAACCCCTTGTTTTATGCATCACCCCACCTCACCTTTCCCGTTAAGCAGCCATAGTGTGTTTTCTAAACGTGTGATTCTGTTCTGTTCTGTAATTCAGTTCAAGTGTAGCGGTTTTTACATTCCCTCTATAAGTGATAGCTTATGATAAGTGTCTTTTTCTGTGTGACTTTTTTCACTTAGAATCGTCGTACCTAAGTCCACTCATCTTGCTTCTACTAGCCTTATGACATTGATTTCATGTCTGAGTGATATTCCATTGTACATAAGGACCACAACTTCTTTATCCATTTTTCTCTTTCCTGGGATATTTAAGGTGTCATGAAGTGGAGGTTCTTGTCAACAGAGCAGCCCTAAACTTTGGGGTGCCTGTGTCTTGCTGATTTTTAGTTTTCCCAATTTATACGCCCATGAGTGGACGTGCCCTATGCTCACTAAGCTGTGTTTTTTCGATATTTCAGGACACACCGTACACTTCTCCAGAGTGGCTGTTGGCAATTTACATCCCGCCCATCAGCGTAGCAAGGCTGCCATTTCTCCATGGCCTGTCCTGCATTTCTGGTTTTGACAATTTTTGCAGCATGACCCTTTTGACCGATGGGAAGCGAGACTTCTTTTTAGCACTGATTTGCCTTTCCAGGTTGCTTGGTTGGCCAAAAAGGGCGTATGCGTTTTTTCCTGAATATATTCAGGAAAAAACGCATACGCCCTTTTTGGCCAAGGGCATCATTGTCGACGTTTTGCCGCTTTTCATGTGCCTTAAAGGCGATTCGAATCTACCTCCTGAAATCTGTTTCCTGCAATTCTGCCTTGCTTTCAAATCCTCTTCGTTGACTTCCCTCAATATATCTGTGGATGAGAATTATCACTTATAACTCTGCGGGTTTGTGAATTGCAGTGTCCCTGAGCTCCATTTTTCAACTGTCTTTTTTGAGAGCTGGCCGCAAAAGCACGGGATTGCCTCAGGCCCTATTCTGGTTCCTGGCAGCAGGCTGAGCCTGTGGTTAATTCTTCTTCCTGATGGGAAAATAGAGTGACCTGTGCCTCTCCCAACAGCTAGATCTAGTCTCTCATTGGTTGCCCCTCTTCCCGTTCATCCTCAGGACAAATTGCAACCTGTAGGGAACAGGAGGTTAAAGGTGCTGATTCTCCAAGTAGGGAGATTGCTAGTAAAGTAGCTGGAATGGCGAACCCGAGCACAAGGAGATGAGAAATGATGTGCGTTTTAGAAACCTTTCAAAATCACACGGTGTACCATCTTCTGAGTTTCTCATGCATGTTTTCGATGTAGGAAGATGCCCTTGAACCTGGAGACTTGGGACCCATGGGATGGGTACCACGCAGTATTACTTTAAAGGGTCTGCGTTTGCTCACCCAACCTAACCCAACCTTTCAGCCCCAAGACTGTCCACCCTTATGTCTCATCCAGCTGTGCGTGTAGATATGGTCAATCCAGGTTGCATCACAGCCCCTGAACGAATTTTGTAAGAATTTCTCTCTCTTTCACTGTCTTTGTTTTACGGGTTTTTAAAAGTAATTTATTTTTATAATGGGGTTTAGCTGCTTTTCACGGCTGTGTTTATGCGGCTTTACACCCACTTGACTCACTTCCAGACAGATATCAATACATAGGTTTTAAGATTGTTACTAGTCACATATATTCTTGTGCGGTGAATAGGGGGTGTTGAGTCCAGTTCACTGAGCAAGGAGTAGGTCTTGTCTATTACATATTGGGTGTATGGAACGGTATCTGAGCGAATTTGAACCCCTTGTTTTATGCATCACCCCACCTCACCTTTCCCGTTAAGCAGCCATAGTGTGTTTTCTAAACGTGTGATTCTGTTCTGTTCTGTAATTCAGTTCAAGTGTAGCGGTTTTTACATTCCCTCTAAAAGTGATAGCTTATGATAAGTGTCTTTTTCTGTGTGACTTATTTCACTTAGAATCGTCGTACCTAAGTCCACTCATCTTGCTTCTACTAGCCTTATGACATTGATTTCATGTCTGAGTGATATTGCATTGTACATAAGGACCACAACTTTTTTATCCATTTTTCTCTTTCCTGGGATATTTAAGGTGTCATGAAGTGGAGGTTCTTGTCAACAGAGCAGCCCTAAACTTTGGGGTGCCTGTGTCTTGCTGATTTTTAGTTTTCCCAATTTATACGCCCATGAGTGGACGTGCCCTATGCTCACTAAGCTGTGTTTTTTCGATGTTTCAGGACACACCGTACACTTCTCCAGAGTGGCTGTTGGCAATTTACATCCCGCCCATCAGCGTAGCAAGGCTGCCATTTCTCCATGGCCTGTCCTGCATTTCTGGTTTTGACAATTTTTGCAGCATGACCCTTTTGACCGAAGGGAAACGAGACTTCTTTGTAGCACTGATTTGCCTTTCCAGGTTGCTTGGTTGGCCAAAAAGGGCGTATGCGTTTTTTCCTGAATATATTCAGGAAAAAACGCATACGCCCTTTTTGGCCAAGGGCATCATTGTCGACGTTTTGCCGCTTTTCATGTGCCTTAAAGGCGATTCGAATCTACCTCCTGAAATCTGTTTCCTGCAATTCTGCCTTTCTTTCAAATCCTCTTCGTTGACTTCCCTCAATATATCTGTGGATGAGAGTTATCATTTATAACTCTGCGGGTTCGTGAATTGCAGTGTCCCTGAGCTCCATTTTTCAACTGTCTTTTTTGAGAGCTGGCCGCAAAAGCACGGGATTGCCTCAGGCCCTATTCTGGTTCCTGGCAGCAGGCTGAGACTGTGGTTAATTCTTCTTCCTGATGGGAAAATAGAGTGACCTGTGCCTGTCCCAACAGCTAGATCTAGTCTCTCATTGGTTGCCCCTCTTCCCGTTCATCCTCAGGACAAATTGCAACCTGTAGGGAACAGGAGGTTAAAGGTGCTGATTCTCCAAGTAGGGAGATTGCTAGTAAAGTAGCTGGAATGGCGAACCCGAGCACAAGGAGATGAGAAATGATGTGCGTTTTAGAAACCTTTCAAAATCACACGGTGTACCATCTTCTGAGTTTCTCATGCATGTTTTCGATGTAGGAAGATGCCCTTGAACCTGGAGACTTGGGACCCATGGGATGGGTACCACGCAGTATTACTTTAAAGGGTCTGCGTTTGCTCACCCAACCTAACCCATCCTTTCAGCCCCAAGACTGTCCACCCTTATGTCTCATCCAGCTGTGCGTGTAGATATGGTCAATCCAGGTTGCATCACAGCCCCTGAACGAATTTTGTAAGAATTTCTCTCTCTTTCACTGTCTTTGTTTTACGGGTTTTTAAAAGTAATTTATTTTTATAATGGGGTTTAGCTGCTTTTCACGGCTGTGTTTATGCGGCTTTACACCCACTTGACTCACTTCCAGACAGATATCAATACATAGGTTTTAAGATTGTTACTAGTCACATATATTCTTGTGCGGTGAATAGGGGGTGTTGAGTCCAGTTCACTGAGCAAGGAGTAGGTCTTGTCTATTACATATTGGGTGTATGGAACGGTATCTGAGCGAATTTGAACCCCTTGTTTTATGCATCACCCCACCTCACCTTTCCCGTTAAGCAGCCATAGTGTGTTTTCTAAACGTGTGATTCTGTTCTGTTCTGTAATTCAGTTCAAGTGTAGCGGTTTTTACATTCCCTCTAAAAGTGATAGCTTATGATAAGTGTCTTTTTCTGTGTGACTTATTTCACTTAGAATCGTCGTACCTAAGTCCACTCATCTTGCTTCTACTAGCCTTATGACATTGATTTCATGTCTGAGTGATATTCCATTGTACATAAGGACCACAACTTCTTTATCCATTTTTCTCTTTCCTGGGATATTTAAGGTGTCATGAAGTGGAGGTTCTTGTCAACAGAGCAGCCCTAAACTTTGGGGTGCCTGTGTCTTGCTGATTTTTAGTTTTCCCAATTTATACGCCCATGAGTGGACGTGCCCTATGCTCCCTAAGCTGTGTTTTTTCGATGTTTCAGGACACACCGTACACTTCTCCAGAGTGGCTGTTGGCAATTAGCATCCCGCCCATCAGCGTAGCAAGGCTGCCATTTCTCCATGGCCTGTCCTGCATTTCTGGTTTTGACACTTTTTGCAGCATGGCCCTTTTGACCGATGGGAAGTGAGATTTCTTTGTAGCGCTGATTTGCCTTTCCAGGTTGCTTGGTTGGCCAAAAAGGGCGTATGCGTTTTTTCCTGAATATATTCAGGAAAAAACGCAAATGCCCTTCTTGGCCAAGGGCATCATTGTCGACGTTTTGCCGCTTTTCATGTGCTTTACAGGCGATTCGAATCTACCTCCTGAAATCTGTTTCCTGCAATTCTGCCTTGCTTTCAAATCCTCTTTGTTGCCTTCCCTCAATATATCTGTGGATGAGAGTTATCATTTATAACTCTGCGGGTTCGTGAATTGCAGTGTCCCTGAGCTCCATTTTTCAACTCACTTTTTTGGGAGCTGGCCGCAAAAGCGCGGGATTGCCTCAGGCCCTATTGTGCTTCTGGGCGGCAGGCTGAGCCTGTGATTAATTCTTCTTCCTGATGGGAAAATAGAGTGACCTGTGCCTGTCCCAACACCTAGATCTAGTCTCTCATTGGTTGCCCCTCTTCCCGTTCATCCTCAGGACACATTGCAACCTGTAGGGAACAGGAGGTTAAAGGTGCTGATTCTCCAAGTATGTTGATTGCTAGTAAAGTAGCTGGAAAGGCGAACCCGAGCACAAGGAGATGAGAAATGGGGTGTGTTTTAGAAACCTTTCAAAATCACACGGTGTACCATCTTCTGAGTTTCTCATGCATGTTTTCGATGTAGGAAGATGCCCTTGAACCTGGAGATTTGGGACCCATGGGATGGGTATCACGCAGTATTACTTTAAAGGGTCTGCGTTTGCTCACCCAACCTAACCCAACCTCTCAGCCCCAAGACTGTCCACCCTTATGTCTCATCCAGCTGTGGGTCTAGATATGGTCAATCCAGGTTGCATCACAGCCCCTGAACGAATTTTGTAAGAATTTCTCTCTCTTTCACTGTCTTTGTTTTACGGGTTTTTAAAAGTAATTTATTTTTATAATGGGGTTTAGCTGCTTTTCACGGCTGTGTTTATGCGGCTTTACACCCACTTGACTCACTTCCAGACAGATATCAATACATAGGTTTTAAGATTGTTACTAGTCACATATATTCTTGTGCGGTGAATAGGGGGTGTTGAGTCCAGTTCACTGAGCAAGGAGTAGGTCTTGTCTATTACATATTGGGTGTATGGAACGGTATCTGAGCGAATTTGAACCCCTTGTTTTATGCATCACCCCACCTCACCTTTCCCGTTAAGCAGCCATAGTGTGTTTTCTAAACGTGTGATTCTGTTCTGTTCTGTAATTCAGTTCAAGTGTAGCGGTTTTTACATTCCCTCTAAAAAGTGATAGCTTATGATAAGTGTCTTTTTCTGTGTGACTTATTTCACTTAGAATCGTCGTACCTAAGTCCACTCATCTTGCTTCTACTAGCCTTATGACATTGATTTCATGTCTGAGTGATATTGCATTGTACATAAGGACCACAACTTTTTTATCCATTTTTCTCTTTCCTGGGATATTTAAGGTGTCATGAAGTGGAGGTTCTTGTCAACAGAGCAGCCCTAAACTTTGGGGTGCCTGTGTCTTGCTGATTTTTAGTTTTCCCAATTTATACGCCCATGAGTGGACGTGCCCTATGCTCACTAAGCTGTGTTTTTTCGATGTTTCAGGACACACCGTACACTTCTCCAGAGTGGCTGTTGGCAATTTACATCCCGCCCATCAGCGTAGCAAGGCTGCCATTTCTCCATGGCCTGTCCTGCATTTCTGGTTTTGACAATTTTTGCAGCATGACCCTTTTGACCGAAGGGAAACGAGACTTCTTTGTAGCACTGATTTGCCTTTCCAGGTTGCTTGGTTGGCCAAAAAGGGCGTATGCGTTTTTTCCTGAATATATTCAGGAAAAAACGCATACGCCCTTTTTGGCCAAGGGCATCATTGTCGACGTTTTGCCGCTTTTCATGTGCCTTAAAGGCGATTCGAATCTACCTCCTGAAATCTGTTTCCTGCAATTCTGCCTTTCTTTCAAATCCTCTTCGTTGACTTCCCTCAATATATCTGTGGATGAGAGTTATCATTTATAACTCTGCGGGTTCGTGAATTGCAGTGTCCCTGAGCTCCATTTTTCAACTGTCTTTTTTGAGAGCTGGCCGCAAAAGCACGGGATTGCCTCAGGCCCTATTCTGGTTCCTGGCAGCAGGCTGAGACTGTGGTTAATTCTTCTTCCTGATGGGAAAATAGAGTGACCTGTGCCTGTCCCAACAGCTAGATCTAGTCTCTCATTGGTTGCCCCTCTTCCCGTTCATCCTCAGGACAAATTGCAACCTGTAGGGAACAGGAGGTTAAAGGTGCTGATTCTCCAAGTAGGGAGATTGCTAGTAAAGTAGCTGGAATGGCGAACCCGAGCACAAGGAGATGAGAAATGATGTGCGTTTTAGAAACCTTTCAAAATCACACGGTGTACCATCTTCTGAGTTTCTCATGCATGTTTTCGATGTAGGAAGATGCCCTTGAACCTGGAGACTTGGGACCCATGGGATGGGTACCACGCAGTATTACTTTAAAGGGTCTGCGTTTGCTCACCCAACCTAACCCATCCTTTCAGCCCCAAGACTGTCCACCCTTATGTCTCATCCAGCTGTGCGTGTAGATATGGTCAATCCAGGTTGCATCACAGCCCCTGAACGAATTTTGTAAGAATTTCTCTCTCTTTCACTGTCTTTGTTTTACGGGTTTTTAAAAGTAATTTATTTTTATAATGGGGTTTAGCTGCTTTTCACGGCTGTGTTTATGCGGCTTTACACCCACTTGACTCACTTCCAGACAGATATCAATACATAGGTTTTAAGATTGTTACTAGTCACATATATTCTTGTGCGGTGAATAGGGGGTGTTGAGTCCAGTTCACTGAGCAAGGAGTAGGTCTTGTCTATTACATATTGGGTGTATGGAACGGTATCTGAGCGAATTTGTACCCCTTGTTTTATGCATCACCCCACCTCACCTTTCCCGTTAAGCAGCCATAGTGTGTTTTCTAAACGTGTGATTCTGTTCTGTTCTGTAATTCAGTTCAAGTGTAGCGGTTTTTACATTCCCTCTAAAAAGTGATAGCTTATGATAAGTGTCTTTTTCTGTGTGACTTATTTCACTTAGAATCGTCGTACCTAAGTCCACTCATCTTGCTTCTACTAGCCTTATGACATTGATTTCATGTCTGAGTGATATTGCATTGTACATAAGGACCACAACTTTTTTATCCATTTTTCTCTTTCCTGGGATATTTAAGGTGTCATGAAGTGGAGGTTCTTGTCAACAGAGCAGCCCTAAACTTTGGGGTGCCTGTGTCTTGCTGATTTTTAGTTTTCCCAATTTATACGCCCATGAGTGGACGTGCCCTATGCTCACTAAGCTGTGTTTTTTCGATGTTTCAGGACACACCGTACACTTCTCCAGAGTGGCTGTTGGCAATTTACATCCCGCCCATCAGCGTAGCAAGGCTGCCATTTCTCCATGGCCTGTCCTGCATTTCTGGTTTTGACAATTTTTGCAGCATGACCCTTTTGACCGAAGGGAAACGAGACTTCTTTGTAGCACTGATTTGCCTTTCCAGGTTGCTTGGTTGGCCAAAAAGGGCGTATGCGTTTTTTCCTGAATATATTCAGGAAAAAACGCATACGCCCTTTTTGGCCAAGGGCATCATTGTCGACGTTTTGCCGCTTTTCATGTGCCTTAAAGGCGATTCGAATCTACCTCCTGAAATCTGTTTCCTGCAATTCTGCCTTTCTTTCAAATCCTCTTCGTTGACTTCCCTCAATATATCTGTGGATGAGAGTTATCATTTATAACTCTGCGGGTTCGTGAATTGCAGTGTCCCTGAGCTCCATTTTTCAACTGTCTTTTTTGAGAGCTGGCCGCAAAAGCACGGGATTGCCTCAGGCCCTATTCTGGTTCCTGGCAGCAGGCTGAGACTGTGGTTAATTCTTCTTCCTGATGGGAAAATAGAGTGACCTGTGCCTGTCCCAACAGCTAGATCTAGTCTCTCATTGGTTGCCCCTCTTCCCGTTCATCCTCAGGACAAATTGCAACCTGTAGGGAACAGGAGGTTAAAGGTGCTGATTCTCCAAGTAGGGAGATTGCTAGTAAAGTAGCTGGAATGGCGAACCCGAGCACAAGGAGATGAGAAATGATGTGCGTTTTAGAAACCTTTCAAAATCACACGGTGTACCATCTTCTGAGTTTCTCATGCATGTTTTCGATGTAGGAAGATGCCCTTGAACCTGGAGACTTGGGACCCATGGGATGGGTACCACGCAGTATTACTTTAAAGGGTCTGCGTTTGCTCACCCAACCTAACCCATCCTTTCAGCCCCAAGACTGTCCACCCTTATGTCTCATCCAGCTGTGCGTGTAGATATGGTCAATCCAGGTTGCATCACAGCCCCTGAACGAATTTTGTAAGAATTTCTCTCTCTTTCACTGTCTTTGTTTTACGGGTTTTTAAAAGTAATTTATTTTTATAATGGGGTTTAGCTGCTTTTCACGGCTGTGTTTATGCGGCTTTACACCCACTTGACTCACTTCCAGACAGATATCAATACATAGGTTTTAAGATTGTTACTAGTCACATATATTCTTGTGCGGTGAATAGGGGGTGTTGAGTCCAGTTCACTGAGCAAGGAGTAGGTCTTGTCTATTACATATTGGGTGTATGGAACGGTATCTGAGCGAATTTGAACCCCTTGTTTTATGCATCACCCCACCTCACCTTTCCCGTTAAGCAGCCATAGTGTGTTTTCTAAACGTGTGATTCTGTTCTGTTCTGTAATTCAGTTCAAGTGTAGCGGTTTTTACATTCCCTCTAAAAGTGATAGCTTATGATAAGTGTCTTTTTCTGTGTGACTTATTTCACTTAGAATCGTCGTACCTAAGTCCACTCATCTTGCTTCTACTAGCCTTATGACATTGATTTCATGTCTGAGTGATATTCCATTGTACATAAGGACCACAACTTCTTTATCCATTTTTCTCTTTCCTGGGATATTTAAGGTGTCATGAAGTGGAGGTTCTTGTCAACAGAGCAGCCCTAAACTTTGGGGTGCCTGTGTCTTGCTGATTTTTAGTTTTCCCAATTTATACGCCCATGAGTGGACGTGCCCTATGCTCCCTAAGCTGTGTTTTTTCGATGTTTCAGGACACACCGTACACTTCTCCAGAGTGGCTGTTGGCAATTAGCATCCCGCCCATCAGCGTAGCAAGGCTGCCATTTCTCCATGGCCTGTCCTGCATTTCTGGTTTTGACACTTTTTGCAGCATGGCCCTTTTGACCGATGGGAAGTGAGATTTCTTTGTAGCGCTGATTTGCCTTTCCAGGTTGCTTGGTTGGCCAAAAAGGGCGTATGCGTTTTTTCCTGAATATATTCAGGAAAAAACGCAAATGCCCTTCTTGGCCAAGGGCATCATTGTCGACGTTTTGCCGCTTTTCATGTGCTTTACAGGCGATTCGAATCTACCTCCTGAAATCTGTTTCCTGCAATTCTGCCTTGCTTTCAAATCCTCTTTGTTGCCTTCCCTCAATATATCTGTGGATGAGAGTTATCATTTATAACTCTGCGGGTTCGTGAATTGCAGTGTCCCTGAGCTCCATTTTTCAACTCACTTTTTTGGGAGCTGGCCGCAAAAGCGCGGGATTGCCTCAGGCCCTATTGTGCTTCTGGGCGGCAGGCTGAGCCTGTGATTAATTCTTCTTCCTGATGGGAAAATAGAGTGACCTGTGCCTGTCCCAACACCTAGATCTAGTCTCTCATTGGTTGCCCCTCTTCCCGTTCATCCTCAGGACACATTGCAACCTGTAGGGAACAGGAGGTTAAAGGTGCTGATTCTCCAAGTATGTTGATTGCTAGTAAAGTAGCTGGAAAGGCGAACCCGAGCACAAGGAGATGAGAAATGGGGTGTGTTTTAGAAACCTTTCAAAATCACACGGTGTACCATCTTCTGAGTTTCTCATGCATGTTTTCGATGTAGGAAGATGCCCTTGAACCTGGAGATTTGGGACCCATGGGATGGGTATCACGCAGTATTACTTTAAAGGGTCTGCGTTTGCTCACCCAACCTAACCCAACCTCTCAGCCCCAAGACTGTCCACCCTTATGTCTCATCCAGCTGTGGGTCTAGATATGGTCAATCCAGGTTGCATCACAGCCCCTGAACGAATTTTGTAAGAATTTCTCTCTCTTTCACTGTCTTTGTTTTACGGGTTTTTAAAAGTAATTTATTTTTATAATGGGGTTTAGCTGCTTTTCACGGCTGTGTTTATGCGGCTTTACACCCACTTGACTCACTTCCAGACAGATATCAATACATAGGTTTTAAGATTGTTACTAGTCACATATATTCTTGTGCGGTGAATAGGGGGTGTTGAGTCCAGTTCACTGAGCAAGGAGTAGGTCTTGTCTATTACATATTGGGTGTATGGAACGGTATCTGAGCGAATTTGAACCCCTTGTTTTATGCATCACCCCACCTCACCTTTCCCGTTAAGCAGCCATAGTGTGTTTTCTAAACGTGTGATTCTGTTCTGTTCTGTAATTCAGTTCAAGTGTAGCGGTTTTTACATTCCCTCTAAAAAGTGATAGCTTATGGTAAGTGTCTTTTTCTGTGTGACTTATTTCACTTAGAATCGTCGTACCTAAGTCCACTCATCTTGCTTCTACTAGCCTTATGACATTGATTTCATGTCTGAGTGATATTCCATTGTACATAAGGACCACAACTTCTTTATCCATTTTTCTCTTTCCTGGGATATTTAAGGTGTCATGAAGTGGAGGTTCTTGTCAACAGAGCAGCCCTAAACTTTGGGGTGCCTGTGTCTTGCTGATTTTTAGTTTTCCCAATTTATACGCCCATGAGTGGACGTGCCCTATGCTCCCTAAGCTGTGTTTTTTCGATGTTTCAGGACACACCGTACACTTCTCCAGAGTGGCTGTTGGCAATTAACATCCCGCCCATCAGCGTAGCAAGGCTGCCATTTCTCCATGGCCTGTCCTGCATTTCTGGTTTTGACACTTTTTGCAGCATGGCCCTTTTGACCGATGGGAAGTGAGATTTCTTTGTAGCGCTGATTTGCCTTTCCAGGTTGCTTGGTTGGCCAAAAAGGGCGTATGCGTTTTTTCCTGAATATATTCAGGAAAAAACGCAAATGCCCTTCTTGGCCAAGGGCATCATTGTCGACGTTTTGCCGCTTTTCATGTGCTTTACAGGCGATTCGAATCTACCTCCTGAAATCTGTTTCCTGCAATTCTGCCTTGCTTTCAAATCCTCTTCGTTGCCTTCCCTCAATATATCTGTGGATGAGAGTTATCATTTATAACTCTGCGGGTTTGTGAATTGCAGTGTCCCTGAGCTCCATTTTTCAACTCACTTTTTTGGGAGCTGGCCGCAAAAGCGCGGGATTGCCTCAGGCCCTATTGTGCTTCTGGGCGGCAGGCTGAGCCTGTGATTAATTCTTCTTCCTGATGGGAAAATAGAGTGACCTGTGCCTGTCCCAACACCTAGATCTAGTCTCTCATTGGTTGCCCCTCTTCCCGTTCATCCTCAGGACACATTGCAACCTGTAGGGAACAGGAGGTTAAAGGTGCTGATTCTCCAAGTATGTTGATTGCTAGTAAAGTAGCTGGAAAGGCGAACCCGAGCACAAGGAGATGAGAAATGGGGTGTGTTATAGAAACCTTTCAAAATCACACGGTGTACCATCTTCTGAGTTTCTCATGCATGTTTTCGATGTAGGAAGATGCCCTTGAACCTGGAGATTTGGGACCCATGGGATGGGTATCACGCAGTATTACTTTAAAGGGTCTGCGTTTGCTCACCCAACCTAACCCAACCTCTCAGCCCCAAGACTGTCCACCCTTATGTCTCATCCAGCTGTGGGTCTAGATATGGTCAATCCAGGTTGCATCACAGCCCCTGAACGAATTTTGTAAGAATTTCTCTCTCTTTCACTGTCTTTGTTTTACGGGTTTTTAAAAGTAATTTATTTTTATAATGGGGTTTAGCTGCTTTTCACGGCTGTGTTTATGCGGCTTTACACCCACTTGACTCACTTCCAGACAGATATCAATACATAGGTTTTAAGATTGTTACTAGTCACATATATTCTTGTGCGGTGAATAGGGGGTGTTGAGTCCAGTTCACTGAGCAAGGAGTAGGTCTTGTCTATTACATATTGGGTGTATGGAACGGTATCTGAGCGAATTTGAACCCCTTGTTTTATGCATCACCCCACCTCACCTTTCCCGTTAAGCAGCCATAGTGTGTTTTCTAAACGTGTGATTCTGTTCTGTTCTGTAATTCAGTTCAAGTGTAGCGGTTTTTACATTCCCTCTAAAAGTGATAGCTTATGATAAGTGTCTTTTTCTGTGTGACTTATTTCACTTAGAATCGTCGTACCTAAGTCCACTCATCTTGCTTCTACTAGCCTTATGACATTGATTTCATGTCTGAGTGATATTCCATTGTACATAAGGACCACAACTTCTTTATCCATTTTTCTCTTTCCTGGGATATTTAAGGTGTCATGAAGTGGAGGTTCTTGTCAACAGAGCAGCCCTAAACTTTGGGGTGCCTGTGTCTTGCTGATTTTTAGTTTTCCCAATTTATACGCCCATGAGTGGACGTGCCCTATGCTCCCTAAGCTGTGTTTTTTCGATGTTTCAGGACACACCGTACACTTCTCCAGAGTGGCTGTTGGCAATTAACATCCCGCCCATCAGCGTAGCAAGGCTGCCATTTCTCCATGGCCTGTCCTGCATTTCTGGTTTTGACACTTTTTGCAGCATGGCCCTTTTGACCGATGGGAAGTGAGACTTCTTTGTAGCGCTGATTTGCCTTTCCAGGTTGCTTGGTTGGCCAAAAAGGGCGTATGCGTTTTTTCCTGAATATATTCAGGAAAAAACGCAAATGCCCTTCTTGGCCAAGGGCATCATTGTCGACGTTTTGCCGCTTTTCATGTGCTTTACATGCGATTCGAATCTACCTCCTGAAATCTGTTTCCTGCAATTCTGCCTTGCTTTCAAATCCTCTTCGTTGCCTTCCCTCAATATATCTGTGGATGAGAGTTATCATTTATAACTCTGCGGGTTTGTGAATTGCAGTGTCCCTGAGCTCCATTTTTCAACTCACTTTTTTGGGAGCTGGCCGCAAAAGCGCGGGATTGCCTCAGGCCCTATTGTGCTTCTGGGCGGCAGGCTGAGCCTGTGATTAATTCTTCTTCCTGATGGGAAAATAGAGTGACCTGTGCCTGTCCCAACACCTAGATCTAGTCTCTCATTGGTTGCCCCTCTTCCCGTTCATCCTCAGGACACATTGCAACCTGTAGGGAACAGGAGGTTAAAGGTGCTGATTCTCCAAGTATGTTGATTGCTAGTAAAGTAGCTGGAAAGTCGAACCCGAGCACAAGGAGATGAGAAATGGGGTGTGTTTTAGAAACCTTTCAAAATCACACGGTGTACCATCTTCTGAGTTTCTCATGCATGTTTTCGATGTAGGAAGATGCCCTTGAACCTGGAGATTTGGGACCCATGGGATGGGTATCACGCAGTATTACTTTAAAGGGTCTGCGTTTGCTCACCCAACCTAACCCAACCTCTCAGCCCCAAGACTGTCCACCCTTATGTCTCATCCAGCTGTGGGTCTAGATATGGTCAATCCAGGTTGCATCACAGCCCCTGAACGAATTTTGTAAGAATTTCTCTCTCTTTCACTGTCTTTGTTTTACGGGTTTTTAAAAGTAATTTATTTTTATAATGGGGTTTAGCTGCTTTTCACGGCTGTGTTTATGCGGCTTTACACCCACTTGACTCACTTCCAGACAGATATCAATACATAGGTTTTAAGATTGTTACTAGTCACATATATTCTTGTGCGGTGAATAGGGGGTGTTGAGTCCAGTTCACTGAGCAAGGAGTAGGTCTTGTCTATTACATATTGGGTGTATGGAACGGTATCTGAGCGAATTTGAACCCCTTGTTTTATGCATCACCCCACCTCACCTTTCCCGTTAAGCAGCCATAGTGTGTTTTCTAAACGTGTGATTCTGTTCTGTTCTGTAATTCAGTTCAAGTGTAGCGGTTTTTACATTCCCTCTAAAAGTGATAGCTTATGGTAAGTGTCTTTTTCTGTGTGACTTATTTCACTTAGAATCGTCGTACCTAAGTCCACTCATCTTGCTTCTACTAGCCTTATGACATTGATTTCATGTCTGAGTGATATTCCATTGTACATAAGGACCACAACTTCTTTATCCATTTTTCTCTTTCCTGGGATATTTAAGGTGTCATGAAGTGGAGGTTCTTGTCAACAGAGCAGCCCTAAACTTTGGGGTGCCTGTGTCTTGCTGATTTTTAGTTTTCCCAATTTATACGCCCATGAGTGGACGTGCCCTATGCTCCCTAAGCTGTGTTTTTTCGATGTTTCAGGACACACCGTACACTTCTCCAGAGTGGCTGTTGGCAATTAACATCCCGCCCATCAGCGTAGCAAGGCTGCCATTTCTCCATGGCCTGTCCTGCATTTCTGGTTTTGACACTTTTTGCAGCATGGCCCTTTTGACCGATGGGAAGTGAGATTTCTTTGTAGCGCTGATTTGCCTTTCCAGGTTGCTTGGTTGGCCAAAAAGGGCGTATGCGTTTTTTCCTGAATATATTCAGGAAAAAACGCAAATGCCCTTCTTGGCCAAGGGCATCATTGTCGACGTTTTGCCGCTTTTCATGTGCTTTACAGGCGATTCGAATCTACCTCCTGAAATCTGTTTCCTGCAATTCTGCCTTGCTTTCAAATCCTCTTCGTTGCCTTCCCTCAATATATCTGTGGATGAGAGTTATCATTTATAACTCTGCGGGTTTGTGAATTGCAGTGTCCCTGAGCTCCATTTTTCAACTCACTTTTTTGGGAGCTGGCCGCAAAAGCGCGGGATTGCCTCAGGCCCTATTGTGCTTCTGGGCGGCAGGCTGAGCCTGTGATTAATTCTTCTTCCTGATGGGAAAATAGAGTGACCTGTGCCTGTCCCAACACCTAGATCTAGTCTCTCATTGGTTGCCCCTCTTCCCGTTCATCCTCAGGACACATTGCAACCTGTAGGGAACAGGAGGTTAAAGGTGCTGATTCTCCAAGTATGTTGATTGCTAGTAAAGTAGCTGGAAAGGCGAACCCGAGCACAAGGAGATGAGAAATGGGGTGTGTTATAGAAACCTTTCAAAATCACACGGTGTACCATCTTCTGAGTTTCTCATGCATGTTTTCGATGTAGGAAGATGCCCTTGAACCTGGAGATTTGGGACCCATGGGATGGGTATCACGCAGTATTACTTTAAAGGGTCTGCGTTTGCTCACCCAACCTAACCCAACCTCTCAGCCCCAAGACTGTCCACCCTTATGTCTCATCCAGCTGTGGGTCTAGATATGGTCAATCCAGGTTGCATCACAGCCCCTGAACGAATTTTGTAAGAATTTCTCTCTCTTTCACTGTCTTTGTTTTACGGGTTTTTAAAAGTAATTTATTTTTATAATGGGGTTTAGCTGCTTTTCACGGCTGTGTTTATGCGGCTTTACACCCACTTGACTCACTTCCAGACAGATATCAATACATAGGTTTTAAGATTGTTACTAGTCACATATATTCTTGTGCGGTGAATAGGGGGTGTTGAGTCCAGTTCACTGAGCAAGGAGTAGGTCTTGTCTATTACATATTGGGTGTATGGAACGGTATCTGAGCGAATTTGAACCCCTTGTTTTATGCATCACCCCACCTCACCTTTCCCGTTAAGCAGCCATAGTGTGTTTTCTAAACGTGTGATTCTGTTCTGTTCTGTAATTCAGTTCAAGTGTAGCGGTTTTTACATTCCCTCTAAAAGTGATAGCTTATGGTAAGTGTCTTTTTCTGTGTGACTTATTTCACTTAGAATCGTCGTACCTAAGTCCACTCATCTTGCTTCTACTAGCCTTATGACATTGATTTCATGTCTGAGTGATATTCCATTGTACATAAGGACCACAACTTCTTTATCCATTTTTCTCTTTCCTGGGATATTTAAGGTGTCATGAAGTGGAGGTTCTTGTCAACAGAGCAGCCCTAAACTTTGGGGTGCCTGTGTCTTGCTGATTTTTAGTTTTCCCAATTTATACGCCCATGAGTGGACGTGCCCTATGCTCCCTAAGCTGTGTTTTTTCGATGTTTCAGGACACACCGTACACTTCTCCAGAGTGGCTGTTGGCAATTAACATCCCGCCCATCAGCGTAGCAAGGCTGCCATTTCTCCATGGCCTGTCCTGCATTTCTGGTTTTGACACTTTTTGCAGCATGGCCCTTTTGACCGATGGGAAGTGAGATTTCTTTGTAGCGCTGATTTGCCTTTCCAGGTTGCTTGGTTGGCCAAAAAGGGCGTATGCGTTTTTTCCTGAATATATTCAGGAAAAAACGCAAATGCCCTTCTTGGCCAAGGGCATCATTGTCGACGTTTTGCCGCTTTTCATGTGCTTTACAGGCGATTCGAATCTACCTCCTGAAATCTGTTTCCTGCAATTCTGCCTTGCTTTCAAATCCTCTTCGTTGCCTTCCCTCAATATATCTGTGGATGAGAGTTATCATTTATAACTCTGCGGGTTTGTGAATTGCAGTGTCCCTGAGCTCCATTTTTCAACTCACTTTTTTGGGAGCTGGCCGCAAAAGCGCGGGATTGCCTCAGGCCCTATTGTGCTTCTGGGCGGCAGGCTGAGCCTGTGATTAATTCTTCTTCCTGATGGGAAAATAGAGTGACCTGTGCCTGTCCCAACACCTAGATCTAGTCTCTCATTGGTTGCCCCTCTTCCCGTTCATCCTCAGGACACATTGCAACCTGTAGGGAACAGGAGGTTAAAGGTGCTGATTCTCCAAGTATGTTGATTGCTAGTAAAGTAGCTGGAAAGGCGAACCCGAGCACAAGGAGATGAGAAATGGGGTGTGTTTTAGAAACCTTTCAAAATCACACGGTGTACCATCTTCTGAGTTTCTCATGCATGTTTTCGATGTAGGAAGATGCCCTTGAACCTGGAGATTTGGGACCCATGGGATGGGTATCACGCAGTATTACTTTAAAGGGTCTGCGTTTGCTCACCCAACCTAACCCAACCTCTCAGCCCCAAGACTGTCCACCCTTATGTCTCATCCAGCTGTGGGTCTAGATATGGTCAATCCAGGTTGCATCACAGCCCCTGAACGAATTTTGTAAGAATTTCTCTCTCTTTCACTGTCTTTGTTTTACGGGTTTTTAAAAGTAATTTATTTTTATAATGGGGTTTAGCTGCTTTTCACGGCTGTGTTTATGCGGCTTTACACCCACTTGACTCACTTCCAGACAGATATCAATACATAGGTTTTAAGATTGTTACTAGTCACATATATTCTTGTGCGGTGAATAGGGGGTGTTGAGTCCAGTTCACTGAGCAAGGAGTAGGTCTTGTCTATTACATATTGGGTGTATGGAACGGTATCTGAGCGAATTTGAACCCCTTGTTTTATGCATCACCCCACCTCACCTTTCCCGTTAAGCAGCCATAGTGTGTTTTCTAAACGTGTGATTCTGTTCTGTTCTGTAATTCAGTTCAAGTGTAGCGGTTTTTACATTCCCTCTAAAAGTGATAGCTTATGATAAGTGTCTTTTTCTGTGTGACTTATTTCACTTAGAATCGTCGTACCTAAGTCCACTCATCTTGCTTCTACTAGCCTTATGACATTGATTTCATGTCTGAGTGATATTCCATTGTACATAAGGACCACAACTTCTTTATCCATTTTTCTCTTTCCTGGGATATTTAAGGTGTCATGAAGTGGAGGTTCTTGTCAACAGAGCAGCCCTAAACTTTGGGGTGCCTGTGTCTTGCTGATTTTTAGTTTTCCCAATTTATACGCCCATGAGTGGACGTGCCCTATGCTCCCTAAGCTGTGTTTTTTCGATGTTTCAGGACACACCGTACACTTCTCCAGAGTGGCTGTTGGCAATTAACATCCCGCCCATCAGCGTAGCAAGGCTGCCATTTCTCCATGGCCTGTCCTGCATTTCTGGTTTTGACACTTTTTGCAGCATGGCCCTTTTGACCGATGGGAAGTGAGACTTCTTTGTAGCGCTGATTTGCCTTTCCAGGTTGCTTGGTTGGCCAAAAAGGGCGTATGCGTTTTTTCCTGAATATATTCAGGAAAAAACGCAAATGCCCTTCTTGGCCAAGGGCATCATTGTCGACGTTTTGCCGCTTTTCATGTGCTTTACATGCGATTCGAATCTACCTCCTGAAATCTGTTTCCTGCAATTCTGCCTTGCTTTCAAATCCTCTTCGTTGCCTTCCCTCAATATATCTGTGGATGAGAGTTATCATTTATAACTCTGCGGGTTTGTGAATTGCAGTGTCCCTGAGCTCCATTTTTCAACTCACTTTTTTGGGAGCTGGCCGCAAAAGCGCGGGATTGCCTCAGGCCCTATTGTGCTTCTGGGCGGCAGGCTGAGCCTGTGATTAATTCTTCTTCCTGATGGGAAAATAGAGTGACCTGTGCCTGTCCCAACACCTAGATCTAGTCTCTCATTGGTTGCCCCTCTTCCCGTTCATCCTCAGGACACATTGCAACCTGTAGGGAACAGGAGGTTAAAGGTGCTGATTCTCCAAGTATGTTGATTGCTAGTAAAGTAGCTGGAAAGGCGAACCCGAGCACAAGGAGATGAGAAATGGGGTGTGTTTTAGAAACCTTTCAAAATCACACGGTGTACCATCTTCTGAGTTTCTCATGCATGTTTTCGATGTAGGAAGATGCCCTTGAACCTGGAGATTTGGGACCCATGGGATGGGTATCACGCAGTATTACTTTAAAGGGTCTGCGTTTGCTCACCCAACCTAACCCAACCTCTCAGCCCCAAGACTGTCCACCCTTATGTCTCATCCAGCTGTGGGTCTAGATATGGTCAATCCAGGTTGCATCACAGCCCCTGAACGAATTTTGTAAGAATTTCTCTCTCTTTCACTGTCTTTGTTTTACGGGTTTTTAAAAGTAATTTATTTTTATAATGGGGTTTAGCTGCTTTTCACGGCTGTGTTTATGCGGCTTTACACCCACTTGACTCACTTCCAGACAGATATCAATACATAGGTTTTAAGATTGTTACTAGTCACATATATTCTTGTGCGGTGAATAGGGGGTGTTGAGTCCAGTTCACTGAGCAAGGAGTAGGTCTTGTCTATTACATATTGGGTGTATGGAACGGTATCTGAGCGAATTTGAACCCCTTGTTTTATGCATCACCCCACCTCACCTTTCCCGTTAAGCAGCCATAGTGTGTTTTCTAAACGTGTGATTCTGTTCTGTTCTGTAATTCAGTTCAAGTGTAGCGGTTTTTACATTCCCTCTAAAAGTGATAGCTTATGGTAAGTGTCTTTTTCTGTGTGACTTATTTCACTTAGAATCGTCGTACCTAAGTCCACTCATCTTGCTTCTACTAGCCTTATGACATTGATTTCATGTCTGAGTGATATTCCATTGTACATAAGGACCACAACTTCTTTATCCATTTTTCTCTTTCCTGGGATATTTAAGGTGTCATGAAGTGGAGGTTCTTGTCAACAGAGCAGCCCTAAACTTTGGGGTGCCTGTGTCTTGCTGATTTTTAGTTTTCCCAATTTATACGCCCATGAGTGGACGTGCCCTATGCTCCCTAAGCTGTGTTTTTTCGATGTTTCAGGACACACCGTACACTTCTCCAGAGTGGCTGTTGGCAATTAACATCCCGCCCATCAGCGTAGCAAGGCTGCCATTTCTCCATGGCCTGTCCTGCATTTCTGGTTTTGACACTTTTTGCAGCATGGCCCTTTTGACCGATGGGAAGTGAGATTTCTTTGTAGCGCTGATTTGCCTTTCCAGGTTGCTTGGTTGGCCAAAAAGGGCGTATGCGTTTTTTCCTGAATATATTCAGGAAAAAACGCAAATGCCCTTCTTGGCCAAGGGCATCATTGTCGACGTTTTGCCGCTTTTCATGTGCTTTACAGGCGATTCGAATCTACCTCCTGAAATCTGTTTCCTGCAATTCTGCCTTGCTTTCAAATCCTCTTCGTTGCCTTCCCTCAATATATCTGTGGATGAGAGTTATCATTTATAACTCTGCGGGTTTGTGAATTGCAGTGTCCCTGAGCTCCATTTTTCAACTCACTTTTTTGGGAGCTGGCCGCAAAAGCGCGGGATTGCCTCAGGCCCTATTGTGCTTCTGGGCGGCAGGCTGAGCCTGTGATTAATTCTTCTTCCTGATGGGAAAATAGAGTGACCTGTGCCTGTCCCAACACCTAGATCTAGTCTCTCATTGGTTGCCCCTCTTCCCGTTCATCCTCAGGACACATTGCAACCTGTAGGGAACAGGAGGTTAAAGGTGCTGATTCTCCAAGTATGTTGATTGCTAGTAAAGTAGCTGGAAAGGCGAACCCGAGCACAAGGAGATGAGAAATGGGGTGTGTTTTAGAAACCTTTCAAAATCACACGGTGTACCATCTTCTGAGTTTCTCATGCATGTTTTCGATGTAGGAAGATGCCCTTGAACCTGGAGATTTGGGACCCATGGGATGGGTATCACGCAGTATTACTTTAAAGGGTCTGCGTTTGCTCACCCAACCTAACCCAACCTCTCAGCCCCAAGACTGTCCACCCTTATGTCTCATCCAGCTGTGGGTCTAGATATGGTCAATCCAGGTTGCATCACAGCCCCTGAACGAATTTTGTAAGAATTTCTCTCTCTTTCACTGTCTTTGTTTTACGGGTTTTTAAAAGTAATTTATTTTTATAATGGGGTTTAGCTGCTTTTCACGGCTGTGTTTATGCGGCTTTACACCCACTTGACTCACTTCCAGACAGATATCAATACATAGGTTTTAAGATTGTTACTAGTCACATATATTCTTGTGCGGTGAATAGGGGGTGTTGAGTCCAGTTCACTGAGCAAGGAGTAGGTCTTGTCTATTACATATTGGGTGTATGGAACGGTATCTGAGCGAATTTGAACCCCTTGTTTTATGCATCACCCCACCTCACCTTTCCCGTTAAGCAGCCATAGTGTGTTTTCTAAACGTGTGATTCTGTTCTGTTCTGTAATTCAGTTCAAGTGTAGCGGTTTTTACATTCCCTCTAAAAGTGATAGCTTATGATAAGTGTCTTTTTCTGTGTGACTTATTTCACTTAAAATCGTCGTACCTAAGTCCACTCATCTTGCTTCTACTAGCCTTATGACATTGATTTCATGTCTGAGTGATATTGCATTGTACATAAGGACCACAACTTCTTTATCCATTTTTCTCTTTCCTGGGATATTTAAGGTGTCATGAAGTGGAGGTTCTTGTCAACAGAGCAGCCCTAAACTTTGGGGTGCCTGTGTCTTGCTGATTTTTAGTTTTCCCAATTTATACTCCCATGAGTGGACGTGCCCTATGCTCCCTAAGCTGTGTTTTTTCGATGTTTCAGGACACACCGTACACTTCTCCAGAGTGGCTGTTGGCAATTAACATCCCGCCCATCAGCGTAGCAAGGCTGCCATTTCTCCATGGCCTGTCCTGCATTTCTGGTTTTGACACTTTTTGCAGCATGGCCCTTTTGACCGATGGGAAGTGAGACTTCTTTGTAGCGCTGATTTGCCTTTCCAGGTTGCTTGGTTGGCCAAAAAGGGCGTATGCGTTTTTTCCTGAATATATTCAGGAAAAAACGCAAATGCCCTTCTTGGCCAAGGGCATCATTGTCGACGTTTTGCCGCTTTTCATGTGCTTTACAGGCGATTCGAATCTACCTCCTGAAATCTGTTTCCTGCAATTCTGCCTTGCTTTCAAATCCTCTTCGTTGCCTTCCCTCAATATATCTGTGGATGAGAGTTATCATTTATAACTCTGCGGGTTTGTGAATTGCAGTGTCCCTGAGCTCCATTTTTCAACTCACTTTTTTGGGAGCTGGCCGCAAAAGCGCGGGATTGCCTCAGGCCCTATTGTGCTTCTGGGCGGCAGGCTGAGCCTGTGATTAATTCTTCTTCCTGATGGGAAAATAGAGTGACCTGTGCCTGTCCCAACACCTAGATCTAGTCTCTCATTGGTTGCCCCTCTTCCCGTTCATCCTCAGGACACATTGCAACCTGTAGGGAACAGGAGGTTAAAGGTGCTGATTCTCCAAGTATGTTGATTGCTAGTAAAGTAGCTGGAAAGGCGAACCCGAGCACAAGGAGATGAGAAATGGGGTGTGTTTTAGAAACCTTTCAAAATCACACGGTGTACCATCTTCTGAGTTTCTCATGCATGTTTTCGATGTAGGAAGATGCCCTTGAACCTGGAGATTTGGGACCCATGGGATGGGTATCACGCAGTATTACTTTAAAGGGTCTGCGTTTGCTCACCCAACCTAACCCAACCTCTCAGCCCCAAGACTGTCCACCCTTATGTCTCATCCAGCTGTGGGTCTAGATATGGTCAATCCAGGTTGCATCACAGCCCCTGAACGAATTTTGTAAGAATTTCTCTCTCTTTCACTGTCTTTGTTTTACGGGTTTTTAAAAGTAATTTATTTTTATAATGGGGTTTAGCTGCTTTTCACGGCTGTGTTTATGCGGCTTTACACCCACTTGACTCACTTCCAGACAGATATCAATACATAGGTTTTAAGATTGTTACTAGTCACATATATTCTTGTGCGGTGAATAGGGGGTGTTGAGTCCAGTTCACTGAGCAAGGAGTAGGTCTTGTCTATTACATATTGGGTGTATGGAACGGTATCTGAGCGAATTTGAACCCCTTGTTTTATGCATCACCCCACCTCACCTTTCCCGTTAAGCAGCCATAGTGTGTTTTCTAAACGTGTGATTCTGTTCTGTTCTGTAATTCAGTTCAAGTGTAGCGGTTTTTACATTCCCTCTAAAAGTGATAGCTTATGGTAAGTGTCTTTTTCTGTGTGACTTATTTCACTTAGAATCGTCGTACCTAAGTCCACTCATCTTGCTTCTACTAGCCTTATGACATTGATTTCATGTCTGAGTGATATTCCATTGTACATAAGGACCACAACTTCTTTATCCATTTTTCTCTTTCCTGGGATATTTAAGGTGTCATGAAGTGGAGGTTCTTGTCAACAGAGCAGCCCTAAACTTTGGGGTGCCTGTGTCTTGCTGATTTTTAGTTTTCCCAATTTATACGCCCATGAGTGGACGTGCCCTATGCTCCCTAAGCTGTGTTTTTTCGATGTTTCAGGACACACCGTACACTTCTCCAGAGTGGCTGTTGGCAATTAACATCCCGCCCATCAGCGTAGCAAGGCTGCCATTTCTCCATGGCCTGTCCTGCATTTCTGGTTTTGACACTTTTTGCAGCATGGCCCTTTTGACCGATGGGAAGTGAGATTTCTTTGTAGCGCTGATTTGCCTTTCCAGGTTGCTTGGTTGGCCAAAAAGGGCGTATGCGTTTTTTCCTGAATATATTCAGGAAAAAACGCAAATGCCCTTCTTGGCCAAGGGCATCATTGTCGACGTTTTGCCGCTTTTCATGTGCTTTACAGGCGATTCGAATCTACCTCCTGAAATCTGTTTCCTGCAATTCTGCCTTGCTTTCAAATCCTCTTCGTTGCCTTCCCTCAATATATCTGTGGATGAGAGTTATCATTTATAACTCTGCGGGTTTGTGAATTGCAGTGTCCCTGAGCTCCATTTTTCAACTCACTTTTTTGGGAGCTGGCCGCAAAAGCGCGGGATTGCCTCAGGCCCTATTGTGCTTCTGGGCGGCAGGCTGAGCCTGTGATTAATTCTTCTTCCTGATGGGAAAATAGAGTGACCTGTGCCTGTCCCAACACCTAGATCTAGTCTCTCATTGGTTGCCCCTCTTCCCGTTCATCCTCAGGACACATTGCAACCTGTAGGGAACAGGAGGTTAAAGGTGCTGATTCTCCAAGTATGTTGATTGCTAGTAAAGTAGCTGGAAAGGCGAACCCGAGCACAAGGAGATGAGAAATGGGGTGTGTTTTAGAAACCTTTCCAAATCACACGGTGTACCATCTTCTGAGTTTCTCATGCATGTTTTCGATGTAGGAAGATGCCCTTGAACCTGGAGATTTGGGACCCATGGGATGGGTATCACGCAGTATTACTTTAAAGGGTCTGCGTTTGCTCACCCAACCTAACCCAACCTCTCAGCCCCAAGACTGTCCACCCTTATGTCTCATCCAGCTGTGGGTCTAGATATGGTCAATCCAGGTTGCATCACAGCCCCTGAACGAATTTTGTAAGAATTTCTCTCTCTTTCACTGTCTTTGTTTTACGGGTTTTTAAAAGTAATTTATTTTTATAATGGGGTTTAGCTGCTTTTCACGGCTGTGTTTATGCGGCTTTACACCCACTTGACTCACTTCCAGACAGATATCAATACATAGGTTTTAAGATTGTTACTAGTCACATATATTCTTGTGCGGTGAATAGGGGGTGTTGAGTCCAGTTCACTGAGCAAGGAGTAGGTCTTGTCTATTACATATTGGGTGTATGGAACGGTATCTGAGCGAATTTGAACCCCTTGTTTTATGCATCACCCCACCTCACCTTTCCCGTTAAGCAGCCATAGTGTGTTTTCTAAACGTGTGATTCTGTTCTGTTCTGTAATTCAGTTCAAGTGTAGCGGTTTTTACATTCCCTCTAAAAGTGATAGCTTATGGTAAGTGTCTTTTTCTGTGTGACTTATTTCACTTAGAATCGTCGTACCTAAGTCCACTCATCTTGCTTCTACTAGCCTTATGACATTGATTTCATGTCTGAGTGATATTGCATTGTACATAAGGACCACAACTTCTTTATCCATTTTTCTCTTTCCTGGGATATTTAAGGTGTCATGAAGTGGAGGTTCTTGTCAACAGAGCAGCCCTAAACTTTGGGGTGCCTGTGTCTTGCTGATTTTTAGTTTTCCCAATTTATACGCCCATGAGTGGACGTGCCCTATGCTCCCTAAGCTGTGTTTTTTCGATGTTTCAGGACACAACGTACACTTCTCCAGAGTGGCTGTTGGCAATTAACATCCCGCACATCAGCGTAGCAAGGCTGCCATTTCTCCATGGCCTGTCCTGCATTTCTGGTTTTGACACTTTTTGCAGCATGACCCTTTTGACCGATGGGAAGCGAGACTTCTTTGTAGCACTGATTTGCCTTTCCAGGTTGCTTGGTTGGCCAAAAAGGGCGTATGCGTTTTTTCCTGAATATATTCAGGAAAAAACGCATACGCCCTTTTTGGCCAAGGGCATCATTGTCGACCTTTTTCCGCTTTTCATGTGCTTTAAAGGCGATTCGAATCTACCTCCTGAAACCTGTTTCCTGCAATTCTGCCTTGCTTTCAAATCCTCTTCGTTGCCTTCCCTCAATATATTTGTGGACGAGAGTTATCATTTATAACTCAGCAGGTTTGTGAATGGCAGTCCCCCTGAGCTCCATTTTTCAACTGTCTTTTTTGGGAGCTGGCCGCAAAAGCACGGGATTGCCTCAGGCCCTATTCTGGTTCCCGGCGGCAGGCTGAGCCTGTGGTTAATTGTTTTTCCTGATGGGAAAATAGAGTGACCTGTGCCTGTCCCAACACCTAGATCTATTCTCTCATTGGTTTCCCCTCTTCCCGTTCATCCTCAGGACAAATTGCAACCTGTACAGAACAGGAGGTTAAAGGTGCTGATTCTCCAAGTAGGGAGATTGCTAGTGAAGTAGCTGGAATGGCGAACCCGAGCACAAGGAGATGAGAAATGAGGTGCGTTTTAGAAACCTTTCAAAATCACACGGTGTACCTTCTTCTGGGTTCCTCATGCAAGTTTTCGATGTAGGAAGATGCCCTTGAACCTGGAGATTTGGGACCCATGGGATGGGTACCATGCAGTATTACTTTAAAGGGTCTGCGTTTGCTCACCCAACCTCACCCAACCTCTCAGCCCCAAGAGTGTCCACACTTATGTCTCATCCAGCTGTGGGTCTAGATATGGTCAATCCAGGTTGCATCACAGCCCCTGAACGAATTTTGTAAGAATTTCTCTCTCTTTCACTGTCTTTGTTTTACGGGTTTTTAAAAGTAATTTATTTTTATAATGGGGTTTAGCTGCTTTTCACGGCTGTGTTTATGCGGCTTTACACCCACTTGACTCACTTCCAGACAGATATCAATACATAGGTTTTAAGATTGTTACTAGTCACATATATTCTTGTGCGGTGAATAGGGGGTGTTGAGTCCAGTTCACTGAGCAAGGAGTAGGTCTTGTCTATTACATATTGGGTGTATGGAACGGTATCTGAGCGAATTTGAACCCCTTGTTTTATGCATCACCCCACCTCACCTTTCCCGTTAAGCAGCCATAGTGTGTTTTCTAAACGTGTGATTCTGTTCTGTTCTGTAATTCAGTTCAAGTGTAGCGGTTTTTACATTCCCTCTATAAGTGATAGCTTATGATAAGTGTCTTTTTCTGTGTGACTTATTTCACTTAGAATCGTCGTACCTAAGTCCACTCATCTTGCTTCTACTAGCCTTATGACATTGATTTCATGTCTGAGTGATATTGCATTGTACATAAGGACCACAACTTTTTTATCCATTTTTCTCTTTCCTGGGATATTTAAGGTGTCATGAAGTGGAGGTTCTTGTCAACAGAGCAGCCCTAAACTTTGGGGTGCCTGTGTCTTGCTGATTTTTAGTTTTCCCAATTTATACGCCCATGAGTGGACGTGCCCTATGCTCACTAAGCTGTGTTTTTTCGATGTTTCAGGACACACCGTACACTTCTCCAGAGTGGCTGTTGGCAATTTACATCCCGCCCATCAGCGTAGCAAGGCTGCCATTTCTCCATGGCCTGTCCTGCATTTCTGGTTTTGACAATTTTTGCAGCATGACCCTTTTGACCGAAGGGAAACGAGACTTCTTTGTAGCACTGATTTGCCTTTCCAGGTTGCTTGGTTGGCCAAAAAGGGCGTATGCGTTTTTTCCTGAATATATTCAGGAAAAAACGCATACGCCCTTTTTGGCCAAGGGCATCATTGTCGACGTTTTGCCGCTTTTCATGTGCCTTAAAGGCGATTCGAATCTACCTCCTGAAATCTGTTTCCTGCAATTCTGCCTTTCTTTCAAATCCTCTTCGTTGACTTCCCTCAATATATCTGTGGATGAGAGTTATCACTTATAACTCTGCGGGTTTGTGAATTGCAGTGTCCCTGAGCTCCATTTTTCAACTGTCTTTTTTGAGAGCTGGCCGCAAAAGCACGGGATTGCCTCAGGCCCTATTCTGGTTCCTGGCAGCAGGCTGAGCCTGTGGTTAATTCTTCTTCCTGATGGGAAAATAGAGTGACCTGTGCCTGTCCCAACAGCTAGATCTAGTCTCTCATTGGTTGCCCCTCTTCCCGTTCATCCTCAGGACAAATTGCAACCTGTAGGGAACAGGAGGTTAAAGGTGCTGATTCTCCAAGTAGGGAGATTGCTAGTAAAGTAGCTGGAATGGCGAACCCGAGCACAAGGAGATGAGAAATGATGTGCGTTTTAGAAACCTTTCAAAATCACACGGTGTACCATCTTCTGAGTTTCTCATGCATGTTTTCGATGTAGGAAGATGCCCTTGAACCTGGAGACTTGGGACCCATGGGATGGGTACCACGCAGTATTACTTTAAAGGGTCTGCGTTTGCTCACCCAACCTAACCCAACCTTTCAGCCCCAAGACTGTCCACCCTTATGTCTCATCCAGCTGTGCGTGTAGATATGGTCAATCCAGGTTGCATCACAGCCCCTGAACGAATTTTGTAAGAATTTCTCTCTCTTTCACTGTCTTTGTTTTACGGGTTTTTAAAAGTAATTTATTTTTATAATGGGGTTTAGCTGCTTTTCACGGCTGTGTTTATGCGGCTTTACACCCACTTGACTCACTTCCAGACAGATATCAATACATAGGTTTTAAGATTGTTACTAGTCACATATATTCTTGTGCGGTGAATAGGGGGTGTTGAGTCCAGTTCACTGAGCAAGGAGTAGGTCTTGTCTATTACATATTGGGTGTATGGAACGGTATCTGAGCGAATTTGAACCCCTTGTTTTATGCATCACCCCACCTCACCTTTCCCGTTAAGCAGCCATAGTGTGTTTTCTAAACGTGTGATTCTGTTCTGTTCTGTAATTCAGTTCAAGTGTAGCGGTTTTTACATTCCCTCTAAAAGTGATAGCTTATGATAAGTGTCTTTTTCTGTGTGACTTATTTCACTTAGAATCGTCGTACCTAAGTCCACTCATCTTGCTTCTACTAGCCTTATGACATTGATTTCATGTCTGAGTGATATTCCATTGTACATAAGGACCACAACTTCTTTATCCATTTTTCTCTTTCCTGGGATATTTAAGGTGTCATGAAGTGGAGGTTCTTGTCAACAGAGCAGCCCTAAACTTTGGGGTGCCTGTGTCTTGCTGATTTTTAGTTTTCCCAATTTATACGCCCATGAGTGGACATGCCCTATGCTCCCTAAGCTGTGTTTTTTCGATGTTTCAGGACACACCGTACACTTCTCCAGAGTGGCTGTTGGCAATTAACATCCCGCCCATCAGCGTAGCAAGGCTGCCATTTCTCCATGGCCTGTCCTGCATTTCTGGTTTTGACACTTTTTGCAGCATGGCCCTTTTGACCGATGGGAAGTGAGATTTCTTTGTAGCGCTGATTTGCCTTTCCAGGTTGCTTGGTTGGCCAAAAAGGGCGTATGCGTTTTTTCCTGAATATATTCAGGAAAAAACGCAAATGCCCTTCTTGGCCAAGGGCATCATTGTCGACGTTTTGCCGCTTTTCATGTGCTTTACAGGCGATTCGAATCTACCTCCTGAAATCTGTTTCCTGCAATTCTGCCTTGCTTTCAAATCCTCTTCGTTGCCTTCCCTCAATATATGTGTGGATGAGAGTTATCATTTATAACTCTGCGGGTTTGTGAATTGCAGTGTCCCTGAGCTCCATTTTTCAACTCACTTTTTTGGGAGCTGGCCGCAAAAGCGCGGGATTGCCTCAGGCCCTATTGTGCTTCTGGGCGGCAGGCTGAGCCTGTGATTAATTCTTCTTCCTGATGGGAAAATAGAGTGAACTGTGCCTGTCCCAACACCTAGATCTAGTCTCTCATTGGTTGCCCCTCTTCCCGTTCATCCTCAGGACACATTGCAACCTGTAGGGAACAGGAGGTTAAAGGTGCTGATTCTCCAAGTATGTTGATTGCTAGTAAAGTAGCTGGAAAGGCGAACCCGAGCACAAGGAGATGAGAAATGGGGTGTGTTTTAGAAACCTTTCAAAATCACACGGTGTACCATCTTCTGAGTTTCTCATGCATGTTTTCGATGTAGGAAGATGCCCTTGAACCTGGAGATTTGGGACCCATTGGATGGGTATCACGCAGTATTACTTTAAAGGGTCTGCGTTTGCTCACCCAACCTAACCCAACCTCTCAGCCCCAAGACTGTCCACCCTTATGTCTCATCCAGCTGTGGGTCTAGATATGGTCAATCCAGGTTGCATCACAGCCCCTGAACGAATTTTGTAAGAATTTCTCTCTCTTTCACTGTCTTTGTTTTACGGGTTTTTAAAAGTAATTTATTTTTATAATGGGGTTTAGCTGCTTTTCACGGCTGTGTTTATGCGGCTTTACACCCACTTGACTCACTTCCAGACAGATATCAATACATAGGTTTTAAGATTGTTACTAGTCACATATATTCTTGTGCGGTGAATAGGGGGTGTTGAGTCCAGTTCACTGAGCAAGGAGTAGGTCTTGTCTATTACATATTGGGTGTATGGAACGGTATCTGAGCGAATTTGAACCCCTTGTTTTATGCATCACCCCACCTCACCTTTCCCGTTAAGCAGCCATAGTGTGTTTTCTAAACGTGTGATTCTGTTCTGTTCTGTAATTCAGTTCAAGTGTAGCGGTTTTTACATTCCCTCTAAAAGTGATAGCTTATGATAAGTGTCTTTTTCTGTGTGACTTATTTCACTTAGAATCGTCGTACCTAAGTCCACTCATCTTGCTTCTACTAGCCTTATGACATTGATTTCATGTCTGAGTGATATTCCATTGTACATAAGGACCACAACTTCTTTATCCATTTTTCTCTTACCTGGGATATTTAAGGTGTCATGAAGTGGAGGTTCTTGTCAACAGAGCAGCCCTAAACTTTGGGGTGCCTGTGTCTTGCTGATTTTTAGTTTTCCCAATTTATACGCCCATGAGTGGACGTGCCCTATGCTCCCTAAGCTGTGTTTTTTCGATGTTTCAGGACACACCGTACACTTCTCCAGAGTGGCTGTTGGCAATTAACATCCCGCCCATCAGCGTAGCAAGGCTGCCATTTCTCCATGGCCTGTCCTGCATTTCTGGTTTTGACACTTTTTGCAGCATGGCCCTTTTGACCGATGGGAAGTGAGATTTCTTTGTAGCGCTGATTTGCCTTTCCAGGTTGCTTGGTTGGCCAAAAAGGGCGTATGCGTTTTTTCCTGAATATATTCAGGAAAAAACGCAAATGCCCTTCTTGGCCAAGGGCATCATTGTCGACGTTTTGCCGCTTTTCATGTGCTTTACAGGCGATTCGAATCTACCTCCTGAAATCTGTTTCCTGCAATTCTGCCTTGCTTTCAAATCCTCTTCGTTGCCTTCCCTCAATATATGTGTGGATGAGAGTTATCATTTATAACTCTGCGGGTTTGTGAATTGCAGTGTCCCTGAGCTCCATTTTTCAACTCACTTTTTTGGGAGCTGGCCGCAAAAGCGCGGGATTGCCTCAGGCCCTATTGTGCTTCTGGGCGGCAGGCTGAGCCTGTGATTAATTCTTCTTCCTGATGGGAAAATAGAGTGAACTGTGCCTGTCCCAACACCTAGATCTAGTCTCTCATTGGTTGCCCCTCTTCCCGTTCATCCTCAGGACACATTGCAACCTGTAGGGAACAGGAGGTTAAAGGTGCTGATTCTCCAAGTATGTTGATTGCTAGTAAAGTAGCTGGAAAGGCGAACCCGAGCACAAGGAGATGAGAAATGGGGTGTGTTTTAGAAACCTTTCAAAATCACACGGTGTACCATCTTCTGAGTTTCTCATGCATGTTTTCGATGTAGGAAGATGCCCTTGAACCTGGAGATTTGGGACCCATTGGATGGGTATCACGCAGTATTACTTTAAAGGGTCTGCGTTTGCTCACCCAACCTAACCCAACCTCTCAGCCCCAAGACTGTCCACCCTTATGTCTCATCCAGCTGTGGGTCTAGATATGGTCAATCCAGGTTGCATCACAGCCCCTGAACGAATTTTGTAAGAATTTCTCTCTCTTTCACTGTCTTTGTTTTACGGGTTTTTAAAAGTAATTTATTTTTATAATGGGGTTTAGCTGCTTTTCACGGCTGTGTTTATGCGGCTTTACACCCACTTGACTCACTTCCAGACAGATATCAATACATAGGTTTTAAGATTGTTACTAGTCACATATATTCTTGTGCGGTGAATAGGGGGTGTTGAGTCCAGTTCACTGAGCAAGGAGTAGGTCTTGTCTATTACATATTGGGTGTATGGAACGGTATCTGAGCGAATTTGAACCCCTTGTTTTATGCATCACCCCACCTCACCTTTCCCGTTAAGCAGCCATAGTGTGTTTTCTAAACGTGTGATTCTGTTCTGTTCTGTAATTCAGTTCAAGTGTAGCGGTTTTTACATTCCCTCTAAAAGTGATAGCTTATGATAAGTGTCTTTTTCTGTGTGACTTATTTCACTTAGAATCGTCGTACCTAAGTCCACTCATCTTGCTTCTACTAGCCTTATGACATTGATTTCATGTCTGAGTGATATTCCATTGTACATAAGGACCACAACTTCTTTATCCATTTTTCTCTTACCTGGGATATTTAAGGTGTCATGAAGTGGAGGTTCTTGTCAACAGAGCAGCCCTAAACTTTGGGGTGCCTGTGTCTTGCTGATTTTTAGTTTTCCCAATTTATACGCCCATGAGTGGACGTGCCCTATGCTCCCTAAGCTGTGTTTTTTCGATGTTTCAGGACACACCGTACACTTCTCCAGAGTGGCTGTTGGCAATTAACATCCCGCCCATCAGCGTAGCAAGGCTGCCATTTCTCCATGGCCTGTCCTGCATTTCTGGTTTTGACACTTTTTGCAGCATGGCCCTTTTGACCGATGGGAAGTGAGATTTCTTTGTAGCGCTGATTTGCCTTTCCAGGTTGCTTGGTTGGCCAAAAAGGGCGTATGCGTTTTTTCCTGAATATATTCAGGAAAAAACGCAAATGCCCTTCTTGGCCAAGGGCATCATTGTCGACGTTTTGCCGCTTTTCATGTGCTTTACAGGCGATTCGAATCTACCTCCTGAAATCTGTTTCCTGCAATTCTGCCTTGCTTTCAAATCCTCTTCGTTGCCTTCCCTCAATATATCTGTGGATGAGAGTTATCATTTATAACTCTGCGGGTTTGTGAATTGCAGTGTCCCTGAGCTCCATTTTTCAACTCACTTTTTTGGGAGCTGGCCGCAAAAGCGCGGGATTGCCTCAGGCCCTATTGTGCTTCTGGGCGGCAGGCTGAGCCTGTGATTAATTCTTCTTCCTGATGGGAAAATAGAGTGACCTGTGCCTGTCCCAACACCTAGATCTAGTCTCTCATTTGTTGCCCCTCTTCCCGTTCATCCTCAGGACACATTGCAACCTGTAGGGAACAGGAGGTTAAAGGTGCTGATTCTCCAAGTATGTTGATTGCTAGTAAAGTAGCTGGAAAGGCGTACCCGAGCACAAGGAGATGAGAAATGGGGTGTGTTTTAGAAACATTTCAAAATCACACGGTGTACCATCTTCTGAGTTTCTCATGCATGTTTTCGATGTAGGAAGATGCCCTTGAACCTGGAGATTTGGGACCCATGGGATGGGTATCACGCAGTATTACTTTAAAGGGTCTGCGTTTGCTCACCCAACCTAACCCAACCTCTCAGCCCCAAGAGTGTCCACCCTTATGTCTCATCCAGCTGTGGGTCTAGATATGGTCAATCCAGGTTGCATCACAGCCCCTGAACGAATTTTGTAAGAATTTCTCTCTCTTTCACTGTCTTTGTTTTACGGGTTTTTAAAAGTAATTTATTTTTATAATGGGGTTTAGCTGCTTTTCACGGCTGTGTTTATGCGGCTTTACACCCACTTGACTCACTTCCAGACAGATATCAATACATAGGTTTTAAGATTGTTACTAGTCACATATATTCTTGTGCGGTGAATAGGGGGTGTTGAGTCCAGTTCACTGAGCAAGGAGTAGGTCTTGTCTATTACATATTGGGTGTATGGAACGGTATCTGAGCGAATTTGAACCCCTTGTTTTATGCATCACCCCACCTCACCTTTCCCGTTAAGCAGCCATAGTGTGTTTTCTAAACGTGTGATTCTGTTCTGTTCTGTAATTCAGTTCAAGTGTAGCGGTTTTTACATTCCGTCTAAAAGTGATAGCTTATGATAAGTGTCTTTTTCTGTGTGACTTATTTCACTTAGAATCGTCGTACCTAAGTCCACTCATCTTGCTTCTACTAGCCTTATGACATTGATTTCATGTCTGAGTGATATTCCATTGTACATAAAGACCACAACTTTTTTATCCATTTTTCTCTTTCCTGGGATATTTAAGGTGTCATGAAGTGGAGGTTCTTGTCAACAGAGCAGCCCTAAACTTTGGGGTGCCTGTGTCTTGCTGATTTTTAGTTTTCCCAATTTATACGCCCATGAGTGGACGTGCCCTATGCTCACTAAGCTGTGTTTTTTCGATGTTTCAGGACACACCGTACACTTCTCCAGAGTGGCTGTTGGCAATTTACATCCCGCCCATCAGCGTAGCAAGGCTGCCATTTCTCCATGGCCTGTCCTGCATTTCTGGTTTTGACACTTTTTGCAGCATGACCCTTTTGACCCATAGGAAGCGAGATTTTTTGTAGCGCTGATTTGCCTTTCCAGGTTGCTTGGTTGGCCAAAAAGGGCGTATGCGTTTTTTCCTGAATATATTCAGGAAAAAACGCATACGCCCTTTTTGGCCAAGGGCATCATTGTCGACGTTTTGCCGCTTTTCATGTGCCTTAAAGGCGATTCGAATCTACCTCCTGAAATCTGTTTCCTGCAATTCTGCCTTGCTTTCAAATCCTCTTCGTTGACTTCCCTCAATATATCTGTGGATGAGAGTTATCACTTATAACTCTGCGGGTTTGTGAATTGCAGTGTCCCTGAGCTCCATTTTTCAACTGTCTTTTTTGAGAGCTGGCCGCAAAAGCACGGGATTGCCTCAGGCCCTATTCTGGTTCCTGGCAGCAGGCTGAGCCTGTGGTTAATTCTTCTTCCTGATGGGAAAATAGAGTGACCTGTGCCTGTCCCAACAGCTAGATCTAGTCTCTCATTGGTTGCCCCTCTTCCCGTTCATCCTCAGGACAAATTGCAACCTGTAGGGAACAGGAGGTTAAAGGTGCTGATTCTCCAAGTAGGGAGATTGCTAGTAAAGTAGCTGGAATGGCGAACCCGAGCACAAGGAGATGAGAAATGAGGTGCGTTTTAGAAACCTTTCAAAATCACACGGTGTACCATCTTCTGAGTTTCTCATGCATGTTTTCGATGTAGGAAGATGCCCTTGAACCTGGAGACTTGGGACCCATGGGATGGGTACCACGCAGTATTACTTTAAAGGGTCTGCGTTTGCTCACCCAACCTAACCCAACCTCTCAGCCCCAAGACTGTCCACCCTTATGTCTCATCCAGCTGTGGGTCTAGATATGGTCAATCCAGGTTGCATCACAGCCCCTGAAAGAATTTTGTTAGAATTTCTCTCTCTTTCACTGTCTTTGTTTTACGGGTTTTTAAAAGTAATTTATTTTTATAATGGGGTTTAGCTGCTTTTCACGGCTGTGTTTATGCGGCTTTACACCCACTTGACTCACTTCCAGACAGATATCAATACATAGGTTTTAATATTGTTACTAGTCACATATATTCTTGTGCGGTGAATAGGGGGTGTTGAGTCCAGTTCACTGAGCAAGGAGTAGGTCTTGTCTATTACATATTGGGTGTATGGAACGGTATCTGAGCGAATTTGAACCCCTTGTTTTATGCATCACCCCACCTCACCTTTCCCGTTAAGCAGCCATAGTGTGTTTTCTAAACGTGTGATTCTGTTCTGTTCTGTAATTCAGTTCAAGTGTAGCGGTTTTTACATTCCCTCTATAAGTGATAGCTTATGATAAGTGTCTTTTTCTGTGTGACTTATTTCACTTAGAATCGTCGTACCTAAGTCCACTCATCTTGCTTCTACTAGCCTTATGACATTGATTTCATGTCTGAGTGATATTCCATTGTACATAAGGACCACAACTTCTTTATCCATTTTTCTCTTTCCTGGGATATTTAAGGTGTCATGAAGTGGAGGTTCTTGTCAACAGAGCAGCCCTAAACTTTGGGGTGCCTGTGTCTTGCTGATTTTTAGTTTTCCCAATTTATACGCCCATGAGTGGACGTGCCCTATGCTCCCTAAGCTGTGTTTTTTCGATGTTTCAGGACACACCGTATACTTCTCCAGAGTGGCTGTTGGCAACTTACATCCCGCCCATCAGCGTAGCAAGGCTGCCATTTCTCCATGGCCTGTCCTGCATTTCTGGTTTTGACACTTTTTGCAGCATGGCCCTTTTGACCGATGGGAAGCGAGACTTCTTTGTAGCGCTGATTTGCCTTTCCAGGTTGCTTGGTTGGCCAAAAAGGGCGTATGCGTTTTTTCCTGAATATATTCAGGAAAAAACGCAAATGCCCTTCTTGGCCAAGGGCATCATTGTCGAAGTTTTGCCACTTTTCATGTGCTTTACAGGCGATTCGAATCTACCTCCTGAAATCTGTTTCCTGCAATTCTGCCTTGCTTTCAAATCCTCTTCGTTGCCTTCTCTCAATATATCTGTGGATGAGAGTTATCATTTATAACTCTGCGGGTTTGTGAATTGCAGTGTCCCTGAGCTCCATTTTTCAACTCGCTTTTTTGGGAGCTGGCCGCAAAAGCGCGGGATTGCCTCAGGCCCTATTGTGCTTCTGGGCGGCAGGCTGAGCCTGTGATTAATTCTTCTTCCTGATGGGAAAATAGAGTGACCTGTGCCTGTCCCAACACCTAGATCTAGTCTCTCATTGGTTGCCCCTCTTCCCGTTCATCCTCAGGACAAATTGCAACCTGTAGGGAACAGGAGGTTAAAGGTGCTGATTCTCCAAGTAAGTTGATTGCTAGTAAAGTAGCTGGAAAGGCGAACCCGAGCACAAGGAGATGAGAAATGGGGTGTGTTTTAGAAACCTTTCAAAATCACACGGTGTACCATCTTCTGAGTTTCTCATGCATGTTTTCGATGTAGGAAGATGCCCTTGAACCTGGAGATTTGGGACCCATGGGATGGGTATCACGCAGTATTACTTTAAAGGGTCTGCGTTTGCTCACCCAACCTCTCAGCCCCAAGAGTGTCCACCCTTATGTCTCATCCAGGTGTGGGTCTAGATATGGTCAATCCAGGTGGCATCACAGCCCCTGAACGAATTTTGTAAGAATTTCTCTCTCTTTCACTGTCTTTGTTTTACGGGTTTTTAAAAGTAATTTATTTTTATAATGGGGTTTAGCTGCTTTTCACGGCTGTGTTTATGTGGATTTACACCCACTTGACTCACTTCCAGACAGATATCAATACATAGGTTTTAAGAATGTTACTAGTCACATATATTCTTGTGCGGTGAATAGGGGGTGTTGAGTCCATTTCACGGAGCAAGGAGTAGGTCTTGTCTATTACATATTAGGTGTATGGAACGGTATCTGAGCAAATTTGAACCCCTTGTTTTATGCATCACCCCACCTCACCTTTCCCGTTAAGCAGCCATAGTGTGTTTTCTAAACGTGTGACTCTGTTCTGTTTTGTAATTCAGTTCAAGTGTAGCGGTTTTTACATTCCCTCTATAAGTGATAGCTTATGATAAGTGTCTTTTTCTGTGTGACTTATTTCACTTAGAATCATCGTACCTAAGTCCACTCATCTTGCTTCTACTAGCCTTATGACATTGATTTCATGTCTGAGTGATATTCCATTGTACATAAAGACCACAACTTTTTTATCCATTTTTCTCTTTCCTGGGATATTTAAGGTGTCATGAAGTGGAGGTTCTTGTCAACAGAGCAGCCCTAAACTTTGGGGTGCCTGTGTCTTGCTGATTTTTAGTTTTCCCAATTTATACACCCATGAGTGGACGTGCCCTATGCTCACTAAGCTGTGTTTTTTCGATGTTTCAGGACACACCGTACACTTCTCCAGAGTGGCTGTTGGCAATTTACATCCCGCCCATCAGCGTAGCAAGGCTGCCATTTCTCCATGGCCTGTCCTGCATTTCTGGTTTTGACACTTTTTGCAGCATGACCCTTTTGACCCATAGGAAGCGAGACTTCTTTGTAGCGCTGATTTGCCTTTCCAGGTTGCTTGGTTGGCCAAAAAGGGCGTATGCGTTTTTTCCTGAATATATTCAGGAAAAAACGCATACGCCCTTTTTGGCCAAGGGCATCATTGTCGACGTTTTGCCGCTTTTCATGTGCCTTAAAGGCGATTCGAATCTACCTCCTGAAATCTGTTTCCTGCAATTCTGCCTTGCTTTCAAATCCTCTTCGTTGACTTCCCTCAATATATCTGTGGATGAGAGTTATCACTTATAACTCTGCGGGTTTGTGAATTGCTGTGTCCCTGAGCTCCATTTTTCAACTGTCTTTTTTGAGAGCTGGCCGCAAAAGCACGGGATTGCCTCAGGCCCTATTCTGGTTCCTGGCAGCATGCTGAGCCTGTGGTTAATTCTTCTTCCTGATGGGAAAATAGAGTGACCTGTGCCTGTCCCAACAGCTAGATCTAGTCTCTCATTGGTTGCCCCTCTTCCCGTTCATCCTCAGGACAAATTGCAACCTGTAGGGAACAGGAGGTTAAAGGTGCTGATTCTCCAAGTAGGGAGATTGCTAGTAAAGTAGCTGGAATGGCGAACCCGAGCACAAGGAGATGAGAAATGAGGTGCGTTTTAGAAACCTTTCAAAATCACACGGTGTACCATCTTCTGAGTTTCTCATGCATGTTTTCGATGTAGGAAGATGCCCTTGAACCTGGAGCCTTGGGACCCATTCGATGGGTACCACGCAGTATTACTTTAAAGGGTCTGCGTTTGCTCACCCAACCTAACCCAACCTTTCAGCCCCAAGACTGTCCACCCTTATGTCTCATCCAGCTGTGCGTGTAGATATGGTCAATCCAGGTTGCATCACAGCCCCTGAACGAATTTTGTAAGAATTTCTCTCTCTTTCACTGTCTTTATTTTTCGGGTTTTTAAAAGTAATTTATTTTTATAATGGGGTTTAGCTGCTTTTCACGGCTGTGTTTATGCGGATTTACACCCACTTGACTCACTTCCAGACAGATATCAATACATAGGTTTTAAGATTGTTACTAGTCACATATATTCTTGTGCGGTGAATAGGGGGTGTTGAGTCCAGTTCACTGAGCAAGGAGTAGGTCTTGTCTATTACATATTCGGTGTATGGAACGGTATCTGAGCGAATTTGAACCCCTTGTTTTATGCATCACCCCACCTCACCTTTCCCGTTAAACAGCCATAGTGTGTTTTCTAAACGTGTGATTCTGTTCTGTTCTGTAATTCAGTTCAAGTGTAGCGGTTTTTACATTCCCTCTATAAGTGATAGCTTATGATAAGTGTCTTTTTCTGTGTGACTTATTTCACTTAGAATCGTCGTACCTAAGTCCACTCATCTTGCTTCTACTAGCCTTATGTCATTGATTTCATCTCTGAGTGATATTCCATTGTACATAAGGACCACAACTTCTTTATCCATTTTTCTCTTTCCTGGGATATTTAAGGTGTCATGAAGTGGAGGTTCTTGTCAACAGAGCAGCCCTAAACTTTGGGGTGCCTGTGTCTTGCTGATTTTTAGTTTTCCCAATTTATACGCCCATGAGTGGACGTGCCCTATGCTCCCTAAGCTGTGTTTTTTCGATGTTTCAGGACACACCGTACACTTCTCCAGAGTGGCTGTTGGCAACTTACATCCCGCCCATCAGCGTAGCAAGGCTGCCATTTCTCCATGGCCTGTCCTGCATTTCTGGTTTTGACACTTTTTGCAGCATTGCCCTTTTGACCGATGGGAAGCGAGACTTCTTTGTAGCGCTGATTTGCCTTTCCAGGTTGCTTGGTTGGCCAAAAAGGGCGTATGCGTTTTTTCCTGAATATATTCAGGAAAAAACGCATACGCCCTTTTTGGCCAAGGGCATCATTGTCGACGTTTTGCCGCTTTTCATGTGCTTTACAGGCGATTCGAATCTACCTCCTGAAATCTGTTTCCTGCAATTCTGCCTTGCTTTCAAATCCTCTTCGTTGCCTTCCCTCAATATATCTGTGGATGAGAGTTATCATTTATAACTATGCGGGTTTGTGAATTGCAGTGTCCCTGAGCTCCATTTTTCAACTCGCTTTTTTGGGAGCTGGCCGCAAAAGCGCGGGATTGCCTCAGGCCCTATTCTGCTTCTGGGCGGCAGGCTGAGCCTGTGGTTAATTCTTCTTCCTGATGGGAAAATAGAGTGACCTGTGCCTGTCCCAACACCTAGATCTAGTCTCTCATTGGTTGCCCCTCTTCCCGTTCATCCTCAGGACAAATTGCAACCTGTAGGGAACAGGAGGTTAAAGGTGCTGATTCTCCAAGTAAGTTGATTGCTAGTAAAGTAGCTGGAAAGGCGACCCCGAGCACAAGGAGATGAGAAATGGGGTGTGTTTTAGAAACCTTTCAAAATCACACGGTGTACCATCTTCTGAGTTTCTCATGCATGTTTTCGATGTAGGAAGATGCCCTTGAACCTGGAGATTTGGGACCCATGGGATGGGTATCACGCAGTATTACTTTAAAGGGTCTGCGTTTGCTCACCCAACCTCTCAGCCCCAAGAGTGTCCACCCTTATGTCTCATCCAGCTGTGGGTCTAGATATGGTCAATCCAGGTGGCATCACAGCCCCTGAACGAATTTTGTAAGAATTTCTCTCTCTTTCACTGTCTTTGTTTTACGGGTTTTTAAAAGTAATTTATTTTTATAATGGGGTTTAGCTGCTTTTCACGGCTGTGTTTATGCGGATTTACACCCACTTGACTCACTTCCAGACACATATCAATACATAGGTTTTAAGATTGTTACTAGTCACATATATTCTTGTGCGGTGAATAGGGGGTGTTGAGTCCAGTTCACGGAGCAAGGAGTAGGTCTTGTCTATTACATATTGGGTGTATGGAACGGTATCTGAGCAAATTTGAACCCCTTGTTTTATGCATCACCCCACCTCACCTTTTCCGTTAAGCAGCCATAGTGTGTTTTCTAAACGTGTGACTCTGTTCTGTTTTGTAATTCAGTTCAAGTGTAGCGGTTTTTACATTCCCTCTATAAGTGATAGCTTATGATAAGTGTCTTTTTCTGTGTGACTTATTTCACTTAGAATCGTCGTACCTAAGTCCACTCATCTTGCTTCTACTAGCCTTATGACATTGATTTCATGTCTGAGTGATATTCCATTCTACATAAGGACCACAACTTTTTTATCCATTTTTCTCTTTCCTGGGATATTTAAGGTGTCATGAAGTGGAGGTTCTTGTCAACAGAGCAGCCCCAAACTTTGGGGTGCCTGTGTCTTGCTGATTTTTAGTTTTCCCAATTTATACGCCCATGAGTGGACGTGCCCTATGCTCACTAAGCTGTGTTTTTTCGATGTTTCAGGACACACCGTACACTTCTCCAGAGTGGCTGTTGGCAATTTACATCCCGCCCATCAGCGTAGCAAGGCTGCCATTTCTCCATGGCCTGTCCTGCATTTCTGGTTTTGACACTTTTTGCAGCATGGCCCTATTGACCCATAGGAAGCGAGACTTCTTTGTAGCGCTGATTTGCCTTTCCAGGTTGCTTGGTTGACCAAAAAGGGCGTATGCGTTTTTTCCTGAATATATTCAGGAAAAAACGCATACGCCCTTTTTGGCCAAGGGCATCATTGTCGACGTTTTGCCGCTTTTCATGTGCCTTAAAGATGATTCGAATCTACCTCCTGAAATCTGTTTCCTGCAATTCTGCCTTGCTTTCAATTCCTCTTCGTTGACTTCCCTCAATATATCTGTGGATGAGAGTTATCACTTATAACTCTGCGGGTTTGTGAATTGCAGTGTCCCTGAGCTCCATCTTTCAACTGTCTTTTTTGAGAGCTGGCCGCAAAAGCACGGGATTGCCTCAGGCCCTATTCTGGTTCCTGGCAGCAGGCTGAGCTTGTGGTTAATTCTTCTTCCTGATGGGAAAATAGAGTGACCTGTGCCTGTCCCAACAGCTAGATCTAGTCTCTCATTGGTTGCCCCTCTTCCCGTTCATCCTCAGGACAAATTGCAACCTGTAGGGAACAGGAGGTTAAAGGTGCTGATTCTCCAAGTAGGGAGATTGCTAGTAAAGTAGCTGGAATGGCGAACCCGAGCACAAGGAGATGAGAAATGAGGTGCGTTTTAGAAACCTTTCAAAATCACACGGTGTACCATCTTCTGAGTTTCTCATGCATGTTTTCGATGTAGGAAGATGCCCTTGAACCTGGAGACTTGGGACCCATTGGATGGGTACCACGCAGTATTACTTTAAAGGGTCTGCGTTTGCTCACCCAACCTAACCCAACCTTTCAGCCCCAAGACTGTCCACCCTTATGTCTCATCCAGCTGTGCGTGTAGATATGGTCAATCCAGGTTGCATCACAGCCTCTGAACGAATTTTGTAAGAATTTCTCTCTCTTTCACTGTCTTTGTTTTATGGGTTTTTAAAAGTAATTTATTTTAATAATGGGGTTTAGCTGCTTTTCACGGCTGTGTTTATGCGGATTTACACCCACTTGACTCACTTCCAGACAGATATCAATACATAGGTTTTAAGATTGTTACTAGTCACATATATTCTTGTGCGGTGAATAGGGGGTGTTGAGTCCAGTTCACGGAGCAAGGAGTAGGTCTTGTCTATTACATATTGGGTGTATGGAACGGTATCTGAGGAAATTTGAACCCCTTGTTTTATGCATCACCCCACCTCACCTTTCCCGTTAAACAGCCATAGTGTGTTTTCTAAACGTGTGACTCTGTTCTGTTTTGTAATTCAGTTCAAGTGTAGCGGTTTTTACATTCCCTCTATAAGTGATAGCTTATGATAAGTGTCTTTTTCTGTGTGACTTATTTCACTTAGAATCGTCGTACCTAAGTCCACTCATCTTGCTTCTACTAGCCTTATGACATTGATTTCATGTCTGAGTGATATTCCATTGTACATAAGGACCACAATTTTTTATCCATTTTTCTCTTTCCTGGGATATTTAAGGTGTCATGAAGTGGAGGTTCTTGTCAACAGAGCAGCCCCAAACTTTGGGGTGCCTGTGTCTTGCTGATTTTTAGTTTTCCCAATTTATACGCCCATGAGTGGACGTGCCCTATGCTCCCTAAGCTGTGTTTTTTCGATGTTTCAGGACACACCGTACACTTCTCCAGAGTGGCTGTTGGCAACTTACATCCCGCTCATCAGCGTAGCAAGGCTGCCATTTCTCCATGGCCTGTCCTGCATTTCTGGTTTTGACACTTTTTGCAGCATGGCCCTTTTGACCGATGGGAAGCGAGACTTCTTTGTAGCGCTGATTTGCCTTTCCAGGTTGCTTGGTTGGCCAAAAAGGGCTTTTGCGTTTTTTCCTGAATATATTCAGGAAAAAACGCATACGCCCTTTTTGGCCAAAGGCATCATTGTCGACGTTTTGCCGCTTTTCATGTGCCTTAAAGGCGATTCGAATCTACCTCCTGAAATCTGTTTCCTGCAATTCTGCCTTGCTTTCAAATCCTCTTCGTTGCCTTCCCACAATATATCTGTGGATGAGAGTTATCATTTATAACTCTGCGGGTTTGTGAATTGCAGTGTCCCTGAGCTCCATTTTTCAACTGTCTTTTTTGAGAGCTGGCCGCAAAAGCACGGGATTGCCTCAGGCCCTTTTCTGGTTCCTGGCAGCAGGCTGAGCCTGTGGTTAATTCTTCTTCCTGATGGGAAAATAGAGTGACCTGTGCCTGTCCCAACAGCTAGATCTAGTCTCTCATTGGTTGCCCCTCTTCCCGTTCATCCTCAGGACAAATTGCAACCTGTAGGGAACAGGAGGTTAAAGGTGCTGATTCTCCAAGTAGGGAGATTGCTAGTAAAGTAGCTGGAATGGCGAACCCGAGCACAAGGAGATGAGAAATGAGGTGCGTTTTAGAAACCTTTCAAAATCACACGGTGTACCATCTTCTGAGTTTCTCATGCATGTTTTCGATGTAGGAAGATGCCCTTGAACCTGGAGCCTTGGGACCCATTCGATGGGTACCACGCAGTATTACTTTAAAGGGTCTGCGTTTGCTCACCCAACCTAACCCAACCTTTCAGCCCCAAGACTCTCCACCCTTATGTCTCACCCAACTGTGGGTCTAGATATGGTCAATCCAGGTGGCATCACAGCCCCTGAACGAATTTTGTAAGAATTTCTCTCTCTTTCACTGTCTTTGTTTTACGGGTTTTTAAAAGTAATTTATTTTTATAATGGGGTTTAGCTGCTTTTCACGGCTGTGTTTATGCGTATTTACACCCACTTGACTCACTTCCAGACAGATATCAATACATAGGTTTTAAGATTGTTACTAGTCACATATATTCTTGTGCGGTGAATAGGGGGTGTTGAGTCCAGTTCATGGAGCAAGGAGTAGGTCTTGTCTATTACATATTGGGTGTATGGAACGGTATCTGAGCAAATTTGAACCCCTTGTTTTATGCATCACCCCACCTCACCTTTCCCGTTAAGCAGCCATAGTGTGTTTTCTAAACGTGTGACTCTGTTCTGTTTTGTAATTCAGTTCAAGTGTAGCGGTTTTTACATTCCCTCTATAAGTGATAGCTTATGATAAGTGTCTTTTTCTGTGTGACTTATTTCACTTAGAATCGTCGTACCTAAGTCCACTCATCTTGCTTCTACTAGCCTTATGACATTGATTTCATGTCTGAGTGATATTCCATTGTACATAAGGACCACAACTTTTTTATCCATTTTTATCTTTCCTGGGATATTTAAGGTGTCATGAAGTGGAGGTTCTTGTCAACAGAGCAGCCCCAAACTTTGGGGTGCCTGTGTCTTGCTGATTTTTAGTTTTCCCAATTTATACGCCCATGAGTGGACATGCCCTATGCTCACTAAGCTGTGTTTTTTAGATGTTTCAGGACACACCGTACACTTCTCCAGAGTGGCTGTTGGCAATTTACATCCCGCCCATCAGCGTAGCAAGGCTGCCATTTCTCCATGGCCTGTCCTGCATTTCTGGTTTTGACACTTTTTGCAGCATGGCCCTATTGACCCATAGGAAGCGAGACTTCTTTGTAGCGCTGATTTGCCTTTCCAGGTTGCTTGGTTGACCAAAAAGGGCGTATGCGTTTATTCCTGAATATATTCCGGAAAAAACGCATACGCCCTTTTTGGCCAAGGGCATCATTGTCGACGTTTTGCCGCTTTTCATGTGCCTTAAAGATGATTCGAATCTACCTCCTGAAATCTGTTTCCTGCAATTCTGCCTTGCTTTCAATTCCTCTTCGTTGACTTCCCTCAATATATCTGTGGATGAGAGTTATCACTTATAACTCTGCGGGTTTGTGAATTGCAGTGTCCCTGAGCTCCATTTTTCAACTGTCTTTTTTGAGAGCTGGCCGCAAAAGCACGGGATTGCCTCAGGCCCTATTCTGGTTCCTGGCAGCAGGCTGAGCTTGTGGTTAATTCTTCTTCCTGATGGGAAAATAGAGTGAACTGTGCCTGTCCCAACAGCTAGATCTAGTCTCTCATTGGTTGCCCCTCTTCCCGTTCATCCTCAGGACAAATTGCAACCTGTAGGGAACAGGAGGTTAAAGGTGCTGATTCTCCAAGTAGGGAGATTGCTAGTAAAGTAGCTGGAATGGCGAACCCGAGCACAAGGAGATGAGAAATGAGGTGCGTTTTAGAAACCTTTCAAAATCACACGGTGTACCATCTTCTGAGTTTCTCATGCATGTTTTCGATGTAGGAAGATGCCCTTGAACCTGGAGACTTGGGACCCATGGGATGGGTACCACGCAGTATTACTTTAAAGGGTCTGCGTTTGCTCACCCAACCTAACCCAACCTTTCAGCCCCAAGACTGTCCACCCTTATGTCTCATCCAGCTGTGCGTGTAGATATGGTCAATCCAGGTTGCATCACAGCCTCTGAACGAATTTTGTAAGAATTTCTCTCTCTTTCACTGTCTTTGTTTTATGGGTTTTTAAAAGTAATTTATTTTAATAATGGGGTTTAGCTGCTTTTCACGGCTGTGTTTATGCGGATTTACACCCACTTGACTCACTTCCAGACAGATATCAATACATAGGTTTTAAGATTGTTACTAGACACATATATTCTTGTGCGGTGAATAGGGGGTGTTGAGTCCAGTTCACTGAGCAAGGAGTAGGTCTTGTCTATTACATATTGGGTGTATGGAATGGTATCTGAGCGAATTTGAACCCCTTGTTTTATGCATCACCCCACCTCACCTTTCCCGTTAAGCAGCCATAGTGTGTTTTCTAAACGTGTGATTCTGTTCTGTTCTGTAATTCAGTTCAAGTGTAGCGGTTTTTACATTCCCTCTATAAGTGATAGCTTATGATAAGTGTCTTTTTCTGTGTGACTTATTTCACTTAGAATCGTCGTACCTAAGTCCACTCATCTTGCTTCTACTAGCCTTATGACATTGATTTCATGTCTGAGTGATATTCCATTGTACATAAGGACCACAACTTCTTTATCCATTTTTCTCTTTCCTGGGATATTTAAGGTGTCATGAAGTGGAGATTCTTGTCAACAGAGCAGCCCTAAACTTTGGGGTGCCTGTGTCTTGCTGATTTTTAGTTTTCCCAATTTATACGCCCATGAGTGGACGTGCCCTATGCTCCCTAAGCTGTGTTTTTTCGATGTTTCAGGACACACCGTACACTTCTCCAGAGTGGCTGTTGGCAACTTACATCCCGCCCATCAGCGTAGCAAGGCTGCCATTTCTCCATGGCCTGTCCTGCATTTCTGGTTTTGACACTTTTTGCAGCATGGCCCTTTTGACCGATGGGAAGCGAGACTTCTTTGTAGCGCTGATTTGCCTTTCCAGGTTGCTTGGTTGGCCAAAAAGGGCGTATGCGTTTTTTCCTGAATATATTCAGGAAAAAACGCATACGCCCTTCTTGGCCAAGGGCATCATTGTCGACGTTTTGCCGCTTTTCATGTGCTTTACAGGCGATTCGAATCTACCTCCTGAAATCTGTTTCCTGCAATTCTGCCTTGCTTTCAAATCCTCTTCGTTGCCTTCCCTCAATATATCTGTGGATGAGAGTTATCATTTATAACTCTGCGGGTTTGTGAATTGCAGTGTCCCTGAGCTCCATTTTTCAACTCGCTTTTTTGGGAGCTGGCCGCAAAAGCGCGGGATTGCCTCAGGCCCTATTGTGCTTCTGGGCGGCAGGCTGAGCCTGTGATTAATTCTTCTTCCTGATGGGAAAATAGAGTGACCTGTGCCTGTCCCAACACCTAGATCTAGTCTCTCATTGGTTGCCCCTCTTCCCGTTCATCCTCAGGACAAATTGCAACCTGTAGGGAACAGGAGGTTAAAGGTGCTGATTCTCCAAGTAAGTTGATTGCTAGTAAAGTAGCTGGAAAGGCGAACCCGAGCACAAGGAGATGAGAAATGGGGTGTGTTTTAGAAACCTTTCAAAATCACACGGTGTACCATCTTCTGAGTTTCTCATGCATGTTTTCGATGTAGGAAGATGCCCTTGAACCTGGAGATTTGGGACCCATGGGATGGGTATCACGCAGTATTACTTTAAAGGGTCTGCGTTTGCTCACCCAACCTCTCAGCCCCAAGAGTGTCCACCCTTATGTCTCATCCAGCTGTGGGTCTAGATATGGTCAATCCAGGTGGCATCACAGCCCCTGAACGAATTTTGTAAGAATTTCTCTCTCTTTCACTGTCTTTGTTTTACGGGTTTTTAAAAGTAATTTATTTTTATAATGGGGTTTAGCTGCTTTTCACGGCTGTGTTTATGCGGATTTACACCCACTTGACTCACTTCCAGACAGATATCAATACATAGGTTTTAAGATTGTTACTAGTCACATATATTCTTGTGCGGTGAATAGGGGGTGTTGAGTCCAGTTCACGGAGCAAGGAGTAGGTCTTGTCTATTACATATTGGGTGTATGGAACGGTATCTGAGCAAATTTGAACCCCTTGTTTTATGCATCACCCCACCTCACCTTTCCCGTTAAGCAGCCATAGTGTGTTTTCTAAACGTGTGACTCTGTTCTGTTTTGTAATTCAGTTCAAGTGTAGCGGTTTTTACATTCCCTCTATAAGTGATAGCTTATGATAAGTGTCTTTTTCTGTGTGACTTATTTCACTTAGAATCGTCGTACCTAAGTCCACTCATCTTGCTTCTACTAGCCTTATGACATTGATTTCATGTCTGAGTGATATTCCATTGTACATAAGGACCACAACTTTTTTATCCATTTTTCTCTTTCCTGGGATATTTAAGGTGTCATGAAGTGGAGGTTCTTGTCAACAGAGCAGCCCCAAACTTTAGGGTGCCTGTGTCTTGCTGATTTTTAGTTTTCCCAATTTATACGCCCATGAGTGGACGTGCCCTATGCTCACTAAGCTGTGTTTTTTCGATGTTTCAGGACACACCGTACACTTCTCCAGAGTGGCTGTTGGCAATTTACATCCCGCCCATCAGCGTAGCAAGGCTGCCATTTCTCCATGGCCTGTCCTGCATTTCTGGTTTTGACACTTTTTGCAGCATGGCCCTTTTGACCCATGGGAAGCGAGACTTCTTTGTAGCGCTGATTTGCCTTTCCAGGTTGCTTGGTTGGCCAAAAAGGGCGTATGCGTTTTTTCCTGAATATATTCAGGAAAAAACGCATACGCCCTTTTTGGCCAAGGGCATCATTGTCGACGTTTTGCCGCTTTTCATGTGCCTTAAAGGCGATTCGAATCTACCTCCTGAAATCTGTTTCCTGCAATTCTGCCTTGCTTTCAAATCCTCTTCGTTGACTTCCCTCAATATATCTGTGGATGAGAGTTATCACTTATAACTCTGCGGGTTTGTGAATTGCAGTGTCCCTGAGCTCCATTTTTCAACTCGCTTTTTTGGGAGCTGGCCGCAAAAGCGCGGGATTGCCTCAGGCCCTATTCTGCTTCTGGGCGGCAGGCTGAGCCTGTGGTTAATTCTTCTTCCTGATGGGAAAATAGAGTGACCTGTGCCTGTCCCAACACCTAGATCTAGTCTCTCATTGGTTGCCCCTCTTCCCGTTCATCCTCAGGACAAATTGCAACCTGTAGGGAACAGGAGGTTTAAGGTGCTGATTCTCCAAGTAAGTTGATTGCTAGTAAAGTAGCTGGAAAGGCGACCCCGAGCACAAGGAGATGAGAAATGGGGTGTGTTTTAGAAACCTTTCAAAATCACACGATGTACCATCTTCTGAGTTTCTCATGCATGTTTTCGATGTAGGAAGATGCCCTTGAACCTGGAGATTTGGGACCCATGGGATGGGTATCACGCAGTATTACTTTAAAGGGTCTGCGTTTGCTCACCCAACCTCTCAGCCCCAAGAGTGTCCACCCTTATGTCTCATCCAGCTGTGGGTCTAGATATGGTCAATCCAGGTGGCATCACAGCCCCTGAACGAATTTTGTAAGAATTTCTCTCTCTTTCACTGTCTTTGTTTTACGGGTTTTTAAAAGTAATTTATTTTTATAATGGGGTTTAGCTGCTTTTCACGGCTGTGTTTATGCGGATTTACACCCACTTGACTCACTTCCAGACAGATATCAATACATAGGTTTTAAGATTGTTACTAGTCACATATATTCTTGTGCGGTGAATAGGGGGTGTTGAGTCCAGTTCACGGAGCAAGGAGTAGGTCTTGTCTATTACATATTGGGTGTATGGAACGGTATCTGAGCAAATTTGAACCCCTTGTTTTATGCATCACCCCACCTCACCTTTCCCGTTAAGCAGCCATAGTGTGTTTTCTAAACGTGTGACTCTGTTCTGTTTTGTAATTCAGTTCAAGTGTAGCGGTTTTTACATTCCCTCTATAAGTGATAGCTTATGATAAGTGTCTTTTTCTGTGTGACTTATTTCACTTAGAATCGTCGTACCTAAGTCCACTCATCTTGCTTCTACTAGCCTTATGACATTGATTTCATGTCTGAGTGATATTCCATTGTACATAAGGACCACAACTTTTTTATCCATTTTTCTCTTTCCTGGGATATTTAAGGTGTCATGAAGTGGAGGTTCTTGTCAACAGAGCAGCCCCAAACTTTGGGGTGCCTGTGTCTTGCTGATTTTTAGTTTTCCCAATTTATACGCCCATGAGTGGACGTGCCCTATGCTCACTAAGCTGTGTTTTTTCGATGTTTCAGGACACACCGTACACTTCTCCAGAGTGGCTGTTGGCAATTTACATCCCGCCCATCAGCGTAGCAAGGCTGCCATTTCTCCATGGCCTGTCCTGCATTTCTGGTTTTGACACTTTTTGCAGCATGGCCCTTTTGACCCATGGGAAGCGAGACTTCTTTGTAGCGCTGATTTGCCTTTCCAGGTTGCTTGGTTGGCCAAAAAGGGCGTATGCGTTTTTTCCTGAATATATTCAGGAAAAAACGCATACGCCCTTTTTGGCCAAGGGCATCATTGTCGACGTTTTGCCGCTTTTCATGTGCCTTAAAGGCGATTCGAATCTACCTCCTGAAATCTGTTTCCTGCAATTCTGCCTTGCTTTCAAATCCTCTTCGTTGACTTCCCTCAATATATCTGTGGATGAGAGTTATCACTTATAACTCTGCGGGTTTGTGAATTGCAGTGTCCCTGAGCTCCATTTTTCAACTCGCTTTTTTGGGAGCTGGCCGCAAAAGCGCGGGATTGCCTCAGGCCCTATTCTGCTTCTGGGCGGCAGGCTGAGCCTGTGGTTAATTCTTCTTCCTGATGGGAAAATAGAGTGACCTGTGCCTGTCCCAACACCTAGATCTAGTCTCTCATTGGTTGCCCCTCTTCCCGTTCATCCTCAGGACAAATTGCAACCTGTAGGGAACAGGAGGTTAAAGGTGCTGATTCTCCAAGTAAGTTGATTGCTAGTAAAGTAGCTGGAAAGGCGACCCCGAGCACAAGGAGATGAGAAATGGGGTGTGTTTTAGAAACCTTTCAAAATCACACGGTGTACCATCTTCTGAGTTGCTCATGCATGTTTTCGATGTAGGAAGATGCCCTTGAACCTGGAGATTTGGGACCCATGGGATGGGTATCACGCAGTATTACTTTAAAGGGTCTGCGTTTGCTCACCCAACCTCTCAGCCCCAAGAGTGTCCACCCTTATGTCTCATCCAGCTGTGGGTCTAGATATGGTCAATCCAGGTGGCATCACAGCCCCTGAACGAATTTTGTAAGAATTTCTCTCTCTTTCACTGTCTTTGTTTTACGGATTTTTAAAAGTAATTTATTTTTATAATGGGGTTTAGCTGCTTTTCACGGCTGTGTTTATGCGGATTTACACCCACTTGACTCACTTCCAGACAGATATCAATACATAGGTTTTAAGATTGTTACTAGTCACATATATTCTTGTGCGGTGAATAGGGGGTGTTGAGTCCAGTTCACTGAGCAAGGAGTAGGTCTTGTCTATTACATATTGGGTGTATGGAACGGTATCTGAGCAAATTTGAACCCCTTGTTTTATGCATCACCCCACCTCACCTTTCCCGTTAAGCAGCCATAGTGTGTTTTCTAAACGTGTGACTCTGTTCTGTTTTGTAATTCAGTTCAAGTGTAGCGGTTTTTACATTCCCTCTATAAGTGATAGCTTATGATAAGTGTCTTTTTCTGTGTGACTTATTTCACTTAGAATCGTCGTACCTAAGTCCACTCATCTTGCTTCTACTAGCCTTATGACATTGATTTCATGTCTGAGTGATATTCCATTGTACATAAGGACCACAACTTTTTTATCCATTTTTCTCTTTCCTGGGATATTTAAGGTGTCATGAAGTGGAGGTTCTTGTCAACAGAGCAGCCCCAAACTTTGGGGTGCCTGTGTCTTGCTGATTTTTAGTTTTCCCAATTTATACGCCCATGAGTGGACGTGCCCTATGCTCACTAAGCTGTGTTTTTTCGATGTTTCAGGACACACCGTACACTTCTCCAGAGTGGCTGTTGGCAATTTACATCCCGCCCATCAGCGTAGCAAGGCTGCCATTTCTCCATGGCCTGTCCTGCATTTCTGGTTTTGACACTTTTTGCAGCATGGCCCTTTTGACCCATGGGAAGCGAGACTTCTTTGTAGCACTGATTTGCCTTTCCAGGTTGCTTGGTTGGCCAAAAAGGGCGTATGCGTTTTTTCCTGAATATATTCAGGAAAAAACGCATACGCCCTTTTTGGCAAAGGGCATCATTGTCGACGTTTTGCCGCTTTTCATGTGCCTTAAAGGCGATTCGAATCTACCTCCTGAAATCTGTTTCCTGCAATTCTGCCTTGCTTTCAAATCCTCTTCGTTGACTTCCCTCAATATATCTGTGGATGAGAGTTATCACTTATAACTCTGCGGGTTTGTGAATTGCAGTGTCCCTGAGCTCCATTTTTCAACTGTCTTTTTTGAGAGCTGGCCGCAAAAGCACGGGATTGCCTCAGGCCCTATTCTGGTTCCTGGCAGCAGGCTGAGCCTGTGGTTAATTCTTCTTCCTGATGGGAAAATAGAGTGACCTGTGCCTGTCCCAAAACCTAGATCTAGTCTCTCATTGGTTGCCCCTCTTCCCGTTCATCCTCAGGACACATTGCAACCTGTAGGGAACAGGAGGTTAAAGGTGCTGATTCTCCAAGTAGGGAGATTGCTAGTAAAGTAGCTGGAATGGCGAACCCGAGCACAAGGAGATGAGAAATGAGGTGCGTTTTAGAAACCTTTCAAAATCACACGGTGTACCATCTTCTGAGTTTCTCATGCATGTTTTCGATGTAGGAAGATGCCCTTGAACCTGGAGACTTGGGACCCATGGGATGGGTACCACGTAGTATTACTTTAAAGGGTCTGCGTTTGCTCACCCAACCTAACCCAACCTTTCAGCCCCAAGACTGTCCACCCTTATGTCTCATCCAGCTGTGCGTGTAGATATGGTCAATCCAGGTTGCATCACAGCCTCTGAACGAATTTTGTAAGAATTTCTCTCTCGTTCACTGTTTTTGTTTTACGGGTTTTTAAAAGTAATTTATTTTTATAATGGGGTTTAGCTGCTTTTCACGGCTGTGTTTATGCGGATTTACACCCACTTGACTCACTTCCAGACAGATATCAATACATAGGTTTTAAGATTGTTACTAGTCACATATATTCTTGTGCGGTGATTAGGGGGTGTTGAGTCCAGTTCACTGAGCAAGGAGTAGGTCTTGTCTATTACATATTGGGTGTATGGAACGGTATCTGAGCGAATTTGAAACCCTTGTTTTATGCATCACCCCACCTCACCTTTCCCGTTAAGCAGCCATAGTGTGTTTTCTAAACGTGTGATTCTGTTCTGTTCTGTAATTCAGTTCAAGTGTAGCGGTTTTTACATTCCCTCTATAAGTGATAGCTTATGATAAGTGTCTTTTTCTGTGTGACTTATTTCACTTAGAATCGTCGTACCTAAGTCCACTCATCTTGCTTCTACTAGCCTTATGACATTGATTTCATGTCTGAGTGATATTGCATTGTACATAAGGACCACAACTTCTTTATCCATTTTTCTCTTTCCTGGGATATTTAAGGTGTCATGAAGTGGAGGTTCTTGTCAACAGAGCAGCCCTAAACTTTGGGGTGCCTGTGTCTTGCTGATTTTTAGTTTTCCCAATTTATATGCCCATGAGTGGACGTGCCCTATGCTCCCTAAGCTGTGTTTTTTCGATGTTTCAGGACACACCGTACACTTCTCCAGAGTGGCTGTTGGCAATTAACATCCCGCCCATCAGCGTACCAAGGCTGCCATTTCTCCATGGCCTGTCCTGCATTTCTGGTTTTGACACTTTTTGCAGCATGACCCTTTTGACCAATGGGAAGCGAGACTTCTTTGTAGCACTGATTTGCCTTTCCAGGTTGCTTGGTTGGCCAAAAAGGGCGTATGCGTTTTTTCCTGAATATATTCAGGAAAAAACGCATACGCCCTTTTTGGCCAAGGGCATCATTGTCGACGTTTTGCCGCTTTTCATGTGCTTTAAAGGCGATTCGAATCTACCTCCTGAAACCTGTTTCCTGCAATTCTGCCTTGCTTTCAAATCCTCTTCGTTGCCTTCCCTCAATATATTTGTGGACGAGAGTTATCATTTATAACTCAGCAGGTTTGTGAATGGCAGTCCCCCTGAGCTCCATTTTTCAACTGTCTTTTTTGGGAGCTGGCCGCAAAAGCACGGGATTGCCTCAGGCCCTATTCTGGTTCCCGGCGGCAGGCTGAGCCTGTGGTTAATTCTTCTTCCTGATGGGAAAATAGAGTGACCTGTGCCTGTCCCAACACCTAGATCTAGTCTCTCATTGGTTGCCCCTCTTCCCGTTCATCCTCAGGACAAATTGCAACCTGTAGGGAACAGGAGGTTAAAGGTGCTGATTCTCCAAGTAGGGAGATTGCTAGTAAAGTAGCTGGAATGGCGAACCCGAGCACAAGGAGATGAGAAATGAGGTGCGTTTTAGAAACCTTTCAAAATCACACGGTGTACCATCTTCTGAGTTTCTCATGCATGTTTTCGATGTAGGAAGATGCCCTTGAACCTGGAGACTTGGGACCCATGGGATGGGTACCACGCAGTATTACTTTAAAGGGTCTGCGTTTGCTCACCCAACCTAACCCAACCTTTCAGCCCCAAGACTGTCCACCCTTATGTCTCATCCAGCTGTGCGTGTAGATATGGTCAATCCAGGTTGCATCACAGCCTCTGAACGAATTTTGTAAGAATTTCTCTCTCTTTCACTGTCTTTGTTTTACGGGTTTTTAAAAGTAATTTATTTTTATAATGGGGTTTAGCTGCTTTTCACGGCTGTGTTTATGCGGATTTACACCCACTTGACTCACTTCCAGACAGATATCAATACATAGGTTTTAAGATTGTTACTAGTCACATATATTCTTGTGCGGTGATTAGGGGGTGTTGAGTCCAGTTCACTGAGCAAGGAGTAGGTCTTGTCTATTACATATTGGGTGTAAGGAACGGTATCTGAGCGAATTTGAAACCCTTGTTTTATGCATCACCCCACCTCACCTTTCCCGTTAAGCAGCCATAGTGTGTTTTCTAAACGTGTGATTCTGTTCTGTTCTGTAATTCAGTTCAAGTGTAGCGGTTTTTACATTCCCTCTATAAGTGATAGCTTATGATAAGTGTCTTTTTCTGTGTGACTTATTTCACTTAGAATCGTCGTACCTAAGTCCACTCATCTTGCTTCTACTAGCCTTATGACATTGATTTCATGTCTGAGTGATATTCCATTGTACATAAGGACCACAACTTCTTTATCCATTTTTCTCTTTCCTGGGATATTTAAGGTGTCATGAAGTGGAGGTTCTTGTCAACAGAGCAGCCCTAAACTTTGGGGTGCCTGTGTCTTGCTGATTTTTAGTTTTCCCAATTTATACGCCCATGAGTGGACGTGCCCTATGCTCCCTAAGCTGTGTTTTTTCGATGTTTCAGGACACACCGTACACTTCTCCAGAGTGGCTGTTGGCAACTTACATCCCGCCCATCAGCGTAGCAAGGCTGCCATTTCTCCATGGCCTGTCCTGCATTTCTGGTTTTGACACTTTTTGCAGCATGGCCCTTTTGACCGATGGGAAGCGAGACTTCTTTGTAGCGCTGATTTGCCTTTCCAGGTTGCTTGGTTGGCCAAAAAGGGCGTATGCGTTTTTTCCTGAATATATTCAGGAAAAAACGCATACGCCCTTTTTGGCCAAGGGCATCATTGTCGACGTTTTGCCGCTTTTCATGTGCCTTAAAGGCGATTCGAATCTACCTCCTGAAATCTGTTTCCTGCAATTCTGCCTTGCTTTCAAATCCTCTTCGTTGACTTCCCTCAATATATCTGTGGATGAGAGTTATCACTTATAACTCTGCGGGTTTGTGAATTGCAGTGTCCCTGAGCTCCATTTTTCAACTCGCTTTTTTGGGAGCTGGCCGCAAAAGCACGGGATTGCCTCAGGCCCTATTCTGGTTCCTGGCAGCAGGCTGAGCCTGTGGTTAATTCTTCTTCCTAATGGGAAAATAGAGTGACCTGTGCCTGTCCCAACACCTAGATCTAGTCTCTCATTGGTTGCCCCTCTTCCCGTTCATTCTCAGGACAAATTGCAACCTGTAGGGAACAGGAGGTTAAAGGTGCTGATTCTCCAAGTAAGTTGATTGCTAGTAAAGTAGCTGGAAAGGCGACCCCGAGCACAAGGAGATGAGAAATGGGGTGTGTTTTAGAAACCTTTCAAAATCACACGGTGTACCATCTTCTGAGTTTCTCATGCATGTTTTCGATGTAGGAAGATGCCCTTGAACCTGGAGATTTGGGACCCATGGGATGGGTATCACGCAGTATTACTTTAAAGGGTCTGCGTTTGCTCACCCAACCTCTCAGCCCCAAGAGTGTCCACCCTTATGTCTCATCCAGCTGTGGGTCTAGATATGGTCAATCCAGGTGGCATCACAGCCCCTGAACGAATTTTGTAAGAATTTCTCTCTCTTTCACTGTCTTTGTTTTACGGATTTTTAAAAGTAATTTATTTTTATAATGGGGTTTAGCTGCTTTTCACGGCTGTGTTTCTGCGGATTTACACCCACTTGACTCACTTCCAGACAGATATCAATACATAGGTTTTAAGATTGTTACTAGTCACATATATTCTTGTGCGGTGAATAGGGGGTGTTGAGTCCAGTTCACGGAGCAAGGAGTAGGTCTTGTCTATTACATATTGGGTGTATGGAACGGTATCTGAGCAAATTTGAACCCCTTGTTTTATGCATCACCCCACCTCACCTTTCCCGTTAAGCAGCCATAGTGTGTTTTCTAAACGTGTGACTCTGTTCTGTTTTGTAATTCAGTTCAAGTGTAGCGGTTTTTACATTCCCTCTATAAGTGATAGCTTATGATAAGTGTCTTTTTCTGTGTGACTTATTTCACTTAGAATCGTCGTACCTAAGTCCACTCATCTTGCTTCTACTAGCCTTATGACATTGATTTCATGTCTGAGTGATATTCCATTGTACATAAGGACCACAACTTTTTTATCCATTTTTCTCTTTCCTGGGATATTTAAGGTGTCATGAAGTGGAGGTTCTTGTCAACAGAGCAGCCCCAAACTTTGGGGTGCCTGTGTCTTGCTGATTTTTAGTTTTCCCAATTTATACGCCCATGAGTGGACGTGCCCTATGCTCCCTAAGCTGTGTTTTTTCGATGTTTCAGGACACACCGTACACTTCTCCAGAGTGGCTGTTGGCAATTTACATCCCGCCCATCAGCGTAGCAAGGCTGCCATTTCTCCATGGCCTGTCCTGCATTTCTGGTTTTGACACTTTTTGCAGCATGGCCCTTTTGACCCATAGGAAGCGAGACTTCTTTGTAGCACTGATTTGTCTTTCCAGGTTGCTTGGTTGGCCAAAAAGGGCGTATGCGTTTTTTCCTGAATATATTCAGGAAAAAACGCATACGCCCTTTTTGGCCAAGGGCATCATTGTCGACGTTTTGCCGCTTTTCATGTGCCTTAAAGGCGATTCGAATCTACCTCCTGAAATCTGTTTCCTGCAATTCTGCCTTGCTTTCAAATCCTCTTCGTTGACTTCCCTCAATATATCTGTGGATGAGAGTTATCACTTATAACTCTGCGGGTTTGTGAATTGCAGTGTCCCTGAGCTCCATTTTTCAACTGTCTTTTTTGAGAGCTGGCCGCAAAAGCACGGGTTTGCCTCAGGCCCTTTTCTGCTTCCTGGCAGCAGGCTGAGCCTGTGGTTAATTCTTCTTCCTGATGGGAAAATAGAGTGACCTGTGCCTGTCCCAACAGCTAGATCTAGTCTCTCATTGGTTGCCCCTCTTCCCGTTCATCCTCAGGACAAATTGCAACCTGTAGGGAACAGGAGGTTAAAGGTGCTGATTCTCCAAGTAGGGAGATTGCTAGTAAAGTAGCTGGAATGGCGAACCCGAGCACAAGGAGATGAGAAATGAGGTGCGTTTTAGAAACCTTTCAAAATCACACGGTGTACCATCTTCTGAGTTTCTCATGCATGTTTTCGATGTAGGAAGATGCCCTTGAACCTGGAGCCTTGGGACCCATTCGATGGGTACCACGCAGTATTACTTTAAAGGGTCTGCGTTTGCTCACCCAACCTAACCCAACCTTTCAGCCCCAAGACTGTCCACCCTTATGTCTCATCCAGCTGTGCGTGTAGATATGGTCAATCCAGGTTGCATCACAGCCCCTGAACGAATTTTGTAAGAATTTCTCTCTCTTTCACTGTCTTTATTTTTCGGGTTTTTAAAAGTAATTTATTTTTATAATGGGGTTTAGCTGCTTTTCACGGCTGTGTTTATGCGGATTTACACCCACTTGACTCACTTCCAGACAGATATCAATACATAGGTTTTAAGATTGTTACTAGTCACATATATTCTTGTGCGGTGAATAGGGGGTGTTGAGTCCAGTTCACTGAGCAAGGAGTAGGTCTTGTCTATTACATATTCGGTGTATGGAACGGTATCTGAGCGAATTTGAAACCCTTGTTTTATGCATCACCCCACCTCACCTTTCCCGTTAAACAGCCATAGTGTGTTTTCTAAACGTGTGATTCTGTTCTGTTCTGTAATTCAGTTCAAGTGTAGCGGTTTTTACATTCCCTCTATAAGTGATAGCTTATGATAAGTGTCTTTTTCTGTGTGACTTATTTCACTTAGAATCGTCGTACCTAAGTCCACTCATCTTGCTTCTACTAGCCTTATGTCATTGATTTCATGTCTGAGTGATATTCCATTGTACATAAGGACCACAACTTCTTTATCCATTTTTCTCTTTCCTGGGATATTTAAGGTGTCATGAAGTGGAGGTTCTTGTCAACAGAGCAGCCCTAAACTTTGGGGTGCCTGTGTCTTGCTGATTTTTAGTTTTCCCAATTTATACGCCCATGAGTGGACGTGCCCTATGCTCCCTAAGCTGTGTTTTTTCGATGTTTCAGGACACACCGTACACTTCTCCAGAGTGGCTGTTGGCAACTTACATCCCGCCCATCAGCGTAGCAAGGCTGCCATTTCTCCATGGCCTGTCCTGCATTTCTGGTTTTGACACTTTTTGCAGCATGGCCCTTTTGACCGATGGGAAGCGAGACTTCTTTGTAGCGCTGATTTGCCTTTCCAGGTTGCTTGGTTGGCCAAAAAGGGCGTATGCGTTTTTTCCTGAATATATTCAGGAAAAAACGCATACGCCCTTTTTGGCCAAGGGCATCATTGTCGACGTTTTGCCGCTTTTCATGTGCTTTACAGGCGATTCGAATCTACCTCCTGAAATCTGTTTCCTGCAATTCTGCCTTGCTTTCAAATCCTCTTCGTTGCCTTCCCTCAATATATCTGTGGATGAGAGTTATCATTTATAACTATGCGGGTTTGTGAATTGCAGTGTCCCTGAGCTCCATTTTTCAACTCGCTTTTTTGGGAGCTGGCCGCAAAAGCGCGGGATTGCCTCAGGCCCTATTCTGCTTCTGGGCGGCAGGCTGAGCCTGTGGTTAATTCTTCTTCCTGATGGGAAAATAGAGTGACCTGTGCCTGTCCCAACACCTAGATCTAGTCTCTCATTGGTTGCCCCTCTTCCCGTTCATCCTCAGGACAAATTGCAACCTGTAGGGAACAGGAGGTTAAAGGTGCTGATTCTCCAAGTAAGTTGATTGCTAGTAAAGTAGCTGGAAAGGCGACCCCGAGCACAAGGAGATGAGAAATGGGGTGTGTTTTAGAAACCTTTCAAAATCACACGGTGTACCATCTTCTGAGTTTCTCATGCATGTTTTCGATGTAGGAAGATGCCCTTGAACCTGGAGATTTGGGACCCATGGGATGGGTATCACGCAGTATTACTTTAAAGGGTCTGCGTTTGCTCACCCAACCTCTCAGCCCCAAGAGTGTCCACCCTTATGTCTCATCCAGCTGTGGGTCTAGATATGGTCAATCCAGGTGGCATCACAGCCCCTGAACGAATTTTGTAAGAATTTCTCTCTCTTTCACTGTCTTTGTTTTACGGATTTTTAAAAGTAATTTATTTTTATAATGGGGTTTAGCTGCTTTTCACGGCTGTGTTTATGCGGATTTACACCCACTTGACTCACTTCCAGACAGATATCAATACATAGGTTTTAAGATTGTTACTAGTCACATATATTCTTGTGCGGTGAATAGGGGGTGTTGAGTCCAGTTCACGGAGCAAGGAGTAGGTCTTGTCTATTACATATTGGGTGTATGGAACGGTATCTGAGCAAATTTGAACCCCTTGTTTTATGCATCACCCCACCTCACCTTTCCCGTTAAGCAGCCATAGTGTGTTTTCTAAACGTGTGACTCTGTTCTGTTTTGTAATTCAGTTCAAGTGTAGCGGTTTTTGCATTCCCTCTATAAGTGATAGCTTATGATAAGTGTCTTTTTCTGTGTGACTTATTTCACTTAGAATCGTCGTACCTAAGTCCACTCATCTTGCTTCTACTAGCCTTATGACATTGATTTCATGTCTGAGTGATATTCCATTGTACATAAGGACCACAACTTTTTTATCCATTTTTCTCTTTCCTGGGATATTTAAGGTGTCATGAAGTGGAGGTTCTTGTCAACAGAGCAGCCCCAAACTTTGGGGTGCCTGTGTCTTGCTGATTTTTAGTTTTCCCAATTTATACGCCCATGAGTGGACGTGCCCTATGCTCACTAAGCTGTGTTTTTTCGATGTTTCAGGACACACCGTACACTTCTCCAGAGTGGCTGTTGGCAATTTACATCCCGCCCATCAGCGTAGCAAGGCTGCCATTTCTCCATGGCCTGTCCTGCATTTCTGGTTTTGACACTTTTTGCAGCATGGCCCTTTTGACCCATGGGAAGCGAGACTTCTTTGTAGCGCTGATTTGCCTTTCCAGGTTGCTTGGTTGGCCAAAAAGGGCGTATGCGTTTTTTCCTGAATATATTCAGGAAAAAACGCATACGCCCTTTTTGGCCAAGGGCATCATTGTCGACGTTTTGCTGCTTTTCATGTGCCTTAAAGGCGATTCGAATCTACCTCCTGAAATCTGTTTCCTGCAATTCTGCCTTGCTTTCAAATCCTCTTCGTTGACTTCCCTCAATATATCTGTGGATGAGAGTTATCATTTATAACTCAGCAGGTTTGTGAATGGCAGTCCCCCTGAGCTCCATTTTTCAACTGTCTTGTTTGGGAGCTGGCCGCAAAAGCACGGGATTGCCGCAGGCCCTATTCTGGTTCCCGGCGGCAGGCTGAGCCTGTGGTTAATTCTTCTTCCTGATGGGAAAATAGAGTGACCTGTGCCTGTCCCAACACCTAGATCTAGTCTCTCATTGGTTTCCCCTCTTCCCGTTCATCCTCAGGACAAATTGCAACCTGTACAGAACAGGAGGTTAAAGGTGCTGATTCTCCAAGTAGGGAGATTGCTAGTGAAGTAGCTGGAATGGCGAACCCGAGCACAAGGAGATGAGAAATGAGGTGCGTTTTAGAAACCTTTCAAAATCACACGGTGTACCTTCTTCTGGGTTCCTCATGCAAGTTTTCGATGTAGGAAGATGCCCTTGAACCTGGAGATTTGGGACCCATGGGATGGGTACCATGCAGTATTACTTTAAAGGGTCTGCGTTTGCTCACCCAACCTCACCCAACCTCTCAGCCCCAAGAGTGTCCACCCTTATGTCTCATCCAGCTGTGCGTCTAGATATGGTCAATCCAGGTTGCATCACAGCCCCTGAACGAATTTTGTAAGAATTTCTCTCTCTTTCACTGTCTTTGTTTTACGGGTTTTTAAAAGTAATTTATTTTTATAATGGGGTTTAGCTGCTTTTCACGGCTGTGTTTATGCGGCTTTACACCCACTTGACTCACTTCCAGACAGATATCAATACATAGGTTTTAAGATTGTTACTAGTCACATATATTCTTGTGCGGTGAATAGGGGGTGTTGAGTCCAGTTCACTGAGCAAGGAGTAGGTCTTGTCTATTACATATTGGGTGTATGGAACGGTATCTGAGCGAATTTGAACCCCTTGTTTTATGCATCACCCCACCTCACCTTTCCCGTTAAGCAGCCATAGTGTGTTTTCTAAACGTGTGATTCTGTTCTGTTCTGTAATTCAGTTCAAGTGTAGCGGTTTTTACATTCCCTCTATAAGTGATAGCTTATGATAAGTGTCTTTTTCTGTGTGACTTATTTCACTTAGAATCGTCGTACCTAAGTCCACTCATCTTGCTTCTACTAGCCTTATGACATTGATTTCATGTCTGAGTGATATTGCATTGTACATAAGGACCACAACTTCTTTATCCATTTTTCTCTTTCCTGGGATATTTAAGGTGTCATGAAGTGGAGGTTCTTGTCAACAGAGCAGCCCCAAACTTTGGGGTGCCTGTGTCTTGCTGATTTTTAGTTTTCCCAATTTATACGCCCATGAGTGGACGTGCCCTATGCTCACTAAGCTGTGTTTTTTCGATGTTTCAGGACACACCGTACACTTCTCCAGAGTGGCTGTTGGCAACTTACATCCCGCCCATCAGCGTAGCAAGGCTGCCATTTCTCCATGGCCTGTCCTGCATTTCTGGTTTTGACACTTTTTGCAGCATGGCCCTTTTGACCGATGGGAAGCGAGACTTCTTTGTAGCGCTGATTTGCCTTTCCAGGTTGCTTGGTTGGCCAAAAAGGGCGTATGCGTTTTTTCCTGAATATATTCAGGAAAAAACGCATACGCCCTTTTTGGCCAAGGGCATCATTGTCGACGTTTTGCCGCTTTTCATGTGCTTTACAGGCGATTCGAATCTACCTCCTGAAATCTGTTTCCTGCAATTCTGCCTTGCTTTCAAATCCTCTTCGTTGCCTTCCCTCAATATATCTGTGGATGAGAGTTATCATTTATAACTCTGCGGGTTTGTGAATTGCAGTGTCCCTGAGCTCCATTTTTCAACTCGCTTTTTTGGGAGCTGGCCGCAAAAGCGCGGGATTGCCTCAGGCCCTATTCTGCTTCTGGGCGGCAGGCTGAGCCTGTGGTTAATTCTTCTTCCTGATGGGAAAATAGAGTGACCTGTGCCTGTCCCAACACCTAGATCTAGTCTCTCATTGGTTGCCCCTCTTCCCGTTCATCCTCAGGACAAATTGCAACCTGTAGGGAACAGGAGGTTAAAGGTGCTGATTCTCCAAGTAAGTTGATTGCTAGTAAAGTAGCTGGAAAGGCGAACCCGAGCACAAGGAGATGAGAAATGGGGTGTGTTTTAGAAACCTTTCAAAATCACACGGTGTACCATCTTCTGAGTTTCTCATGCATGTTTTCGATGTAGGAAGATGCCCTTGAACCTGGAGATTTGGGACCCATGGGATGGGTATCACGCAGTATTACTTTAAAGGGTCTGCGTTTGCTCACCCAACCTCTCAGCCCCAAGAGTGTCCACCCTTATGTCTCATCCAGCTGTGGGTCTAGATATGGTCAATCCAGGTGGCATCACAGCCCCTGAACGAATTTTGTAAGAATTTCTCTCTCTTTCACTGTCTTTGTTTTACGGATTTTTAAAAGTAATTTATTTTTATAATGGGGTTTAGCTGCTTTTCACGGCTGTGTTTATGCGGATTTACACCCACTTGACTCACTTCCAGACAGATATCAATACATAGGTTTTAAGATTGTTACTAGTCACATATATTCTTGTGCGGTGAATAGGGGGTGTTGAGTCCAGTTCACGGAGCAAGGAGTAAGTCTTGTCTATTACATATTGGGTGTATGGAACGGTATCTGAGCAAATTTGAACCCCTTGTTTTATGCATCACCCCACCTCACCTTTCCCGTTAAGCAGCCATAGTGTGTTTTCTAAACGTGTGACTCTGTTCTGTTTTGTAATTCAGTTCAAGTGTAGCGGTTTTTGCATTCCCTCTATAAGTGATAGCTTATGATAAGTGTCTTTTTCTGTGTGACTTATTTCACTTAGAATCGTCGTACCTAAGTCCACTCATCTTGCTTCTACTAGCCTTATGACATTGATTTCATGTCTGAGTGATATTCCATTGTACATAAGGACCACAACTTTTTTATCCATTTTTCTCTTTCCTGGGATATTTAAGGTGTCATGAAGTGGAGGTTCTTGTCAACAGAGCAGCCCCAAACTTTGGGGTGCCTGTGTCTTGCTGATTTTTAGTTTTCCCAATTTATACGCCCATGAGTGGACGTGCCCTATGCTCACTAAGCTGTGTTTTTTCGATGTTTCAGGACACACCGTACACTTCTCCAGAGTGGCTGTTGGCAATTTACATCCCGCCCATCAGCGTAGCAAGGCTGCCATTTCTCCATGGCCTGTCCTGCATTTCTGGTTTTGACACTTTTTGCAGCATGGCCCTTTTGACCCATGGGAAGCGAGACTTCTTTGTAGCGCTGATTTGCCTTTCCAGGTTGCTTGGTTGGCCAAAAAGGGCGTATGCGTTTTTTCCTGAATATATTCAGGAAAAAACGCATACGCCCTTTTTGGCCAAGGGCATCATTGTCGACGTTTTGCTGCTTTTCATGTGCCTTAAAGGCGATTCGAATCTACCTCCTGAAATCTGTTTCCTGCAATTCTGCCTTGCTTTCAAATCCTCTTCGTTGACTTCCCTCAATATATCTGTGGATGAGAGTTATCATTTATAACTCAGCAGGTTTGTGAATGGCAGTCCCCCTGAGCTCCATTTTTCAACTGTCTTGTTTGGGAGCTGGCCGCAAAAGCACGGGATTGCCGCAGGCCCTATTCTGGTTCCCGGCGGCAGGCTGAGCCTGTGGTTAATTCTTCTTCCTGATGGGAAAATAGAGTGACCTGTGCCTGTCCCAACACCTAGATCTAGTCTCTCATTGGTTTCCCCTCTTCCCGTTCATCCTCAGGACAAATTGCAACCTGTACAGAACAGGAGGTTAAAGGTGCTGATTCTCCAAGTAGGGAGATTGCTAGTGAAGTAGCTGGAATGGCGAACCCGAGCACAAGGAGATGAGAAATGAGGTGCGTTTTAGAAACCTTTCAAAATCACACGGTGTACCTTCTTCTGGGTTCCTCATGCAAGTTTTCGATGTAGGAAGATGCCCTTGAACCTGGAGATTTGGGACCCATGGGATGGGTACCATGCAGTATTACTTTAAAGGGTCTGCGTTTGCTCACCCAACCTCACCCAACCTCTCAGCCCCAAGAGTGTCCACCCTTATGTCTCATCCAGCTGTGCGTCTAGATATGGTCAATCCAGGTTGCATCACAGCCCCTGAACGAATTTTGTAAGAATTTCTCTCTCTTTCACTGTCTTTGTTTTACGGGTTTTTAAAAGTAATTTATTTTTATAATGGGGTTTAGCTGCTTTTCACGGCTGTGTTTATGCGGCTTTACACCCACTTGACTCACTTCCAGACAGATATCAATACATAGGTTTTAAGATTGTTACTAGTCACATATATTCTTGTGCGGTGAATAGGGGGTGTTGAGTCCAGTTCACTGAGCAAGGAGTAGGTCTTGTCTATTACATATTGGGTGTATGGAACGGTATCTGAGCGAATTTGAACCCCTTGTTTTATGCATCACCCCACCTCACCTTTCCCGTTAAGCAGCCATAGTGTGTTTTCTAAACGTGTGATTCTGTTCTGTTCTGTAATTCAGTTCAAGTGTAGCGGTTTTTACATTCCCTCTATAAGTGATAGCTTATGATAAGTGTCTTTTTCTGTGTGACTTATTTCACTTAGAATCGTCGTACCTAAGTCCACTCATCTTGCTTCTACTAGCCTTATGACATTGATTTCATGTCTGAGTGATATTGCATTGTACATAAGGACCACAACTTCTTTATCCATTTTTCTCTTTCCTGGGATATTTAAGGTGTCATGAAGTGGAGGTTCTTGTCAACAGAGCAGCCCCAAACTTTGGGGTGCCTGTGTCTTGCTGATTTTTAGTTTTCCCAATTTATACGCCCATGAGTGGACGTGCCCTATGCTCACTAAGCTGTGTTTTTTCGATGTTTCAGGACACACCGTACACTTCTCCAGAGTGGCTGTTGGCAACTTACATCCCGCCCATCAGCGTAGCAAGGCTGCCATTTCTCCATGGCCTGTCCTGCATTTCTGGTTTTGACACTTTTTGCAGCATGGCCCTTTTGACCGATGGGAAGCGAGACTTCTTTGTAGCGCTGATTTGCCTTTCCAGGTTGCTTGGTTGGCCAAAAAGGGCGTATGCGTTTTTTCCTGAATATATTCAGGAAAAAACGCATACGCCCTTTTTGGCCAAGGGCATCATTGTCGACGTTTTGCCGCTTTTCATGTGCTTTACAGGCGATTCGAATCTACCTCCTGAAATCTGTTTCCTGCAATTCTGCCTTGCTTTCAAATCCTCTTCGTTGCCTTCCCTCAATATATCTGTGGATGAGAGTTATCATTTATAACTCTGCGGGTTTGTGAATTGCAGTGTCCCTGAGCTCCATTTTTCAACTCGCTTTTTTGGGAGCTGGCCGCAAAAGCGCGGGATTGCCTCAGGCCCTATTCTGCTTCTGGGCGGCAGGCTGAGCCTGTGGTTAATTCTTCTTCCTGATGGGAAAATAGAGTGACCTGTGCCTGTCCCAACACCTAGATCTAGTCTCTCATTGGTTGCCCCTCTTCCCGTTCATCCTCAGGACAAATTGCAACCTGTAGGGAACAGGAGGTTAAAGGTGCTGATTCTCCAAGTAAGTTGATTGCTAGTAAAGTAGCTGGAAAGGCGAACCCGAGCACAAGGAGATGAGAAATGGGGTGTGTTTTAGAAACCTTTCAAAATCACACGGTATACCATCTTCTGAGTTTCTCATGCATGTTTTCGATGTAGGAAGATGCCCTTGAACCTGGAGATTTGGGACCCATGGGATGGGTATCACGCAGTATTACTTTAAAGGGTCTGCGTTTGCTCACCCAACCTCTCAGCCCCAAGAGTGTCCACCCTTATGTCTCATCCAGCTGTGGGTCTAGATATGGTCAATCCAGGTGGCATCACAGCCCCTGAACGAATTTTGTAAGAATTTCTCTCTCTTTCACTGTCTTTGTTTTACGGATTTTTAAAAGTAATTTATTTTTATAATGGGGTTTAGCTGCTTTTCACGGCTGTGTTTATGCGGATTTACACCCACTTGACTCACTTCCAGACAGATATCAATACATAGGTTTTAAGATTGTTACTAGTCACATATATTCTTGTGCGGTGAATAGGGGGTGTTGAGTCCAGTTCACGGAGCAAGGAGTAAGTCTTGTCTATTACATATTGGGTGTATGGAACGGTATCTGAGCAAATTTGAACCCCTTGTTTTATGCATCACCCCACCTCACCTTTCCCGTTAAGCAGCCATAGTGTGTTTTCTAAACGTGTGACTCTGTTCTGTTTTGTAATTCAGTTCAAGTGTAGCGGTTTTTACATTCCCTCTATAAGTGATAGCTTATGATAAGTGTCTTTTTCTGTGTGACTTATTTCACTTAGAATCGTCGTACCTAAGTCCACTCATCTTGCTTCTACTAGCCTTATGACATTGATTTCATGTCTGAGTGATATTCCATTGTACATAAGGACCACAACTTTTTTATCCATTTTTCTCTTTCCTGGGATATTTAAGGTGTCATGAAGTGGAGGTTCTTGTCAACAGAGCAGCCCCAAACTTTGGGGTGCCTGTGTCTTGCTGATTTTTAGTTTTCCCAATTTATACGCCCATGAGTGGACGTGCCCTATGCTCACTAAGCTGTGTTTTTTCGATGTTTCAGGACACACCGTACACTTCTCCAGAGTGGCTGTTGGCAATTTACATCCCGCCCATCAGCGTAGCAAGGCTGCCATTTCTCCATGGCCTCTCCTGCATTTCTGGTTTTGACACTTTTTGCAGCATGGCCCTTTTGACCCATGGGAAGCGAGACTTCTTTGTAGCGCTGATTTGCCTTTCCAGGTTGCTTGGTTGGCCAAAAAGGGCGTATGCGTTTTTTCCTGAATATATTCAGGAAAAAACGCATACGCCCTTTTTGGCCAAGGGCATCATTGTCGACGTTTTGCTGCTTTTCATGTGCCTTAAAGGCGATTCGAATCTACCTCCTGAAATCTGTTTCCTGCAATTCTGCCTTGCTTTCAAATCCTCTTCGTTGACTTCCCTCAATATATCTGTGGATGAGAGTTATCACTTATAACTCTGCGGGTTTGTGAATTGCAGTGTCCCTGAGCTCCATTTTTCAACTGTCTTTTTTGAGAGCTGCCCGCAAAAGCACGGGATTGCCTCAGGCCCTATTCTGGTTCCTGGCAGCAGGCTGAGCCTGTGGTTAATTCTTCTTCCTGATGGGAAAATAGAGTGACCTGTGCCTGTCCCAACAGCTAGATCTAGTCTCTCATTGGTTGCCCCTCTTCCCGTTCATCCTCAGGACAAATTGCAACCTGTAGGGAACAGGAGGTTAAAGGTGCTGATTCTCCAAGTAGGGAGATTGCTAGTAAAGTAGCTGGAATGGCGAACCCGAGCACAAGGAGATGAGAAATGAGGTGCGTTTTAGAAACCTTTCAAAATCACACGGTGTACCATCTTCTGAGTTTCTCATGCATGTTTTCGATGTAGGAAGATGCCCTTGAACCTGGAGACTTGGGACCCATGGGATGGGTACCACGCAGTATTACTTTAAAGGGTCTGCGTTTGCTCACCCAACCTAACCCAACCTTTCAGCCCCAAGACTGTCCACCCTTATGTCTCATCCAGCTGTGCGTGTAGATATGGTCAATCCAGGTTGCATCACAGCCTCTGAACGAATTTTGTAAGAATTTCTCTCTCTTTCACTGTCTTTGTTTTACGGGTTTTTAAAAGTAATTTATTTTTATAATGGGGTTTAGCTGCTTTTCACGGCTGTGTTTATGCGGATTTACACCCACTTGACTCACTTCCAGACAGATATCAATACATAGGTTTTAAGATTCTTACTAGTCACATATATTCTTGTGCGGTGATTAGGGGGTGTTGAGTCCAGTTCACTGAGCAAGGAGTAGGTCTTGTCTATTACATATTGGGTGTATGGAACGGTATCTGAGCGAATTTGAAACCCTTGTTTTATGCATCACCCCACCTCACCTTTCCCGTTAAGCAGCCATAGTGTGTTTTCTAAACGTGTGATTCTGTTCTGTTCTGTAATTCAGTTCAAGTGTAGCGGTTTTTACATTCCCTCTATAAGTGATAGCTTATGATAAGTGTCTTTTTCTGTGTGACTTATTTCACTTAGAATCGTCGTACCTAAGTCCACTCATCTTGCTTCTACTAGCCTTATGACATTGATTTCATGTCTGAGTGATATTGCATTGTACATAAGGACCACAACTTCTTTATCCATTTTTCTCTTTCCTGGGATATTTAAGGTGTCATGAAGTGGAGGTTCTTGTCAACAGAGCAGCCCTAAACTTTGGGGTGCCTGTGTCTTGCTGATTTTTAGTTTTCCCAATTTATACGCCCATGAGTGGACGTGACCTATGCTCCCTAAGCTGTGTTTTTTCGATGTTTCAGGACACACCGTACACTTCTCCAGAGTGGCTGTTGGCAATTAACATCCCGCCCATCAGCGTAGCAAGGCTGCCATTTCTCCATGGCCTGTCCTGCATTTCTGGTTTTGACACTTTTTGCAGCATGACCCTTTTGACCGATGGGAAGCGAGACTTCTTTGTAGCACTGATTTGCCTTTCCAGGTTGCTTGGTTGGCCAAAAAGGGCGTATGCGTTTTTTCCTGAATATATTCAGGAAAAAACGCATACGCCCTATTTGGCCAAGGGCATCATTGTCGACGTTTTGCCGCTTTTCATGTGCTTTAAAGGCGATTCGAATCTACCTCCTGAAACCTGTTTCCTGCAATTCTGCCTTGCTTCAAATCCTCTTCGTTGCCTTCCCTCAATATATTTGTGGACGAGAGTTATCATTTATAACTCAGCAGGTTTGTGAATGGCAGTCCCCCTGAGCTCCATTTTTCAACTGTCTTGTTTGGGAGCTGGCCGCAAAAGCACGGGATTGCCGCAGGCCCTATTCTGGTTCCCGGCGGCAGGCTGAGCCTGTGGTTAATTCTTCTTCCTGATGGGAAAATAGAGTGACCTGTGCCTGTCCCAACACCTAGATCTAGTCTCTCATTGGTTTCCCCTCTTCCCGTTCATCCTCAGGACAAATTGCAACCTGTACAGAACAGGAGGTTAAAGGTGCTGATTCTCCAAGTAGGGAGATTGCTAGTGAAGTAGCTGGAATGGCGAACCCGAGCACAAGGAGATGAGAAATGAGGTGCGTTTTAGAAACCTTTCAAAATCACACGGTGTACCTTCTTCTGGGTTCCTCATGCAAGTTTTCGATGTAGGAAGATGCCCTTGAACCTGGAGATTTGGGACCCATGGGATGGGTACCATGCAGTATTACTTTAAAGGGTCTGTGTTTGCTCACCCAACCTCACCCAACCTCTCAGCCCCAAGAGTGTCCACCCTTATGTCTCATCCAGCTGTGGGTCTAGATATGGTCAATCCAGGTTGCATCACAGCCCCTGAACGAATTTTGTAAGAATTTCTCTCTCTTTCACTGTCTTTGTTTTACGGGTTTTTAAAAGTAATTTATTTTTATAATGGGGTTTAGCTGCTTTTCACGGCTGTGTTTATGCGGCTTTACACCCACTTGACTCACTTCCAGACAGATATCAATACATAGGTTTTAAGATTGTTACTAGTCACATATATTCTTGTGCGGTGAATAGGGGGTGTTGAGTCCAGTTCACTGAGCAAGGAGTAGGTCTTTTCTATTACATATTGGGTGTATGGAACGGTATCTGAGCGAATTTGAACCCCTTGTTTTATGCATCACCCCACCTCACCTTTCCCGTTAAGCAGCCATAGTGTGTTTTCTAAACGTGTGATTCTGTTCTGTTCTGTAATTCAGTTCAAGTGTAGCGGTTTTTACATTCCCTCTATAAGTGATAGCTTATGATAAGTGTCTTTTTCTGTGTGACTTATTTCACTTAGAATCGTCGTACCTAAGTCCACTCATCTTGCTTCTACTAGCCTTATGACATTGATTTCATGTCTGAGTGATATTCCATTGTACATAAGGACCACAACTTCTTTATCCATTTTTCTCTTTCCTGGGATATTTAAGGTGTCATGAAGTGGAGGTTCTTGTCAACAGAGCAGCCCTAAACTTTGGGGTGCCTGTGTCTTGCTGATTTTTAGTTTTCCCAATTTATACGCCCATGAGTGGACGTGCCCTATGCTCCCTAAGCTGTGGTTTTTCGATGTTTCAGGACACACCGTACACTTCTCCAGAGTGGCTGTTGGCAACTTACATCCCGCGCATCAGCGTAGCAAGGCTGCCATTTCTCCATGGCCTGTCCTGCATTTCTGGTTTTGACACTTTTTGCAGCATGGCCCTTTTGACCGATGGGAAGCGAGACTTCTTTGTAGCGCTGATTTGCCTTTCCAGGTTGCTTGGTTGGCCAAAAAGGGCGTATGCGTTTTTTCCTGAATATATTCAGGAAAAAACGCATACGCCCTTTTTGGCCAAGGGCATCATTGTCGACGTTTTGCCGCTTTTCATGTGCTTTACAGGCGATTCGAATCTACCTCCTGAAATCTGTTTCCTGCAATTCTGCCTTGCTTTCAAATCCTCTTCGTTGCCTTCCCTCAATATATCTGTGGATGAGAGTTATCATTTATAACTCTGCGGGTTTGTGAATTGCAGTGTCCCTGAGCTCCATTTTTCAACTCGCTTTTTTGGGAGCTGGCCGCAAAAGCGCGGGATTGCCTCAGGCCCTATTCTGCTTCTGGGCGGCAGGCTGAGCCTGTGGTTAATTCTTCTTCCTGATGGGAAAATAGAGTGACCTGTGCCTGTCCCAACACCTAGATCTAGTCTCTCATTGGTTGCCCCTCTTCCCGTTCATCCTCAGGACAAATTGCAACCTGTAGGGAACAGGAGGTTAAAGGTGCTGATTCTCCAAGTAAGTTGATTGCTAGTAAAGTAGCTGGAAAGGCGAACCCGAGCACAAGGAGATGAGAAATGGGGTGTGTTTTAGAAACCTTTCAAAATCACACGGTGTACCATCTTCTGAGTTTCTCATGCATGTTTTCGATGTAGGAAGATGCCCTTGAACCTGGAGATTTGGGACCCATGGGATGGGTATCACGCAGTATTACTTTAAAGGGTCTGCGTTTGCTCACCCAACCTCTCAGCCCCAAGAGTGTCCACCCTTATGTCTCATCCAGCGGTGGGTCTAGATATGGTCAATCCAGGTGGCATCACAGCCCCTGAACGAATTTTGTAAGAATTTCTCTCTCTTTCACTGTCTTTGTTTTACGGATTTTTAAAAGTAATTTATTTTTATAATGGGGTTTAGCTGCTTTTCACGGCTGTGTTTATGCGGATTTACACCCACTTGACTCACTTCCAGACAGATATCAATACATAGGTTTTAAGATTGTTACTAGTCACATATATTCTTGTGCGGTGAATAGGGGGTGTTGAGTCCAGTTCACGGAGCAAGGAGTAGGTCTTGTCTATTACATATTGGGTGTATGGAACGGTATCTGAGCAAATTTGAACCCCTTGTTTTATGCATCACCCCACCTCACCTTTCCCGTTAAGCAGCCATAGTGTGTTTTCTAAACGTGTGACTCTGTTCTGTTTTGTAATTCAGTTCAAGTGTAGCGGTTTTTACATTCCCTCTATAAGTGATAGCTTATGATAAGTGTCTTTTTCTGTGTGACTTATTTCACTTAGAATCGTCGTACCTAAGTCCACTCATCTTGCTTCTACTAGCCTTATGACATTGATTTCATGTCTGAGTGATATTCCATTGTACATAAGGACCACAACTTTTTTATCCATTTTTCTCTTTCCTGGGATATTTAAGGTGTCATGAAGTGGAGGTTCTTGTCAACAGAGCAGCCCCAAACTTTGGGGTGCCTGTGTCTTGCTGATTTTTAGTTTTCCCAATTTATACGCCCATGAGTGGACGTGCCCTATGCTCACTAAGCTGTGTTTTTTCGATGTTTCAGGACACACCGTACACTTCTCCAGAGTGGCTGTTGGCAATTTACATCCCGCCCATCAGCGTAGCAAGGCTGCCATTTCTCCATGGCCTGTCCTGCATTTCTGGTTTTGACACTTTTTGCAGCATGGCCCTTTTGACCCATGGGAAGCGAGACTTCTTTGTAGCGCTGATTTGCCTTTCCAGGTTGCTTGGTTGGCCAAAAAGGGCGTATGCGTTTTTTCCTGAATATATTCAGGAAAAAACGCATACGCCCTTTTTGGCCAAGGGCATCATTGTCGACGTTTTGCCGCTTTTCATGTGCCTTAAAGGCGATTCGAATCTACCTCCTGAAATCTGTTTCCTGCAATTCTGCCTTGCTTTCAAATCCTCTTCGTTGACTTCCCTCAATATATCTGTGGATGAGAGTTATCACTTATAACTCTGCAGGTTTGTGAATTGCAGTGTCCCTGAGCTCCATTTTTCAACTGTCTTTTTTGAGAGCTGGCCGCAAAAGCACGGGATTGCCTCAGGCCCTATTCTGGTTCCTGGCAGCAGGCTGAGCCTGTGGTTAATTCTTCTTCCTGATGGGAAAATAGAGTGACCTGTGCCTGTCCCAACAGCTAGATCTAGTCTCTCATTGGTTGCCCCTCTTCCCATTCATCCTCAGGACAAATTGCAACCTGTAGGGAACAGGAGGTTAAAGGTGCTGATTCTCCAAGTAGGGAGATTGCTAGTAAAGTAGCTGGAATGGCGAACCCGAGCACAAGGAGATGAGAAATGAGGTGCGTTTTAGAAACCTTTCAAAATCACACGGTGTACCATCTTCTGAGTTTCTCATGCATGTTTTCGATGTAGGAAGATGCCCTTGAACCTGGAGACTTGGGACCCATGGGATGGGTACCACGCAGTATTACTTTAAAGGGTCTGCGTTTGCTCACCCAACCTAACCCAACCTTTCAGCCCCAAGACTGTCCACCCTTATGTCTCATCCAGCTGTGCGTGTAGATATGGTCAATCCAGGTTGCATCACAGCCTCTGAACGAATTTTGTAAGAATTTCTCTCTCTTTCACTGTCTTTGTTTTACGGGTTTTTAAAAGTAATTTATTTTTATAATGGGGTTTAGCTGCTTTTCACGGCTGTGTTTATGCGGATTTACACCCACTTGACTCACTTCCAGACAGATATCAATACATAGGTTTTAAGATTGTTACTAGTCACATATATTCTTGTGCGGTGAATAGTGGGTGTTGAGTCCAGTTCACTGAGCAAGGAGTAGGTCTTGTCTATTACATATTGGGTGTATGGAACGGTATCTGAGCGAATTTGAAACCCTTGTTTTATGCATCACCCCACCTCACCTTTCCCGTTAAGCAGCCATAGTGTGTTTTCTAAACGTGTGATTCTGTTCTGTTCTGTAATTCAGTTCAAGTGTAGCGGTTTTTACATTCCCTCTATAAGTGATAGCTTATGATAAGTGTCTTTTTCTGTGTGACTTATTTCACTTAGAATCGTCGTACCTAAGTCCACTCATCTTGCTTCTACTAGCCTTATGACATTGATTTCATGTCTGAGTGATATTGCATTGTACATAAGGACCACAACTTCTTTATCCATTTTTCTCTTTCCTGGGATATTTAAGGTGTCATGAAGTGGAGGTTCTTGTCAACAGAGCAGCCCTAAACTTTGGGGTGCCTGTGTCTTGCTGATTTTTAGTTTTCCCAATTTATACGCCCATGAGTGGACGTGCCCTATGCTCCCTAAGCTGTGTTTTTTCGATGTTTCAGGACACACCGTACACTTCTCCAGAGTGGCTGTTGGCAATTAACATCCCGCCCATCAGCGTAGCAAGGCTGCCATTTCTCCATGGCCTGTCCTGCATTTCTGGTTTTGACACTTTTTGCAGCATGACCCTTTTGACCGATGGGAAGCGAGACTTCTTTGTAGCACTGATTTGCCTTTCCAGGTTGCTTGGTTGGCCAAAAAGGGCGTATGCGTTTTTTCCTGAATATATTCAGAAAAAAACGCATACGCCCTTTTTGGCCAAGGGCATCATTGTCGACGTTTTGCCGCTTTTCATGTGCTTTAAAGGCGATTCGAATCTACCTCCTGAAACCTGTTTCCTGCAATTCTGCCTTGCTTTCAAATCCTCTTCGTTGCCTTCCCTCAATATATTTGTGGACGAGAGTTATCATTTATAACTCAGCAGGTTTGTGAATGGCAGTCCCCCTGAGATCCATTTTTCAACTGTCTTTTTTGGGAGCTGGCCGCAAAAGCACGGGATTGCCTCAGGCCCTATTCTGGTTCCCGGCGGCAGGCTGAGCCTGTGGTTAATTCTTCTTCCTGATGGGAAAATAGAGTGACCTGTGCCTGTCCCAACACCTAGATCTATTCTCTCATTGGTTTCCCCTCTTCCCGTTCATCCTCAGGACAAATTGCAACCTGTACAGAACAGGAGGTTAAAGGTGCTGATTCTCCAAGTAGGGAGATTGCTAGTGAAGTAGCTGGAATGGCGAACCCGAGCACAAGGAGATGAGAAATGAGGTGCGTTTTAGAAATCTTTCAAAATCACACGGTGTACCTTCTTCTGGGTTCCTCATGCAAGTTTTCGATGTAGGAAGATGCCCTTGAACCTGGAGATTTGGGACCCATGGGATGGGTACCATGCAGTATTACTTTAAAGGGTCTGCGTTTGCTCACCCAACCTCACCCAACCTCTCAGCCCCAAGAGTGTCCACCCTTATGTCTCATCCAGCTGTGGGTCTAGATATGGTCAATCCAGGTTGCATCACAGCCCCTGAACGAATTTTGTAAGAATTTCTCTCTCTTTCACTGTCTTTGTTTTACGGGTTTTTAAAAGTAATTTATTTTTATAATGGGGTTTAGCTGCTTTTCACGGCTGTGTTTATGCGGCTTTACACCCACTGACTCACTTCCAGACAGATATCAATACATAGGTTTTAAGATTGTTACTAGTCACATATATTCTTGTGCGGTGAATAGGGGGTGTTGAGTCCAGTTCATTGAGCAAGGAGTAGGTCTTTTCTATTACATATTGGGTGTATGGAACGGTATCTGAGCGAATTTGAACCCCTTGTTTTATGCATCACCCCACCTCACCTTTCCCGTTAAGCAGCCATAGTGTGTTTTCTAACCTTGTGATTCTGTTCTGTTCTGTAATTCAGTTCAAGTGTAGCGGTTTTTACATTCCCTCTATAAGTGATAGCTTATGATAAGTGTCTTTTTCTGTGTGACTTATTTCACTTAGAATTGTCGTACCTAAGTCCACTCATCTTGCTTCTACTAGCCTTATGACATTGATTTCATGTCTGAGTGATATTTCATTGTACATAAGGACCACAACTTCTTTATCCATTTTTCTCTTTCCTGGGATATTTAAGGTGTCATGAAGTGGAGGTTCTTGTCAACAGAGCAGCCCTAAACTTTGGGGTGCCTGTGTCTTGCTGATTTTTAGTTTTCCCAATTTATACGCCCATGAGTGGACGTGCCCTATGCTCCCTAAGCTGTGTTTTTTCGATGTTTCAGGACACACCGTACACTTCTCCAGAGTGGCTGTTGGCAACATACATCCCGCCCATCAGCGTAGCAAGGCTGCCATTTCTCCATGGCCTGTCCTGCATTTCTGGTTTTGACACTTTTTGCAGCATGGCCCTTTTGACCGATGGGAAGCGAGACTTCTTTGTAGCGCTGATTTGCCTTTCCAGGTTGCTTGGTTGGCCAAAAAGGGCGTATGAGTTTTTTCCTGAATATATTCAGGAAAAAACGCATACGCCCTTTTTGGCCAAGGGCATCATTGTCGACGTTTTGCCGCTTTTCATGTGCTTTACAGGCGATTCGAATCTACCTCCTGAAATCTGTTTCCTGCAATTCTGCCTTGCTTTCAAATCCTCTTCGTTGCCTTCCCTCAATATATCTGTGGATGAGAGTTATCATTTATAACTCTGCGGGTTTGTGAATTGCAGTGTCCCTGAGCTCCATTTTTCAACTCGCTTTTTTGGGAGCTGGCCGCAAAAGCGTGGGATTGCCTCAGGCCCTATTCTGCTTCTGGGCGGCAGGCTGAGCCTGTGGTTAATTCTTCTTCCTGATGGGAAAATAGAGTGACCTGTGCCTGTCCCAACACCTAGATTTAGTCTCTCATTGGTTGCCCCTCTTCCCGTTCATCCTCAGGACAAATTGCAACCTGTAGGGAACAGGAGGTTAAAGGTGCTGATTCTCCAAGTAAGTTGATTGCTAGTAAAGTAGCTGGAAAGGCGAACCCGAGCACAAGGAGATGAGAAATGGGGTGTGTTTTAGAAACCTTTCAAAATCACACGGTGTACCATCTTCTGAGTTTCTCATGCATGTTTTCGATGTAGGAAGATGCCCTTGAACCTGGAGATTTGGGACCCATGGGATGGGTACCACGCAGTATTACTTTAAAGGGTCTGCGTTTGCTCACCCAACCTCTCAGCCCCAAGAGTGTCCACCCTTATGTCTCATCCAGCTGTGGGTCTAGATATGGTCAATCCAGGTTGCATCTCAGCCCCTGATCGAATTTTGTAAGAATTTCTCTCTCTTTCACTGTCTTTGTTTTACGGGTTTTTAAAAGTAATTTATTTTTATAATGGGGTTTAGCTGCTTTTCACGGCTGTGTTTATGCGGATTTACACCCACTTGACTCACTTCCAGACAGATATCAATACATAGGTTTTAAGATTGTTACTAGTCATATATATTCTTGTGCGGTGAATAGGGGGTGTTGAGTCCAGTTCACTGAGCAAGGAGTAGGTCTTGTGTATTACATATTGGGTGTATGGAACGGTATCTGAGCGTATTTGAACCCCTTGTTTTATGCATCACCCCACCTCACCTTTCCCGTTAAGCAGCCATAGTGTGTTTTCTAAACGTGTGACTCTGTTCTCTTTTGTAATTCAGTTCAAGTGTACCGGTTTTTACATTCCCTCTATAAGTGATAGCTTATGATAAGTGTCTTTTTCTGTGTGACTTATTTCACTTAGAATCATCGTACCCTAGTCCACTCACCTTGCTTCTACTAGCCTTATGACATTGATTTCATGTCTGAGTGATATTCCATTGTACATAAGGACCACAACTTTTTTATCCATTTTTCTCTTTCCTGGGATATTTAAGGTGTCATGAAGTGGAGGTTCTTGTCAACAGAGCAGCCCTAAACTTTGGGGTGCCTGTGTCTTGCTGATTTTTATTTTTCCCAATTTATACGCCCATGAGTGGACGTGCCCTATGCTCACTAAGCTGTGTTTTTTCGATGTTTCAGGACACACCGTACACTTCTCCAGAGTGGCTGTTGGCAATTTACATCCCGCCCATCAGCGTAGCAAGGCTGCCATTTCTCCATGGCCTGTCCTGCATTTCTGGTTTTGACACTTTTTGCAGCATGACCCTTTTGACCGATGGGAAGCGAGACTTCTTTGTAGCACTGATTTGCCTTTCCAGGTTGCTTGGTTGGCCAAAAAGGGCGTATGCGTTTTTTCCTGAATATATTCAGGAAAAAACGCATACGCCCTTTTTGGCCAAGGGCATCATTGTCGACGTTTTGCCGCTTTTCATGTGCCTTAAAGGCGATTCGAATCTACCTCCTGAAATCTGTTTCCTGCAATTCTGCCTTGCTTTCAAATCCTCTTCGTTGCCTTCCCTCAATATATCTGTGGATGATAGTTATCACTTATAACTCTGCGGGTTTGTGAATTGCAGTGTCCCTGAGCTCCATTTTTCAACTGTCTTTTTTGAGAGCTGGCCTCAAAAGCACGGGATTGCCTCAGGCCCTATTCTGGTTCCTGGCAGCAGGCTGAGCCTGTGGTTAATTCTTCTTCCTGATGGGAAAATAGAGTGACCTGTGCCTGTCCCAACAGCTAGATCTAGTCTCTCATTGGTTGCCCCTCTTCCCGTTCATCCTCAGGACAATTTGCAACCTGTAGGGAACAGGAGGTTAAAGGTGCTGATTCTCCAAGTAGGGAGATTGCTAGTAAAGTAGCTGGAATTGCGAACCCGAGCACAAGGAGATGAGAAATGAGGTGCGTTTTAGAAACCTTTCAAAATCACACGGTGTACCATCTTCTGAGTTTCTCATGCATGTTTTCGATGTAGGAAGATGCCCTTGAACCTGGAGACTGGGGACACATGGGATGGGTACCACGCAGTATTACTTTAAAGGGTCTGCGTTTGCTCACCCAACCTAACCCAACCTTTCAGCCCCAAGACTGTCCACCCTTATGTCTCATCCAGCTGTGCGTGTAGATATGGTCAATCCAGGTTGCATCACAGCCTCTGAACGAATTTTGTAAGAATTTCTCTCTCTTTCACTTTCTTTGTTTTACGGGTTATTAAAAGTAATTTATTTTTATAATGGGGTTTAGCTGCTTTTCACGGCTGTGTTTATGCGGATTTACACCCACTTGACTCACTTCCAGACAGATATCAATACATAGGTTTTAAGATTGTTACTAGTCACATATATTCTTGTGCGGTGAATAGGGGGTGTTGAGTCCAGTTCACTGAGCAAGGAGTAGGTCTTTTCTATTACATATTGGGTGTATGCAACGGTATCTGAGCGAATTTGAAACCCTTGTTTTATGCATCACCCCACCTCACCTTTCCCGTTAAGCAGCCATAGTGTGTTTTCTAAACGTGTGATTCTGTTCTGTTCTGTAATTCAGTTCAAGTGTAGCGGTTTTTACATTCCCTCTATAAGTGATAGCTTATGATAAGTGTCTTTTTCTGTGTGAATTATTTCACTTAGAAAGTCCACTCATCTTGCTTCTACTAGCCTTATGACATTGATTTCATGTCTGAGTGATATTGCATTGTACATAAGGACCACAACTTCTTTATCCATTTTTCTCTTTCCTGGGATATTTAAGGTGTCATGAAGTGGAGGTTCTTGTCAACAGAGCAGCCCTAAACTTTGGGGTGCCTGTGTCTTGCTGATTTTTAGTTTTCCCAATTTATACGCCCATGAGTGGACGTGCCCTATGCTCCCTAAGCTGTGTTTTTTCGATGTTTCAGGACACACCGTACACTTCTCCAGAGTGGCTGTTGGCAATTAACATCCCGCCCATCAGCGTAGCAAGGCTGCCATTTCTCCATGGCCTGTCCTGCATTTCTGGTTTTGACACTTTTTGCAGCATGACCCTTTTGACCGATGGGAAGCGAGACTTCTTTGTAGCACTGATTTGCCTTTCCAGGTTGCTTGGTTGGCCAAACATGGCGTATGCGTTTTTTTCTGAATATATTCAGGAAAAAACGCATACGCCCTGTTTGGCCAAGGGCATCATTGTCGACGTTTTGCCGCTTTTCATGTGCTTTAAAGGCGATTCGAATCTACCTCCTGAAACCTGTTTCCTGCAATTCTGCCTTGCTTTCAAATCCTCTTCGTTGCCTTCCCTCAATATATTTGTGGACGAGAGTTATCATTTATAACTCAGCAGGTTTGTGAATGGCAGTCCCCCTGAGCTCCATTTTTCAACTGTCTTTTTTGGGAGCTGGCCGCAAAAGCACGGGATTGCCTCAGGCCCTATTCTGGTTCCCGGCGGCAGGCTGAGCCTGTGGTTAATTCTTCTTCCTGATGGGAAAATAGAGTGACCTGTGCCTGTCCCAACACCTAGATCTATTCTCTCATTGGTTTCCCCTCTTCCCGTTCATCCTCAGGACAAATTGCAACCTGTACAGAACAGGAGGTTAAAGGTGCTGATTCTCCAAGTAGGGAGATTGCTAGTGAAGTAGCTGGAATGGCGAACCCGAGCACAAGGAGATGAGAAATGAGGTGCGTTTTAGAAACCTTTCAAAATCACACGGTGTACCTTCTTCTGGGTTCCTCATGCAAGTTTTCGATGTAGGAAGATGCCCTTGAACCTGGAGACTTGGGAACCATGGGATGGGTACCACGCAGTATTACTTTGAAGGGTCTGCGTTTGCTCACCCAACCTCACCCAACCTCTCAGCCCCAAGAGTGTCCACCCTTATGTCTCATCCAGCTGTGGGTCTAGATATGGTCAATCCAGGTTGCATCACAGCCCCTGAACGAATTTTGTAAGAATTTCTCTCTCTTTCACTGTCTTTGTTTTACGGGTTTTTAAAAGTAATTTATTTTTATAATGGGGTTTAGCTGCTTTTCACGGCTGTGTTTATGCGGCTTTACACCCACTTGACTCACTTCCAGACAGATATCAATACATAGGTTTTAAGATTGTTACTAGTCACATATATTCTTGTGCGGTGAATAGGGGGTGTTGAGTCCAGTTCATTGAGCAAGGAGTAGGTCTTTTCTATTACATATTGGGTGTATGGAACGGTATCTGAGCGAATTTGAACCCCTTGTTTTATGCATCACCCCACCTCACCTTTCCCGTTAAGCAGCCATAGTGTGTTTTCTAAACTTGTGATTCTGTTCTGTTCTGTAATTCAGTTCAAGTGTAGCGGTTTTTACATTCCCTCTATAAGTGATAGCTAATGATAAGTGTCTTTTTCTGTGTGACTTATTTCACTTAGAATCGTCGTACCTAAGTCCACTCATCTTGCTTCTACTAGCCTTATGACATTGATTTAATGTCTGAGTGATATTCCATTGTACATAAGGACCACAACTTCTTTATCCATTTTTCTCTTTCCTGGGATATTTAAGGTGTCATGAAGTGGAGGTTCTTGTCAACAGAGCAGCCCTAAACTTTGGGGTGCCTGTGTCTTGCTGATTTTTAGTTTTCCCAATTTATACGCCCATGAGTGGACGTGCCCTATGCTCCCTAAGCTGTGTTTTTTCGATGTTTCAGGACACACCGTACACTTCTCCAGAGTGGCTGTTGGCAACTTACATCCCGCCCATCAGCGTAGCAAGGCTGCCATTTCTCCATGGCCTGTCCTGCATTTCTGGTTTTGACACTTTTTGCAGCATGGCCCTTTTGACCGATGGGAAGCGAGACTTCTTTGTAGCGCTGATTTGCCTTTCCAGGTTGCTTGGTTGGCCAAAAAGGGCGTATGCGTTTTTTCCTGAATATATTCAGGAAAAAACGCATACGCCCTTTTTGGCCAAGGGCATCATTGTCGACGTTTTGCCGCTTTTCATGTGCTTTACAGGCGATTCGAATCTACCTCCTGAAATCTGTTTCCTGCAATTCTGCCTTGCTTTCAAATCCTCTTCGTTGCCTTCCCTCAATATATCTGTGGATGAGAGTTATCATTTATAACTCTGCGGGTTTGTGAATTGCAGTGTCCCTGAGCTCCATTTTTCAACTGTCTTTTTTGGGAGCTGGCCGCAAAAGCGCGGGATTGCCTCAGGCCCTATTCTGCTTCTGGGCGGCAGGCTGAGCCTGTGGTTAATTCTTCTTCCTGATGGGAAAATAGAGTGACCTGTGCCTGTCCCAACACATAGATCTAGTCTCTCATTGGTTGCCCCTCTTCCCGTTCATCCTCAGGACAAATTGCAACCTGTAGGGAACAGGAGGTTAAAGGTGCTGATTCTCCAAGTAAGTTGATTGCTAGTAAAGTAGCTGGAAAGGCGAACCCGAGCACAATGAGATGAGAAATGGGGTGTGTTTTAGAAACCTTTCAAAATCACACGGTGTACCATCTTCTGAGTTTCTCATGCATGTTTTCGATGTAGGAAGATGCCCTTGAACCTGGAGATTTGGGACCCATGGGATGGGTATCACGCAGTATTACTTTAAAGGGTCTGCGTTTGCTCACCCAACCTCTCAGCCCCAAGAGTGTCCACCCTTATGTGTCATCCAGCTGTGGGTCTAGATATGGTCAATCCAGGTGGCATCACAGCCCCTGAACGAATTTTGTAAGAATTTTTCTCTCTTTCACTGTCTTTGTTTTACGGGTTTTTAAAAGTAATTTATTTTTATAATGGGGTTTAGCTGCTTTTCACGGCTGTGTTTATGCGGCTTTACACCCACTTGACTCACTTCCAGACAGATATCAATACATAGGTTTTAAGATTCTTACTAGTCACATATATTCTTGTGCGGTGAATAGGGGGTGTTGAGTCCAGTTCACGGAGCAAGGAGTAGGTCTTGTCTATTACATATTGGGTGTATGGAACGGTATCTGAGCAAATTTGAACCCCTTGTTTTATGCATCACCCCACCTCACCTTTCCCGTTAAGCAGCCATAGTGTGTTTTCTAAACGTGTGACTCTGTTCTGTTTTGTAATTCAGTTCAAGTGTAGCGGTTTTTACATTCCCTCTATAAGTGATAGCTTATGATAAGTGTCTTTTTCTGTGTGACTTATTTCACTTAGAATCGTCGTACCTAAGTCCACTCATCTTGCTTCTACTAGCCTTATGACATTGATTTCATGTCTGAGTGATATTCCATTGTACATAAGGACCACAACTTCTTTATCCATTTTTCTCTTTCCTGGGATATTTAAGGTGTCATGAAGTGGAGGTTCTTGTCAACAGAGCAGCCCTAAACTTTGGGGTGCCTGTGTCTTGCTGATTTTTAGTTTTCCCAATTTATACGCCCATGAGTGGACGTGCCCTATGCTCCCTAAGCTGTGTTTTTTCGATGTTTCAGGACACACCGTACACTTCTCCAGAGTGGCTGTTGGCAATTAACATCCCGCCCATCAGCGTAGCAAGGCTGCCATTTCTCCATGGCCTGTCCTGCATTTCTGGTTTTGACACTTTTTGCAGCATGGCCCTTTTGACCGATGGGAAGCGAGACTTCTTTGTAGCACTGATTTGCCTTTCCAGGTTGCTTGGTTGGCCAAAAAGGGCGTATGCGTTTTTTCCTGAATATATTCAGGAAAAAACGCATACGCCCTTTTTGGCCAAGGGCATCATTGTCGACGTTTTGCCGCTTTTCATGTGCTTTAAAGGCGATTCGAATCTACCTCCTGAAACCTGTTTCCTGCAATTCTGCCTTGCATTCAAATCCTCTTTGTTGCCTTCCCTCAATATATTTGTGGACGAGAGTTATCATTTATAACTCAGCGGGTTTGTGAATGGCAGTGCCCCTGAGCTCCATTTTTCAACTGTCTTGTTTGGGAGCTGGCCGCAAAAGCACGGGATTGCCTCAGGCCCTATTCTGGTTCCCGGCGGCAGGCTGAGCCTGTGGTTAATTCTTTTTCCTAATGGGAAAATAGAGTGACCTGTGCCTGTCCCAACACCTAGATCTAGTCTCTCATTGGTTGCCCCTCTTCCCGTTCATCCTCAGGACAAATTGCAACCTGTACGGAACAGGAGGTTAAAGGTGCTGATTCTCCAAGTAGGGAGATTGCTAGTGAAGTAGCTGGAATGGCGAACCCGAGAACAAGGAGATGAGAAATGAGGTGCGTTTTAGAAACCTTTCAAAATCACACGGTGTACCTTCTTCTGGGTTCCTCATGCAAGTTTTCGATGTAGGAAGATGCCCTCGAACCTGGAGACTTGGGACCCATGGGATGGGTACCACGCAGTATTACTTTGAAGGGTGTGCGTTTGCTAACCCAACCTAACCCAACCTTTCAGCCCCAAGAGTGTCCACCCTTATGTCTCATCCAGCTGTGCGTGTAGATATGGTCAATCCAGGTTGCATCACAGCCTCTGAACGAATTTTGTAAGAATTTCTCTCTCTTTCACTGTCTTTGTTTTACGGGTTTTTAAAAGTAATTTATTTTTATAATGGGGTTTAGCTGCTTTTCACGGCTGTGTTTATGCGGCTTTACACCCACTTGACTCACTTCCAGACAGATATCAATACATAGGTTTTAAGATTCTTACTAGTCACATATATTCTTGTGCGGTGAATAGGGGGTGTTGAGTCCAGTTCACGGAGCAAGGAGTAGGTCTTGTCTATTACATATTGGGTGTATGGAACGGTATCTGAGCGAATTTGAAACCCTTGTTTTATGCATCACCCCACCTCACCTTTCCCGTTAAGCAGCCATAGTGTGTTTTCTAAACGTGTGACTCTGTTCTATTTTGTAATTCAGTTCAAGTGTAGCGGTTTTTACATTCCCTCTATAAGTGATAGCTTATGATAAGTGTCTTTTTCTGTGTGACTTATTTCACTTAGAATCGTCGTACCTAAGTCCACTCATCTTGCTTCTACTAGCCTTATGACATTGATTTCATGTCTGAGTGATATTCCATTGTACATAAGGACCACAACTTCTTTATCCATTTTTCTCTTTCCTGGGATATTTAAGTTGTCATGAAGTGGAGGTTCTTGTCAACAGAGCAGCCCTAAACTTTGGGGTGCCTGTGTCTTGCTGATTTTTAGTTTTCCCAATTTATACGCCCATGAGTGGAGGTGCCCTATGCTCCCTAAGCTGTGTTTTTTTGATGTTTCAGGACACACCGTACACTTCTCCAGAGTGGCTGTTGGCAATTAACATCCCGCCCATCAGCGTAGCAAGGCTGCCATTTCTCCATGGCCTGTCCTGCATTTCTGGTTTTGACACTTTTTGCAGCATGACCCTTTTGACCGATGGGAAGCGAGACTTCTTTGTAGCACTGATTTGCCTTTCCAGGTTGCTTGGTTGGCCAAAAAGGGCGTATGCGTTTTTTCCTGAATATATTCAGGAAAAAACGCATACGCCCTTTTTGGCCAAGGGCATCATTGTCGACGTTTTGCCGCTTTTCATGTGCTTTAAAGGCGATTCGAATCTACCTCCTGAAACCTGTTTCCTGCAATTCTGCCTTGCTTTCAAATCCTCTTCGTTGCCTTCCCTCAATATATTTGTGGACGAGAGTTATCATTTATAACTCAGCAGGTTTGTGAATGGCAGTGCCCCTGAGCTCCATTTTTCAACTGTCTTGTTTGGGAGCTGGCCGCAAAAGCACGGGATTGCCTCAGGCCCTATTCTGCTTCTGGGCGGCAGGCTGAGCCTGTGGTTAATTCTTCTTCCTGATGGGAAAATAGAGTGACCTGTGCCTGTCCCAACACCTAGATCTAGTCTCTCATTGGTTGCCCCTCTTCCCGTTCATCCTCAGGACAAATTGCAACCTGTAGGGAACAGGAGGTTAAAGGTGCTGATTCTCCAAGTAAGTTGATTGCTAGTAAAGTAGCTGGAAAGGCGAACCCGAGCACAAGGAGATGAGAAATGGGGTGTGTTTTAGAAACCTTTCAAAATCACACGGTGTACCATCTTCTGAGTTTCTCATGCATGTTTTCGATGTAGGAAGATGCCCTTGAACCTGGAGATTTGGGACCCATGGGATGGGTATCACGCAGTATTACTTTAAAGGGTCTGCGTTTGCTCACCCAACCTCTCAGCCCCAAGAGTGTCCACCCTTATGTCTCATCCAGCGGTGGGTCTAGATATGGTCAATCCAGGTGGCATCACAGCCCCTGAACGAATTTTGTAAGAATTTCTCTCTCTTTCACTGTCTTTGTTTTACGGATTTTTAAAAGTAATTTATTTTTATAATGGGGTTTAGCTGCTTTTCACGGCTGTGTTTATGCGGATTTACACCCACTTGACTCACTTCCAGACAGATATCAATACATAGGTTTTAAGATTGTTACTAGTCACATATATTCTTGTGCGGTGAATAGGGGGTGTTGAGTCCAGTTCACGGAGCAAGGAGTAGGTCTTGTCTATTACATATTGGGTGTATGGAACGGTATCTGAGCAAATTTGAACCCCTTGTTTTATGCATCACCCCACCTCACCTTTCCCGTTAAGCAGCCATAGTGTGTTTTCTAAACGTGTGACTCTGTTCTGTTTTGTAATTCAGTTCAAGTGTAGCGGTTTTTACATTCCCTCTATAAGTGATAGCTTATGATAAGTGTCTTTTTCTGTGTGACTTATTTCACTTAGAATCGTCGTACCTAAGTCCACTCATCTTGCTTCTACTAGCCTTATGACATTGATTTCATGTCTGAGTGATATTCCATTGTACATAAGGACCACAACTTTTTTATCCATTTTTCTCTTTCCTGGGATATTTAAGGTGTCATGAAGTGGAGGTTCTTGTCAACAGAGCAGCCCCAAACTTTGGGGTGCCTGTGTCTTGCTGATTTTTAGTTTTCCCAATTTATACGCCCATGAGTGGACGTGCCCTATGCTCACTAAGCTGTGTTTTTTCGATGTTTCAGGACACACCGTACACTTCTCCAGAGTGGCTGTTGGCAATTTACATCCCGCCCATCAGCGTAGCAAGGCTGCCATTTCTCCATGGCCTGTCCTGCATTTCTGGTTTTGACACTTTTTGCAGCATGGCCCTTTTGACCCATGGGAAGCGAGACTTCTTTGTAGCGCTGATTTGCCTTTCCAGGTTGCTTGGTTGGCCAAAAAGGGCGTATGCGTTTTTTCCTGAATATATTCAGGAAAAAACGCATACGCCCTTTTTGGCCAAGGGCATCATTGTCGACGTTTTGCCGCTTTTCATGTGCCTTAAAGGCGATTCGAATCTACCTCCTGAAATCTGTTTCCTGCAATTCTGCCTTGCTTTCAAATCCTCTTCGTTGACTTCCCTCAATATATCTGTGGATGAGAGTTATCACTTATAACTCTGCAGGTTTGTGAATTGCAGTGTCCCTGAGCTCCATTTTTCAACTGTCTTTTTTGAGAGCTGGCCGCAAAAGCACGGGATTGCCTCAGGCCCTATTCTGGTTCCTGGCAGCAGGCTGAGCCTGTGGTTAATTCTTCTTCCTGATGGGAAAATAGAGTGACCTGTGCCTGTCCCAACAGCTAGATCTAGTCTCTCATTGGTTGCCCCTCTTCCCATTCATCCTCAGGACAAATTGCAACCTGTAGGGAACAGGAGGTTAAAGGTGCTGATTCTCCAAGTAGGGAGATTGCTAGTAAAGTAGCTGGAATGGCGAACCCGAGCACAAGGAGATGAGAAATGAGGTGCGTTTTAGAAACCTTTCAAAATCACACGGTGTACCATCTTCTGAGTTTCTCATGCATGTTTTCGATGTAGGAAGATGCCCTTGAACCTGGAGACTTGGGACCCATGGGATGGGTACCACGCAGTATTACTTTAAAGGGTCTGCGTTTGCTCACCCAACCTAACCCAACCTTTCAGCCCCAAGACTGTCCACCCTTATGTCTCATCCAGCTGTGCGTGTAGATATGGTCAATCCAGGTTGCATCACAGCCTCTGAACGAATTTTGTAAGAATTTCTCTCTCTTTCACTGTCTTTGTTTTACGGGTTTTTAAAAGTAATTTATTTTTATAATGGGGTTTAGCTGCTTTTCACGGCTGTGTTTATGCGGATTTACACCCACTTGACTCACTTCCAGACAGATATCAATACATAGGTTTTAAGATTGTTACTAGTCACATATATTCTTGTGCGGTGAATAGTGGGTGTTGAGTCCAGTTCACTGAGCAAGGAGTAGGTCTTGTCTATTACATATTGGGTGTATGGAACGGTATCTGAGCGAATTTGAAACCCTTGTTTTATGCATCACCCCACCTCACCTTTCCCGTTAAGCAGCCATAGTGTGTTTTCTAAACGTGTGATTCTGTTCTGTTCTGTAATTCAGTTCAAGTGTAGCGGTTTTTACATTCCCTCTATAAGTGATAGCTTATGATAAGTGTCTTTTTCTGTGTGACTTATTTCACTTAGAATCGTCGTACCTAAGTCCACTCATCTTGCTTCTACTAGCCTTATGACATTGATTTCATGTCTGAGTGATATTGCATTGTACATAAGGACCACAACTTCTTTATCCATTTTTCTCTTTCCTGGGATATTTAAGGTGTCATGAAGTGGAGGTTCTTGTCAACAGAGCAGCCCTAAACTTTGGGGTGCCTGTGTCTTGCTGATTTTTAGTTTTCCCAATTTATACGCCCATGAGTGGACGTGCCCTATGCTCCCTAAGCTGTGTTTTTTCGATGTTTCAGGACACACCGTACACTTCTCCAGAGTGGCTGTTGGCAATTAACATCCCGCCCATCAGCGTAGCAAGGCTGCCATTTCTCCATGGCCTGTCCTGCATTTCTGGTTTTGACACTTTTTGCAGCATGACCCTTTTGACCGATGGGAAGCGAGACTTCTTTGTAGCACTGATTTGCCTTTCCAGGTTGCTTGGTTGGCCAAAAAGGGCGTATGCGTTTTTTCCTGAATATATTCAGAAAAAAACGCATACGCCCTTTTTGGCCAAGGGCATCATTGTCGACGTTTTGCCGCTTTTCATGTGCTTTAAAGGCGATTCGAATCTACCTCCTGAAACCTGTTTCCTGCAATTCTGCCTTGCTTTCAAATCCTCTTCGTTGCCTTCCCTCAATATATTTGTGGACGAGAGTTATCATTTATAACTCAGCAGGTTTGTGAATGGCAGTCCCCCTGAGATCCATTTTTCAACTGTCTTTTTTGGGAGCTGGCCGCAAAAGCACGGGATTGCCTCAGGCCCTATTCTGGTTCCCGGCGGCAGGCTGAGCCTGTGGTTAATTCTTCTTCCTGATGGGAAAATAGAGTGACCTGTGCCTGTCCCAACACCTAGATCTATTCTCTCATTGGTTTCCCCTCTTCCCGTTCATCCTCAGGACAAATTGCAACCTGTACAGAACAGGAGGTTAAAGGTGCTGATTCTCCAAGTAGGGAGATTGCTAGTGAAGTAGCTGGAATGGCGAACCCGAGCACAAGGAGATGAGAAATGAGGTGCGTTTTAGAAATCTTTCAAAATCACACGGTGTACCTTCTTCTGGGTTCCTCATGCAAGTTTTCGATGTAGGAAGATGCCCTTGAACCTGGAGATTTGGGACCCATGGGATGGGTACCATGCAGTATTACTTTAAAGGGTCTGCGTTTGCTCACCCAACCTCACCCAACCTCTCAGCCCCAAGAGTGTCCACCCTTATGTCTCATCCAGCTGTGGGTCTAGATATGGTCAATCCAGGTTGCATCACAGCCCCTGAACGAATTTTGTAAGAATTTCTCTCTCTTTCACTGTCTTTGTTTTACGGGTTTTTAAAAGTAATTTATTTTTATAATGGGGTTTAGCTGCTTTTCACGGCTGTGTTTATGCGGCTTTACACCCACTGACTCACTTCCAGACAGATATCAATACATAGGTTTTAAGATTGTTACTAGTCACATATATTCTTGTGCGGTGAATAGGGGGTGTTGAGTCCAGTTCATTGAGCAAGGAGTAGGTCTTTTCTATTACATATTGGGTGTATGGAACGGTATCTGAGCGAATTTGAACCCCTTGTTTTATGCATCACCCCACCTCACCTTTCCCGTTAAGCAGCCATAGTGTGTTTTCTAACCTTGTGATTCTGTTCTGTTCTGTAATTCAGTTCAAGTGTAGCGGTTTTTACATTCCCTCTATAAGTGATAGCTTATGATAAGTGTCTTTTTCTGTGTGACTTATTTCACTTAGAATTGTCGTACCTAAGTCCACTCATCTTGCTTCTACTAGCCTTATGACATTGATTTCATGTCTGAGTGATATTTCATTGTACATAAGGACCACAACTTCTTTATCCATTTTTCTCTTTCCTGGGATATTTAAGGTGTCATGAAGTGGAGGTTCTTGTCAACAGAGCAGCCCTAAACTTTGGGGTGCCTGTGTCTTGCTGATTTTTAGTTTTCCCAATTTATACGCCCATGAGTGGACGTGCCCTATGCTCCCTAAGCTGTGTTTTTTCGATGTTTCAGGACACACCGTACACTTCTCCAGAGTGGCTGTTGGCAACATACATCCCGCCCATCAGCGTAGCAAGGCTGCCATTTCTCCATGGCCTGTCCTGCATTTCTGGTTTTGACACTTTTTGCAGCATGGCCCTTTTGACCGATGGGAAGCGAGACTTCTTTGTAGCGCTGATTTGCCTTTCCAGGTTGCTTGGTTGGCCAAAAAGGGCGTATGAGTTTTTTCCTGAATATATTCAGGAAAAAACGCATACGCCCTTTTTGGCCAAGGGCATCATTGTCGACGTTTTGCCGCTTTTCATGTGCTTTACAGGCGATTCGAATCTACCTCCTGAAATCTGTTTCCTGCAATTCTGCCTTGCTTTCAAATCCTCTTCGTTGCCTTCCCTCAATATATCTGTGGATGAGAGTTATCATTTAAAAATCTGCGGGTTTGTTAATTGCAGTGTCCCTGAGCTCCATTTTTCAACTCACTTTTTTGGGAGCTGGCCGCAAAAGCGCGGGATTGCCTCAGGCCCTATTCTGCTTCTGGGCGGCAGGCTGAGCCTGTGGTTAATTCTTCTTCCTGATGGGAAAATAGAGTGACCTGTGCCGGTCCAAACACCTAGATCTAGTCTCTCATTGGTTGCCCCTCTTCCCGTTCATCCTCAGGACAAATTGCAACCTGTAGGGAACAGGAGGTTAAAGGTGCTGATTCTCCAAGTAAGTTGATTGCTAGTAAAGTAGCTGGAAAGGCGAACCCGAGCACAAGGAGATGAGAAATGGGGTGTGTTTTAGAAACCTTTCAAAATCACACGGTGTACCATCTTCTGAGTTTCTCATGCATGTTTTCGATGTAGGAAGATGCCCTTGAACCTGGAGATTTGGGACCCATGGGATGGGTACCACGCAGTATTACTTTAAAGGGTCTGCGTTTGCTCACCCAACCTCTCAGCCCCAAGAGTGTCCACCCTTATGTCTCATCCAGCTGTGGGTCTAGATATGGTCAATCCAGGTTGCATCTCAGCCCCTGATCGAATTTTGTAAGAATTTCTCTCTCTTTCACTGTCTTTGTTTTACGGGTTTTTAAAAGTAATTTATTTTTATAATGGGGTTTAGCTGCTTTTCACGGCTGTGTTTATGCGGATTTACACCCACTTGACTCACTTCCAGACAGATATCAATACATAGGTTTTAAGATTGTTACTAGTCATATATATTCTTGTGCGGTGAATAGGGGGTGTTGAGTCCAGTTCACTGAGCAAGGAGTAGGTCTTGTGTATTACATATTGGGTGTATGGAACGGTATCTGAGCGTATTTGAACCCCTTGTTTTATGCATCACCCCACCTCACCTTTCCCGTTAAGCAGCCATAGTGTGTTTTCTAAACGTGTGACTCTGTTCTCTTTTGTAATTCAGTTCAAGTGTACCGGTTTTTACATTCCCTCTATAAGTGATAGCTTATGATAAGTGTCTTTTTCTGTGTGACTTATTTCACTTAGAATCATCGTACCCTAGTCCACTCACCTTGCTTCTACTAGCCTTATGACATTGATTTCATGTCTGAGTGATATTCCATTGTACATAAGGACCACAACTTTTTTATCCATTTTTCTCTTTCCTGGGATATTTAAGGTGTCATGAAGTGGAGGTTCTTGTCAACAGAGCAGCCCTAAACTTTGGGGTGCCTGTGTCTTGCTGATTTTTATTTTTCCCAATTTATACGCCCATGAGTGGACGTGCCCTATGCTCACTAAGCTGTGTTTTTTCGATGTTTCAGGACACACCGTACACTTCTCCAGAGTGGCTGTTGGCAATTTACATCCCGCCCATCAGCGTAGCAAGGCTGCCATTTCTCCATGGCCTGTCCTGCATTTCTGGTTTTGACACTTTTTGCAGCATGACCCTTTTGACCGATGGGAAGCGAGACTTCTTTGTAGCACTGATTTGCCTTTCCAGGTTGCTTGGTTGGCCAAAAAGGGCGTATGCGTTTTTTCCTGAATATATTCAGGAAAAAACGCATACGCCCTTTTTGGCCAAGGGCATCATTGTCGACGTTTTGCCGCTTTTCATGTGCCTTAAAGGCGATTCGAATCTACCTCCTGAAATCTGTTTCCTGCAATTCTGCCTTGCTTTCAAATCCTCTTCGTTGCCTTCCCTCAATATATCTGTGGATGATAGTTATCACTTATAACTCTGCGGGTTTGTGAATTGCAGTGTCCCTGAGCTCCATTTTTCAACTGTCTTTTTTGAGAGCTGGCCTCAAAAGCACGGGATTGCCTCAGGCCCTATTCTGGTTCCTGGCAGCAGGCTGAGCCTGTGGTTAATTCTTCTTCCTGATGGGAAAATAGAGTGACCTGTGCCTGTCCCAACAGCTAGATCTAGTCTCTCATTGGTTGCCCCTCTTCCCGTTCATCCTCAGGACAATTTGCAACCTGTAGGGAACAGGAGGTTAAAGGTGCTGATTCTCCAAGTAGGGAGATTGCTAGTAAAGTAGCTGGAATTGCGAACCCGAGCACAAGGAGATGAGAAATGAGGTGCGTTTTAGAAACCTTTCAAAATCACACGGTGTACCATCTTCTGAGTTTCTCATGCATGTTTTCGATGTAGGAAGATGCCCTTGAACCTGGAGACTGGGGACACATGGGATGGGTACCACGCAGTATTACTTTAAAGGGTCTGCGTTTGCTCACCCAACCTAACCCAACCTTTCAGCCCCAAGACTGTCCACCCTTATGTCTCATCCAGCTGTGCGTGTAGATATGGTCAATCCAGGTTGCATCACAGCCTCTGAACGAATTTTGTAAGAATTTCTCTCTCTTTCACTTTCTTTGTTTTACGGGTTATTAAAAGTAATTTATTTTTATAATGGGGTTTAGCTGCTTTTCACGGCTGTGTTTATGCGGATTTACACCCACTTGACTCACTTCCAGACAGATATCAATACATAGGTTTTAAGATTGTTACTAGTCACATATATTCTTGTGCGGTGAATAGGGGGTGTTGAGTCCAGTTCACTGAGCAAGGAGTAGGTCTTTTCTATTACATATTGGGTGTATGCAACGGTATCTGAGCGAATTTGAAACCCTTGTTTTATGCATCACCCCACCTCACCTTTCCCGTTAAGCAGCCATAGTGTGTTTTCTAAACGTGTGATTCTGTTCTGTTCTGTAATTCAGTTCAAGTGTAGCGGTTTTTACATTCCCTCTATAAGTGATAGCTTATGATAAGTGTCTTTTTCTGTGTGAATTATTTCACTTAGAAAGTCCACTCATCTTGCTTCTACTAGCCTTATGACATTGATTTCATGTCTGAGTGATATTGCATTGTACATAAGGACCACAACTTCTTTATCCATTTTTCTCTTTCCTGGGATATTTAAGGTGTCATGAAGTGGAGGTTCTTGTCAACAGAGCAGCCCTAAACTTTGGGGTGCCTGTGTCTTGCTGATTTTTAGTTTTCCCAATTTATACGCCCATGAGTGGACGTGCCCTATGCTCCCTAAGCTGTGTTTTTTCGATGTTTCAGGACACACCGTACACTTCTCCAGAGTGGCTGTTGGCAATTAACATCCCGCCCATCAGCGTAGCAAGGCTGCCATTTCTCCATGGCCTGTCCTGCATTTCTGGTTTTGACACTTTTTGCAGCATGACCCTTTTGACCGATGGGAAGCGAGACTTCTTTGTAGCACTGATTTGCCTTTCCAGGTTGCTTGGTTGGCCAAACATGGCGTATGCGTTTTTTTCTGAATATATTCAGGAAAAAACGCATACGCCCTGTTTGGCCAAGGGCATCATTGTCGACGTTTTGCCGCTTTTCATGTGCTTTAAAGGCGATTCGAATCTACCTCCTGAAACCTGTTTCCTGCAATTCTGCCTTGCTTTCAAATCCTCTTCGTTGCCTTCCCTCAATATATTTGTGGACGAGAGTTATCATTTATAACTCAGCAGGTTTGTGAATGGCAGTCCCCCTGAGCTCCATTTTTCAACTGTCTTTTTTGGGAGCTGGCCGCAAAAGCACGGGATTGCCTCAGGCCCTATTCTGGTTCCCGGCGGCAGGCTGAGCCTGTGGTTAATTCTTCTTCCTGATGGGAAAATAGAGTGACCTGTGCCTGTCCCAACACCTAGATCTATTCTCTCATTGGTTTCCCCTCTTCCCGTTCATCCTCAGGACAAATTGCAACCTGTACAGAACAGGAGGTTAAAGGTGCTGATTCTCCAAGTAGGGAGATTGCTAGTGAAGTAGCTGGAATGGCGAACCCGAGCACAAGGAGATGAGAAATGAGGTGCGTTTTAGAAACTTTTCAAAATCACACGGTGTACCTTCTTCTGGGTTCCTCATGCAAGTTTTCGATGTAGGAAGATGCCCTTGAACCTGGAGACTTGGGAACCATGGGATGGGTACCACGCAGTATTACTTTGAAGGGTCTGCGTTTGCTCACCCAACCTCACCCAACCTCTCAGCCCCAAGAGTGTCCACCCTTATGTCTCATCCAGCTGTGGGTCTAGATATGGTCAATCCAGGTTGCATCACAGCCCCTGAACGAATTTTGTAAGAATTTCTCTCTCTTTCACTGTCTTTGTTTTACGGGTTTTTAAAAGTAATTTATTTTTATAATGGGGTTTAGCTGCTTTTCACGGCTGTGTTTATGCGGCTTTACACCCACTTGACTCACTTCCAGACAGATATCAATACATAGGTTTTAAGATTGTTACTAGTCACATATATTCTTGTGCGGTGAATAGGGGGTGTTGAGTCCAGTTCATTGAGCAAGGAGTAGGTCTTTTCTATTACATATTGGGTGTATGGAACGGTATCTGAGCGAATTTGAACCCCTTGTTTTATGCATCACCCCACCTCACCTTTCCCGTTAAGCAGCCATAGTGTGTTTTCTAAACGTGTGACTCTGTTCTGTTTTGTAATTCAGTTCAAGTGTAGCGGTTTTTACATTCCCTCTATAAGTGATAGCTTATGATAAGTGTCTTTTTCTGTGTGAATTATTTCACTTAGAAAGTCCACTCATCTTGCTTCTACTAGCCTTATGACATTGATTTCATGTCTGAGTGATATTGCATTGTACATAAGGACCACAACTTCTTTATCCATTTTTCTCTTTCCTGGGATATTTAAGGTGTCATGAAGTGGAGGTTCTTGTCAACAGAGCAGCCCTAAACTTTGGGGTGCCTGTGTCTTGCTGATTTTTAGTTTTCCCAATTTATACGCCCATGAGTGGACGTGCCCTATGCTCCCTAAGCTGTGTTTTTTCGATGTTTCAGGACACACCGTACACTTCTCCAGAGTGGCTGTTGGCAATTAACATCCCGCCCATCAGCGTAGCAAGGCTGCCATTTCTCCATGGCCTGTCCTGCATTTCTGGTTTTGACACTTTTTGCAGCATGACCCTTTTGACCGATGGGAAGCGAGACTTCTTTGTAGCACTGATTTGCCTTTCCAGGTTGCTTGGTTGGCCAAACATGGCGTATGCGTTTTTTTCTGAATATATTCAGGAAAAAACGCATACGCCCTGTTTGGCCAAGGGCATCATTGTCGACGTTTTGCCGCTTTTCATGTGCTTTAAAGGCGATTCGAATCTACCTCCTGAAACCTGTTTCCTGCAATTCTGCCTTGCTTTCAAATCCTCTTCGTTGCCTTCCCTCAATATATTTGTGGACGAGAGTTATCATTTATAACTCAGCAGGTTTGTGAATGGCAGTCCCCCTGAGCTCCATTTTTCAACTGTCTTTTTTGGGAGCTGGCCGCAAAAGCACGGGATTGCCTCAGGCCCTATTCTGGTTCCCGGCGGCAGGCTGAGCCTGTGGTTAATTCTTCTTCCTGATGGGAAAATAGAGTGACCTGTGCCTGTCCCAACACCTAGATCTATTCTCTCATTGGTTTCCCCTCTTCCCGTTCATCCTCAGGACAAATTGCAACCTGTACAGAACAGGAGGTTAAAGGTGCTGATTCTCCAAGTAGGGAGATTGCTAGTGAAGTAGCTGGAATGGCGAACCCGAGCACAAGGAGATGAGAAATGAGGTGCGTTTTAGAAACTTTTCAAAATCACACGGTGTACCTTCTTCTGGGTTCCTCATGCAAGTTTTCGATGTAGGAAGATGCCCTTGAACCTGGAGACTTGGGAACCATGGGATGGGTACCACGCAGTATTACTTTGAAGGGTCTGCGTTTGCTCACCCAACCTCACCCAACCTCTCAGCCCCAAGAGTGTCCACCCTTATGTCTCATCCAGCTGTGGGTCTAGATATGGTCAATCCAGGTTGCATCACAGCCCCTGAACGAATTTTGTAAGAATTTCTCTCTCTTTCACTGTCTTTGTTTTACGGGTTTTTAAAAGTAATTTATTTTTATAATGGGGTTTAGCTGCTTTTCACGGCTGTGTTTATGCGGCTTTACACCCACTTGACTCACTTCCAGACAGATATCAATACATAGGTTTTAAGATTGTTACTAGTCACATATATTCTTGTGCGGTGAATAGGGGGTGTTGAGTCCAGTTCATTGAGCAAGGAGTAGGTCTTTTCTATTACATATTGGGTGTATGGAACGGTATCTGAGCGAATTTGAACCCCTTGTTTTATGCATCACCCCACCTCACCTTTCCCGTTAAGCAGCCATAGTGTGTTTTCTAAACTTGTGATTCTGTTCTGTTCTGTAATTCAGTTCAAGTGTAGCGGTTTTTACATTCCCTCTATAAGTGATAGCTAATGATAAGTGTCTTTTTCTGTGTGACTTATTTCACTTAGAATCGTCGTACCTAAGTCCACTCATCTTGCTTCTACTAGCCTTATGACATTGATTTAATGTCTGAGTGATATTCCATTGTACATAAGGACCACAATTTCTTTATCCATTTTTCTCTTTCCTGGGATATTTAAGGTGTCATGAAGTGGAGGTTCTTGTCAACAGAGCAGCCCTAAACTTTGGGGTGCCTGTGTCTTGCTGATTTTTAGTTTTCCCAATTTATACGCCCATGAGTGGACGTGCCCTATGCTCCCTAAGCTGTGTTTTTTCGATGTTTCAGGACACACCGTACACTTCTCCAGAGTGGCTGTTGGCAACTTACATCCCGCCCATCAGCGTAGCAAGGCTGCCATTTCTCCATGGCCTGTCCTGCATTTCTGGTTTTGACACTTTTTGCAGCATGGCCCTTTTGACCGATGGGAAGCGAGACTTCTTTGTAGCGCTGATTTGCCTTTCCAGGTTGCTTGGTTGGCCAAAAAGGGCGTATGCGTTTTTTCCTGAATATATTCAGGAAAAAACGCATACGCCCTTTTTGGCCAAGGGCATCATTGTCGACGTTTTGCCGCTTTTCATGTGCTTTACAGGCGATTCGAATCTACCTCCTGAAATCTGTTTCCTGCAATTCTGCCTTGCTTTCAAATCCTCTTCGTTGCCTTCCCTCAATATATCTGTGGATGAGAGTTATCATTTATAACTCTGCGGGTTTGTGAATTGCAGTGTCCCTGAGCTCCATTTTTCAACTGTCTTTTTTGGGAGCTGGCCGCAAAAGCGCGGGATTGCCTCAGGCCCTATTCTGCTTCTGGGCGGCAGGCTGAGCCTGTGGTTAATTCTTCTTCCTGATGGGAAAATAGAGTGACCTGTGCCTGTCCCAACACATAGATCTAGTCTCTCATTGGTTGCCCCTCTTCCCGTTCATCCTCAGGACAAATTGCAACCTGTAGGGAACAGGAGGTTAAAGGTGCTGATTCTCCAAGTAAGTTGATTGCTAGTAAAGTAGCTGGAAAGGCGAACCCGAGCACAATGAGATGAGAAATGGGGTGTGTTTTAGAAACCTTTCAAAATCACACGGTGTACCATCTTCTGAGTTTCTCATGCATGTTTTCGATGTAGGAAGATGCCCTTGAACCTGGAGATTTGGGACCCATGGGATGGGTATCACGCAGTATTACTTTAAAGGGTCTGCGTTTGCTCACCCAACCTCTCAGCCCCAAGAGTGTCCACCCTTATGTGTCATCCAGCTGTGGGTCTAGATATGGTCAATCCAGGTGGCATCACAGCCCCTGAACGAATTTTGTAAGAATTTTTCTCTCTTTCACTGTCTTTGTTTTACGGGTTTTTAAAAGTAATTTATTTTTATAATGGGGTTTAGCTGCTTTTCACGGCTGTGTTTATGCGGCTTTACACCCACTTGACTCACTTCCAGACAGATATCAATACATAGGTTTTAAGATTCTTACTAGTCACATATATTCTTGTGCGGTGAATAGGGGGTGTTGAGTCCAGTTCACGGAGCAAGGAGTAGGTCTTGTCTATTACATATTGGGTGTATGGAACGGTATCTGAGCAAATTTGAACCCCTTGTTTTATGCATCACCCCACCTCACCTTTCCCGTTAAGCAGCCATAGTGTGTTTTCTAAACGTGTGACTCTGTTCTGTTTTGTAATTCAGTTCAAGTGTAGCGGTTTTTACATTCCCTCTATAAGTGATAGCTTATGATAAGTGTCTTTTTCTGTGTGACTTATTTCACTTAGAATCGTCGTACCTAAGTCCACTCATCTTGCTTCTACTAGCCTTATGACATTGATTTCATGTCTGAGTGATATTCCATTGTACATAAGGACCACAACTTCTTTATCCATTTTTCTCTTTCCTGGGATATTTAAGGTGTCATGAAGTGGAGGTTCTTGTCAACAGAGCAGCCCTAAACTTTGGGGTGCCTGTGTCTTGCTGATTTTTAGTTTTCCCAATTTATACGCCCATGAGTGGACGTGCCCTATGCTCCCTAAGCTGTGTTTTTTCGATGTTTCAGGACACACCGTACACTTCTCCAGAGTGGCTGTTGGCAATTAACATCCCGCCCATCAGCGTAGCAAGGCTGCCATTTCTCCATGGCCTGTCCTGCATTTCTGGTTTTGACACTTTTTGCAGCATGGCCCTTTTGACCGATGGGAAGCGAGACTTCTTTGTAGCACTGATTTGCCTTTCCAGGTTGCTTGGTTGGCCAAAAAGGGCGTATGCGTTTTTTCCTGAATATATTCAGGAAAAAACGCATACGCCCTTTTTGGCCAAGGGCATCATTGTCGACGTTTTGCCGCTTTTCATGTGCTTTAAAGGCGATTCGAATCTACCTCCTGAAACCTGTTTCCTGCAATTCTGCCTTGCATTCAAATCCTCTTTGTTGCCTTCCCTCAATATATTTGTGGACGAGAGTTATCATTTATAACTCAGCGGGTTTGTGAATGGCAGTGCCCCTGAGCTCCATTTTTCAACTGTCTTGTTTGGGAGCTGGCCGCAAAAGCACGGGATTGCCTCAGGCCCTATTCTGGTTCCCGGCGGCAGGCTGAGCCTGTGGTTAATTCTTTTTCCTAATGGGAAAATAGAGTGACCTGTGCCTGTCCCAACACCTAGATCTAGTCTCTCATTGGTTGCCCCTCTTCCCGTTCATCCTCAGGACAAATTGCAACCTGTACGGAACAGGAGGTTAAAGGTGCTGATTCTCCAAGTAGGGAGATTGCTAGTGAAGTAGCTGGAATGGCGAACCCGAGAACAAGGAGATGAGAAATGAGGTGCGTTTTAGAAACCTTTCAAAATCACACGGTGTACCTTCTTCTGGGTTCCTCATGCAAGTTTTCGATGTAGGAAGATGCCCTCGAACCTGGAGACTTGGGACCCATGGGATGGGTACCACGCAGTATTACTTTGAAGGGTGTGCGTTTGCTAACCCAACCTAACCCAACCTTTCAGCCCCAAGAGTGTCCACCCTTATGTCTCATCCAGCTGTGCGTGTAGATATGGTCAATCCAGGTTGCATCACAGCCTCTGAACGAATTTTGTAAGAATTTCTCTCTCTTTCACTGTCTTTGTTTTACGGGTTTTTAAAAGTAATTTATTTTTATAATGGGGTTTAGCTGCTTTTCACGGCTGTGTTTATGCGGCTTTACACCCACTTGACTCACTTCCAGACAGATATCAATACATAGGTTTTAAGATTCTTACTAGTCACATATATTCTTGTGCGGTGAATAGGGGGTGTTGAGTCCAGTTCACGGAGCAAGGAGTAGGTCTTGTCTATTACATATTGGGTGTATGGAACGGTATCTGAGCGAATTTGAAACCCTTGTTTTATGCATCACCCCACCTCACCTTTCCCGTTAAGCAGCCATAGTGTGTTTTCTAAACGTGTGACTCTGTTCTATTTTGTAATTCAGTTCAAGTGTAGCGGTTTTTACATTCCCTCTATAAGTGATAGCTTATGATAAGTGTCTTTTTCTGTGTGACTTATTTCACTTAGAATCGTCGTACCTAAGTCCACTCATCTTGCTTCTACTAGCCTTATGACATTGATTTCATGTCTGAGTGATATTCCATTGTACATAAGGACCACAACTTCTTTATCCATTTTTCTCTTTCCTGGGATATTTAAGTTGTCATGAAGTGGAGGTTCTTGTCAACAGAGCAGCCCTAAACTTTGGGGTGCCTGTGTCTTGCTGATTTTTAGTTTTCCCAATTTATACGCCCATGAGTGGAGGTGCCCTATGCTCCCTAAGCTGTGTTTTTTTGATGTTTCAGGACACACCGTACACTTCTCCAGAGTGGCTGTTGGCAATTAACATCCCGCCCATCAGCGTAGCAAGGCTGCCATTTCTCCATGGCCTGTCCTGCATTTCTGGTTTTGACACTTTTTGCAGCATGACCCTTTTGACCGATGGGAAGCGAGACTTCTTTGTAGCACTGATTTGCCTTTCCAGGTTGCTTGGTTGGCCAAAAAGGGCGTATGCGTTTTTTCCTGAATATATTCAGGAAAAAACGCATACGCCCTTTTTGGCCAAGGGCATCATTGTCGACGTTTTGCCGCTTTTCATGTGCTTTAAAGGCGATTCGAATCTACCTCCTGAAACCTGTTTCCTGCAATTCTGCCTTGCTTTCAAATCCTCTTCGTTGCCTTCCCTCAATATATTTGTGGACGAGAGTTATCATTTATAACTCAGCAGGTTTGTGAATGGCAGTGCCCCTGAGCTCCATTTTTCAACTGTCTTGTTTGGGAGCTGGCCGCAAAAGCACGGGATTTCCTCAGGCCCTATTCCGGTTCCCGGCGGCAGGCTGAGCCTGTGGTTAATTCTTCTTCCTGATGGGAAAATAGAGTGACCTGTGCCTGTCCCAACACCTAGATCTAGTCTCTCATTGGTTGCCCCTCTTCCCGTTCATCCTCAGGACAAATTGCAACCTGTAGGGAACAGGAGGTTAAAGGTGCTGATTCTCCAAGTAAGTTGATTGCTAGTAAAGTAGCTGGAAAGGCGAACCCGAGCACAAGGAGATGAGAAATGGGGTGTGTTTTAGAAACCTTTCAAAATCACACGGTGTACCATCTTCTGAGTTTCTCATGCATGTTTTCGATGTAGGAAGATGCCCTTGAACCTGGAGATTTGGGACCCATGGGATGGGTACCACGCAGTATTACTTTAAAGGGTGTGCCTTTGCTCACCCAACCTCTCAGCCCCAAGAGTGTCCACCCTTATGTCTCATCCAGCTGTGGGTCTAGATATGGTCAATCCAGGTTGCATCTCAGCCCCTGAACGAATTTTGTAAGAATTTCTCTCTCTTTCACTGTCTTTGTTTTACGGATTTTTAAAAGTAATTTATTTTTATAATGGGGTTTAGCTGCTTTTCACGGCTGTGTTTATGCGGATTTACACCCACTTGACTCACTTCCAGACAGATATCAATACATAGGTTTTAAGATTGTTACTAGTCACATATATTCTTGTGCGGTGAATAGGGGGTGTTGAGTCCAGTTCACGGAGCAAGGAGTAGGTCTTGTCTATTACATATTGGGTGTATGGAACGGTATCTGAGCAAATTTGAACCCCTTGTTTTATGCATCACCCCACCTCACCTTTCCCGTTAAGCAGCCATAGTGTGTTTTCTAAACGTGTGACTCTGTTCTGTTTTGTAATTCAGTTCAAGTGTAGCGGTTTTTACATTCCCTCTATAAGTGATAGCTTATGATAAGTGTCTTTTTCTGTGTGACTTATTTCACTTAGAATCGTCGTACCTAAGTCCACTCATCTTGCTTCTACTAGCCTTATGACATTGATTTCATGTCTGAGTGATATTCCATTGTACATAAGGACCACAACTTTTTTATCCATTTTTCTCTTTCCTGGGATATTTAAGGTGTCATGAAGTGGAGGTTCTTGTCAACAGAGCAGCCCCAAACTTTGGGGTGCCTGTGTCTTGCTGATTTTTAGTTTTCCCAATTTATACGCCCATGAGTGGACGTGCCCTATGCTCACTAAGCTGTGTTTTTTCGATGTTTCAGGACACACCGTACACTTCTCCAGAGTGGCTGTTGGCAATTTACATCCCGCCCATCAGCGTAGCAAGGCTGCCATTTCTCCATGGCCTGTCCTGCATTTCTGGTTTTGACACTTTTTGCAGCATGGCCCTTTTGACCGATGGGAAGCGAGACTTCTTTGTAGCGCTGATTTGCCTTTCCAGGTTGCTTGGTTGGCCAAAAAGGGCGTATGCGTTTTTTCCTGAATATATTCAGGAAAAAACGCATACGCCCTTTTTGGCCAAGGGCATCATTGTCGACGTTTTGCTGCTTTTCATGTGCCTTAAAGGCGATTCGAATCTACCTCCTGAAATCTGTTTCCTGCAATTCTGCCTTGCTTTCAAATCCTCTTCGTTGACTTCCCTCAATATATCTGTGGATGAGAGTTATCACTTATAACTCTGCGGGTTTGTGAATTGCAGTGTCCCTGAGCTCCATTTTTCAACTGTCTTTTTTGAGAGCTGGCCGCAAAAGCACGGGATTGCCTCAGGCCCTATTCTGGTTCCTGGCAGCAGGCTGAGCCTGTGGTTAATTCTTCTTCCTGATGGGAAAATAGAGTGACCTGTGCCTGTCCCAACAGCTAGATCTAGTCTCTCATTGGTTGCCCCTCTTCCCGTTCATCCTCAGGACAAATTGCAACCTGTAGGGAACAGGAGGTTAAAGGTGCTGATTCTCCAAGTAGGGAGATTGCTAGTAAAGTAGCTGGAATGGCGAACCCGAGCACAAGGAGATGAGAAATGAGGTGCGTTTTAGAAACCTTTCAAAATCACACGGTGTACCATCTTCTGAGTTTCTCATGCATGTTTTCGATGTAGGAAGATGCCCTTGAACCTGGAGACTTGGGACCCATGGGATGGGTACCACGCAGTATTACTTTAAAGGGTCTGCGTTTGCTCACCCAACCTAACCCAACCTTTCAGCCCCAAGACTGTCCACCCTTATGTCTCATCCAGCTGTGCGTGTAGATATGGTCAATCCAGTTTGCATCACAGCCTCTGAACGAATTTTGTAAGAATTTCTCTCTCTTTCACTGTCTTTGTTTTACGGGTTTTTAAAAGTAATTTATTTTTATAATGGGGTTTAGCTGCTTTTCACGGCTGTGTTTATGCGGATTTACACCCACTTGACTCACTTCCAGACAGATATCAATACATAGGTTTTAAGATTCTTACTAGTCACATATATTCTTGTGCGGTGATTAGGGGGTGTTGAGTCCAGTTCACTGAGCAAGGAGTAGGTCTTGTCTATTACATATTGGGTGTATGGAACGGTATCTGAGCGAATTTGAAACCCTTGTTTTATGCATCACCCCACCTCACCTTTCCCGTTAAGCAGCCATAGTGTGTTTTCTAAACGTGTGATTCTGTTCTGTTCTGTAATTCAGTTCAAGTGTAGCGGTTTTTACATTCCCTCTATAAGTGATAGCTTATGATAAGTGTCTTTTTCTGTGTGACTTATTTCACTTAGAATCGTCGTACCTAAGTCCACTCATCTTGCTTCTACTAGCCTTATGACATTGATTTCATGTCTGAGTGATATTGCATTGTACATAAGGACCACAACTTCTTTATCCATTTTTCTCTTTCCTGGGATATTTAAGGTGTCATGAAGTGGAGGTTCTTGTCAACAGAGCAGCCCTAAACTTTGGGGTGCCTGTGTCTTGCTGATTTTTAGTTTTCCCAATTTATACGCCCATGAGTGGACGTGCCCTATGCTCCCTAAGCTGTGTTTTTTCGATGTTTCAGGACACACCGTACACTTCTCCAGAGTGGCTGTTGGCAATTAACATCCCGCCCATCAGCGTAGCAAGGCTGCCATTTCTCCATGGCCTGTCCTGCATTTCTGGTTTTGACACTTTTTGCAGCATGACCCTTTTGACCGATGGGAAGCGAGACTTCTTTGTAGCACTGATTTGCCTTTCCAGGTTGCTTGGTTGGCCAAAAAGGGCGTATGCGTTTTTTCCTGAATATATTCAGGAAAAAACGCATACGCGCTTTTTGGCCAAGGGCATCATTGTCGACGTTTTGCCGCTTTTCATGTGCTTTAAAGGCGATTCGAATCTACCTCCTGAAACCTGTTTCCTGCAATTCTGCCTTGCTTCAAATCCTCTTCGTTGCCTTCCCTCAATATATTTGTGGACGAGAGTTATCATTTATAACTCAGCAGGTTTGTGAATGGCAGTCCCCCTGAGCTCCATTTTTCAACTGTCTTGTTTGGGAGCTGGCCGCAAAAGCACGGGATTGCCGCAGGCCCTATTCTGGTTCCCGGCGGCAGGCTGAGCCTGTGGTTAATTCTTCTTCCTGATGGGAAAATAGAGTGACCTGTGCCTGTCCCAACACCTAGATCTAGTCTCTCATTGGTTTCCCCTCTTCCCGTTCATCCTCAGGACAAATTGCAACCTGTACAGAACAGGAGGTTAAAGGTGCTGATTCTCCAAGTAGGGAGATTGCTAGTGAAGTAGCTGGAATGGCGAACCCGAGCACAAGGAGATGAGAAATGAGGTGCGTTTTAGAAACCTTTCAAAATCACGCGGTGTACCTTCTTCTGGGTTCCTCATGCAAGTTTTCGATGTAGGAAGATGCCCTTGAACCTGGAGATTTGGGACCCATGGGATGGGTACCATGCAGTATTACTTTAAAGGGTCTGTGTTTGCTCACCCAACCTCACCCAACCTCTCAGCCCCAAGAGTGTCCACCCTTATGTCTCATCCAGCTGTGGGTCTAGATATGGTCAATCCAGGTTGCATCACAGCCCCTGAACGAATTTTGTAAGAATTTCTCTCTCTTTCACTGTCTTTGTTTTACGGGTTTTTAAAAGTAATTTATTTTTATAATGGGGTTTAGCTGCTTTTCACGGCTGTGTTTATGCGGCTTTACACCCACTTGACTCACTTCCAGACAGATATCAATACATAGGTTTTAAGATTGTTACTAGTCACATATATTCTTGTGCGGTGAATAGGGGGTGTTGAGTCCAGTTCACTGAGCAAGGAGTAGGTCTTTTCTATTACATATTGGGTGTATGGAACGGTATCTGAGCGAATTTGAACCCCTTGTTTTATGCATCACCCCACCTCACCTTTCCCGTTAAGCAGCCATAGTGTGTTTTCTAAACGTGTGATTCTGTTCTGTTCTGTAATTCAGTTCAAGTGTAGCGGTTTTTACATTCCCTCTATAAGTGATAGCTTATGATAAGTGTCTTTTTCTGTGTGACTTATTTCACTTAGAATCGTCGTACCTAAGTCCACTCATCTTGCTTCTACTAGCCTTATGACATTGATTTCATGTCTGAGTGATATTCCATTGTACATAAGGACCACAACTTCTTTATCCATTTTTCTCTTTCCTGGGATATTTAAGGTGTCATGAAGTGGAGGTTCTTGTCAACAGAGCAGCCCTAAACTTTGGGGTGCCTGTGTCTTGCTGATTTTTAGTTTTCCCAATTTATACGCCCATGAGTGGACGTGCCCTATGCTCCCTAAGCTGTGTTTTTTCGATGTTTCAGGACACACCGTACACTTCTCCAGAGTGGCTGTTGGCAACTTACATCCCGCGCATCAGCGTAGCAAGGCTGCCATTTCTCCATGGCCTGTCCTGCATTTCTGGTTTTGACACTTTTTGCAGCATGGCCCTTTTGACCGATGGGAAGCGAGACTTCTTTGTAGCGCTGATTTGCCTTTCCAGGTTGCTTGGTTGGCCAAAAAGGGCGTATGCGTTTTTTCCTGAATATATTCAGGAAAAAACGCATACGCCCTTTTTGGCCAAGGGCATCATTGTCGACGTTTTGCCGCTTTTCATGTGCTTTACAGGCGATTCGAATCTACCTCCTGAAATCTGTTTCCTGCAATTCTGCCTTGCTTTCAAATCCTCTTCGTTGCCTTCCCTCAATATATCTGTGGATGAGAGTTATCATTTATAACTCTGCGGGTTTGTGAATTGCAGTGTCCCTGAGCTCCATTTTTCAACTCGCTTTTTTGGGAGCTGGCCGCAAAAGCGCGGGATTGCCTCAGGCCCTATTCTGCTTCTGGGCGGCAGGCTGAGCCTGTGGTTAATTCTTCTTCCTGATGGGAAAATAGAGTGACCTGTGCCTGTCCCAACACCTAGATCTAGTCTCTCATTGGTTGCCCCTCTTCCCGTTCATCCTCAGGACAAATTGCAACCTGTAGGGAACAGGAGGTTAAAGGTGCTGATTCTCCAAGTAAGTTGATTGCTAGTAAAGTAGCTGGAAAGGCGAACCCGAGCACAAGGAGATGAGAAATGGGGTGTGTTTTAGAAACCTTTCAAAATCACACGGTGTACCATCTTCTGAGTTTCTCATGCATGTTTTCGATGTAGGAAGATGCCCTTGAACCTGGAGATTTGGGACCCATGGGATGGGTATCACGCAGTATTACTTTAAAGATTCTGCGTTTGCTCACCCAACCTCTCAGCCCCAAGAGTGTCCACCCTTATGTCTCATCCAGCGGTGGGTCTAGATATGGTCAATCCAGGTGGCATCACAGCCCCTGAACGAATTTTGTAAGAATTTCTCTCTCTTTCACTGTCTTTGTTTTACGGATTTTTAAAAGTAATTTATTTTTATAATGGGGTTTAGCTGCTTTTCACGGCTGTGTTTATGCGGATTTACACCCACTTGACTCACTTCCAGACAGATATCAATACATAGGTTTTAAGATTGTTACTAGTCACATATATTCTTGTGCGGTGAATAGGGGGTGTTGAGTCCAGTTCACGGAGCAAGGAGTAGGTCTTGTCTATTACATATTGGGTGTATGGAACGGTATCTGAGCAAATTTGAACCCCTTGTTTTATGCATCACCCCACCTCACCTTTCCCGTTAAGCAGCCATAGTGTGTTTTCTAAACGTGTGACTCTGTTCTGTTTTGTAATTCAGTTCAAGTGTAGCGGTTTTTACATTCCCTCTATAAGTGATAGCTTATGATAAGTGTCTTTTTCTGTGTGACTTATTTCACTTAGAATCGTCGTACCTAAGTCCACTCATCTTGCTTCTACTAGCCTTATGACATTGATTTCATGTCTGAGTGATATTCCATTGTACATAAGGACCACAACTTTTTTATCCATTTTTCTCTTTCCTGGGATATTTAAGGTGTCATGAAGTGGAGGTTCTTGTCAACAGAGCAGCCCCAAACTTTGGGGTGCCTGTGTCTTGCTGATTTTTAGTTTTCCCAATTTATACGCCCATGAGTGGACGTGCCCTATGCTCACTAAGCTGTGTTTTTTCGATGTTTCAGGACACACCGTACACTTCTCCAGAGTGGCTGTTGGCAATTTACATCCCGCCCATCAGCGTAGCAAGGCTGCCATTTCTCCATGGCCTGTCCTGCATTTCTGGTTTTGACACTTTTTGCAGCATGGCCCTTTTGACCCATGGGAAGCGAGACTTCTTTGTAGCGCTGATTTGCCTTTCCAGGTTGCTTGGTTGGCCAAAAAGGGCGTATGCGTTTTTTCCTGAATATATTCAGGAAAAAACGCATACGCCCTTTTTGGCCAAGGGCATCATTGTCGACGTTTTGCCGCTTTTCATGTGCCTTAAAGGCGATTCGAATCTACCTCCTGAAATCTGTTTCCTGCAATTCTGCCTTGCTTTCAAATCCTCTTCGTTGACTTCCCTCAATATATCTGTGGATGAGAGTTATCACTTATAACTCTGCGGGTTTGTGAATTGCAGTGTCCCTGAGCTCCATTTTTCAACTGTCTTTTTTGAGAGCTGGCCGCAAAAGCACGGGATTGCCTCAGGCCCTATTCTGGTTCCTGGCAGCAGGCTGAGCCTGTGGTTAATTCTTCTTCCTGATGGGAAAATAGAGTGACCTGTGCCTGTCCCAACAGCTAGATCTAGTCTCTCATTGGTTGCCCCTCTTCCCATTCATCCTCAGGACAAATTGCAACCTGTAGGGAACAGGAGGTTAAAAGTGCTGATTCTCCAAGTAGGGAGATTGCTAGTAAAGTAGCTGGAATGGCGAACCCGAGCACAAGGAGATGAGAAATGAGGTGCGTTTTAGAAACCTTTCAAAATCACACGGTGTACCATCTTCTGAGTTTCTCATGCATGTTTTCGATGTAGGAAGATGCCCTTGAACCTGGAGACTTGGGACCCATGGGATGGGTACCACGCAGTATTACTTTAAAGGGTCTGCGTTTGCTCACCCAACCTAACCCAACCTTTCAGCCCCAAGACTGTCCACCCTTATGTCTCATCCAGCTGTGCGTGTAGATATGGTCAATCCAGGTTGCATCACAGCCTCTGAACGAATTTTGTAAGAATTTCTCTCTCTTTCACTGTCTTTGTTTTACGGGTTTTTAAAAGTAATTTATTTTTATAATGGGGTTTAGCTGCTTTTCACGGCTGTGTTTATGCGGATTTACACCCACTTGACTCACTTCCAGACAGATATCAATACATAGGTTTTAAGATTGTTACTAGTCACATATATTCTTGTGCGGTGAATAGTGGGTGTTGAGTCCAGTTCACTGAGCAAGGAGTAGGTCTTGTCTATTACATATTGGGTGTATGGAACGGTATCTGAGCGAATTTGAAACCCTTGTTTTATGCATCACCCCACCTCACCTTTCCCGTTAAGCAGCCATAGTGTGTTTTCTAAACGTGTGATTCTGTTCTGTTCTGTAATTCAGTTCAAGTGTAGCGGTTTTTACATTCCCTCTATAAGTGATAGCTTATGATAAGTGTCTTTTTCTGTGTGACTTATTTCACTTAGAATCGTCGTACCTAAGTCCACTCATCTTGCTTCTACTAGCCTTATGACATTGATTTCATGTCTGAGTGATATTGCATTGTACATAAGGACCACAACTTCTTTATCCATTTTTCTCTTTCCTGGGATATTTAAGGTGTCATGAAGTGGAGGTTCTTGTCAACAGAGCAGCCCTAAACTTTGGGGTGCCTGTGTCTTGCTGATTTTTAGTTTTCCCAATTTATACGCCCATGAGTGGACGTGCCCTATGCTCCCTAAGCTGTGTTTTTTCGATGTTTCAGGACACACCGTACACTTCTCCAGAGTGGCTGTTGGCAATTAACATCCCGCCCATCAGCGTAGCAAGGCTGCCATTTCTCCATGGCCTGTCCTGCATTTCTGGTTTTGACACTTTTTGCAGCATGACCCTTTTGACCGATGGGAAGCGAGACTTCTTTGTAGCACTGATTTGCCTTTCCAGGTTGCTTGGTTGGCCAAAAAGGGCGTATGCGTTTTTTCCTGAATATATTCAGAAAAAAACGCATACGCCCTTTTTGGCCAAGGGCATCATTGTCGACGTTTTGCCGCTTTTCATGTGCTTTAAAGGCGATTCGAATCTACCTCCTGAAACCTGTTTCCTGCAATTCTGCCTTGCTTTCAAATCCTCTTCGTTGCCTTCCCTCAATATATTTGTGGACGAGAGTTATCATTTATAACTCAGCAGGTTTGTGAATGGCAGTCCCCCTGAGATCCATTTTTCAACTGTCTTTTTTGGGAGCTGGCCGCAAAAGCACGGGATTGCCTCAAGCCCTATTCTGGTTCCCGGCGGCAGGCTGAGCCTGTGGTTAATTCTTCTTCCTGATGGGAAAATAGAGTGACCTGTGCCTGTCCCAACACCTAGATCTATTCTCTCATTGGTTTCCCCTCTTCCCGTTCATCCTCAGGACAAATTGCAACCTGTACAGAACAGGAGGTTAAAGGTGCTGATTCTCCAAGTAGGGAGATTGCTAGTGAAGTAGCTGGAATGGCGAACCCGAGCACAAGGAGATGAGAAATGAGGTGCGTTTTAGAAATCTTTCAAAATCACACGGTGTACCTTCTTCTGGGTTCCTCATGCAAGTTTTCGATGTAGGAAGATGCCCTTGAACCTGGAGATTTGGGACCCATGGGATGGGTACCATGCAGTATTACTTTAAAGGGTCTGCGTTTGCTCACCCAACCTCACCCAACCTCTCAGCCCCAAGAGTGTCCACCCTTATGTCTCATCCAGCTGTGGGTCTAGATATGGTCAATCCAGGTTGCATCACAGCCCCTGAACGAATTTTGTAAGAATTTCTCTCTCTTTCACTGTCTTTGTTTTACGGGTTTTTAAAAGTAATTTATTTTTATAATGGGGTTTAGCTGCTTTTCACGGCTGTGTTTATGCGGCTTTACACCCACTGACTCACTTCCAGACAGATATCAATACATAGGTTTTAAGATTGTTACTAGTCACATATATTCTTGTGCGGTGAATAGGGGGTGTTGAGTCCAGTTCATTGAGCAAGGAGTAGGTCTTTTCTATTACATATTGGGTGTATGGAACGGTATCTGAGCGAATTTGAACCCCTTGTTTTATGCATCACCCCACCTCACCTTTCCCGTTAAGCAGCCATAGTGTGTTTTCTAACCTTGTGATTCTGTTCTGTTCTGTAATTCAGTTCAAGTGTAGCGGTTTTTACATTCCCTCTATAAGTGATAGCTTATGATAAGTGTCTTTTTCTGTGTGACTTATTTCACTTAGAATCGTCGTACCTAAGTCCACTCATCTTGCTTCTACTAGCCTTATGACATTGATTTCATGTCTGAGTGATATTGCATTGTACATAAGGACCACAACTTCTTTATCCATTTTTCTCTTTCCTGGGATATTTAAGGTGTCATGAAGTGGAGGTTCTTGTCAACAGAACAGCCCTAAACTTTGGGGTGCCTGTGTCTTGCTGATTTTTAGTTTTCCCAATTTATACGCCCATGAGTGGACGTGCCCTATGCTCCCTAAGCTGTGTTTTTTCGATGTTTCAGGACACACCGTACACTTCTCCAGAGTGGCTGTTGGCAACATACATCCCGCCCATCAGCGTAGCAAGGCTGCCATTTCTCCATGGCCTGTCCTGCATTTCTGGTTTTGACACTTTTTGCAGCATGGCCCTTTTGACCGATGGGAAGCGAGACTTCTTTGTAGCGCTGATTTGCCTTTCCAGGTTGCTTGGTTGGCCAAAAAGGGCGTATGCGTTTTTTCCTGAATATATTCAGGAAAAAACGCATACGCCCTTTTTGGCCAAGGGCATCATTGTCGACGTTTTGCCGCTTTTCATGTGCTTTACAGGCGATTCGAATCTACCTCCTGAAATCTGTTTCCTGCAATTCTGCCTTGCTTTCAAATCCTCTTCGTTGCCTTCCCTCAATATATCTGTGGATGAGAGTTATCATTTATAAATCTGCGGGTTTGTTAATTGCAGTGTCCCTGAGCTCCATTTTTCAACTCACTTTTTTGGGAGCTGGCCGCAAAAGCGCGGGATTGCCTCAGGCCCTATTCTGCTTCTGGGCGGCAGGCTGAGCCTGTGGTTAATTCTTCTTCCTGATGGGAAAATAGAGTGACCTGTGCCTGTCCAAACACCTAGATCTAGTCTCTCATTGGTTGCCCCTCTTCCCGTTCATCCTCAGGACAAATTGCAACCTGTAGGGAACAGGAGGTTAAAGGTGCTGATTCTCCAAGTAAGTTGATTGCTAGTAAAGTAGCTGGAAAGGCGAACCCGAGCACAAGGAGATGAGAAATGGGGTGTGTTTTAGAAACCTTTCAAAATCACACGGTGTACCATCTTCTGAGTTTCTCATGCATGTTTTCGATGTAGGAAGATGCCCTTGAACCTGGAGATTTGGGACCCATGGGATGGGTACCACGCAGTATTACTTTAAAGGGTCTGCGTTTGCTCACCCAACCTCTCAGCCCCAAGAGTGTCCACCCTTATGTCTCATCCAGCTGTGGGTCTAGATATGGTCAATCCAGGTTGCATCTCAGCCCCTGATCGAATTTTGTAAGAATTTCTCTCTCTTTCACTGTCTTTGTTTTACGGGTTTTTAAAAGTAATTTATTTTTATAATGGGGTTTAGCTGCTTTTCACGGCTGTGTTTATGCGGATTTACACCCACTTGACTCACTTCCAGACAGATATCAATACATAGGTTTTAAGATTGTTACTAGTCATATATATTCTTGTGCGGTGAATAGGGGGTGTTGAGTCCAGTTCACTGAGCAAGGAGTAGGTCTTGTGTATTACATATTGGGTGTATGGAACGGTATCTGAGCGTATTTGAACCCCTTGTTTTATGCATCACCCCACCTCACCTTTCCCGTTAAGCAGCCATAGTGTGTTTTCTAAACGTGTGACTCTGTTCTGTTTTGTAATTCAGTTCAAGTGTAGCGGTTTTTACATTCCCTCTATAAGTGATAGCTTATGATAAGTGTCTTTTTCTGTGTGACTTATTTCACTTAGAATCATCGTACCCTAGTCCACTCACCTTGCTTCTACTAGCCTTATGACATTGATTTCATGTCTGAGTGATATTCCATTGTACATAAGGACCACAACTTTTTTATCCATTTTTCTCTTTCCTGGGATATTTAAGGTGTCATGAAGTGGAGGTTCTTGTCAACAGAGCAGCCCTAAACTTTGGGGTGCCTGTGTCTTGCTGATTTTTAGTTTTCCCAATTTATACGCCCATGAGTGGACGTGCCCTATGCTCACTAAGCTGTGTTTTTTCGATGTTTCAGGACACACTGTACACTTCTCCAGAGTGGCTGTTGGCAATTTACATCCCGCCCATCAGCGTAGCAAGGCTGCCATTTCTCCATGGCCTGTCCTGCATTTCTGGTTTTGACACTTTTTGCAGCATGACCCATTTGACCGATGGGAAGCGAGACTTCTTTGTAGCACTGATTTGCCTTTCCAGGTTGCTTGGTTGGCCAAAAAGGGCGTATGCGTTTTTTCCTGAATATATTCAGGAAAAAACGCATACGCCCTTTTTGGCCAAGGGCATCATTGTCGACGTTTTGCCGCTTTTCATGTGCCTTAAAGGCGATTCGAATCTACCTCCTGAAATCTGTTTCCTGCAATTCTGCCTTGCTTTCAAATCCTCTTCGTTGCCTTCCCTCAATATATCTGTGGATGATAGTTATCACTTATAACTCTGCGGGTTTGTGAATTGCAGTGTCCCTGAGCTCCATTTTTCAACTGTCTTTTTTGAGAGCTGGCCTCAAAAGCACGGGATTGCCTCAGGCCCTATTCTGGTTCCTGGCAGCAGGCTGAGCCTGTGGTTAATTCTTCTTCCTGATGGGAAAATAGAGTGACCTGTGCCTGTCCCAACAGCTAGATCTAGTCTCTCATTGGTTGCCCCTCTTCCCGTTCATCCTCAGGACAATTTGCAACCTGTAGGGAACAGGAGGTTAAAGGTGCTGATTCTCCAAGTAGGGAGATTGCTAGTAAAGTAGCTGGAATTGCGAACCCGAGCACAAGGAGATGAGAAATGAGGTGCGTTTTAGAAACCTTTCAAAATCACACGGTGTACCATCTTCTGAGTTTCTCATGCATGTTTTCGATGTAGGAAGATGCCCTTGAACCTGGAGACTGGGGACACATGGGATGGGTACCACGCAGTATTACTTTAAAGGGTCTGCGTTTGCTCACCCAACCTAACCCAACCTTTCAGCCCCAAGACTGTCCACCCTTATGTCTCATCCAGCTGTGCGTGTAGATATGGTCAATCCAGGTTGCATCACAGCCTCTGAACGAATTTTGTAAGAATTTCTCTCTCTTTCACTTTCTTTGTTTTACGGGTTATTAAAAGTAATTTATTTTTATAATGGGGTTTAGCTGCTTTTCACGGCTGTGTTTATGCGGATTTACACCCACTTGACTCACTTCCAGACAGATATCAATACATAGGTTTTAAGATTGTTACTAGTCACATATATTCTTGTGCGGTGAATAGGGGGTGTTGAGTCCAGTTCACTGAGCAAGGAGTAGGTCTTTTCTATTACATATTGGGTGTATGCAACGGTATCTGAGCGAATTTGAAACCCTTGTTTTATGCATCACCCCACCTCACCTTTCCCGTTAAGCAGCCATAGTGTGTTTTCTAAACGTGTGATTCTGTTCTGTTCTGTATTTCAGTTCAAGTGTAGCGGTTTTTACATTCCCTCTATAAGTGATAGCTTATGATAAGTGTCTTTTTCTGTGTGACTTATTTCACTTAGAAAGTCCACTCATCTTGCTTCTACTAGCCTTATGACATTGATTTCATGTCTGAGTGATATTGCATTGTACATAAGGACCACAACTTCTTTATCCATTTTTCTCTTTCCTGGGATATTTAAGGTGTCATGAAGTGGAGGTTCTTGTCAACAGAGCAGCCCTAAACTTTGGGGTGCCTGTGTCTTGCTGATTTTTAGTTTTCCCAATTTATACGCCCATGAGTGGACGTGCCCTATGCTCCCTAAGCTGTGTTTTTTCGATGTTTCAGGACACACCGTACACTTCTCCAGAGTGGCTGTTGGCAATTAACATCCCGCCCATCAGCGTAGCAAGGCTGCCATTTCTCCATGGCCTGTCCTGCATTTCTGGTTTTGACACTTTTTGCAGCATGACCCTTTTGACCGATGGGAAGCGAGACTTCTTTGTAGCACTGATTTGCCTTTCCAGGTTGCTTGGTTGGCCAAACAGGGCGTATGCGTTTTTTTCTGAATATATTCAGGAAAAAACGCATACGCCCTGTTTGGCCAAGGGCATCATTGTCGACGTTTTGCCGCTTTTCATGTGCTTTAAAGGCGATTCGAATCTACCTCCTGAAACCTGTTTCCTGCAATTCTGCCTTGCTTTCAAATCCTCTTCGTTGCCTTCCCTCAATATATTTGTGGACGAGAGTTATCATTTATAACTCAGCAGGTTTGTGAATGGCAGTCCCCCTGAGCTCCATTTTTCAACTGTCTTTTTTGGGAGCTGGCCGCAAAAGCACGGGATTGCCTCAGGCCCTATTCTGGTTCCCGGCGGCAGGCTGAGCCTGTGGTTAATTCTTCTTCCTGATGGGAAAATAGAGTGACCTGTGCCTGTCCCAACACCTAGATCTATTCTCTCATTGGTTTCCCCTCTTCCCGTTCATCCTCAGGACAAATTGCAACCTGTACAGAACAGGAGGTTAAAGGTGCTGATTCTCCAAGTAGGGAGATTGCTAGTGAAGTAGCTGGAATGGCGAACCCGAGCACAAGGAGATGAGAAATGAGGTGCGTTTTAGAAACCTTTCAAAATCACACGGTGTACCTTCTTCTGGGTTCCTCATGCAAGTTTTCGATGTAGGAAGATGCCCTTGAACCTGGAGACTTGGGAACCATGGGATGGGTACCACGCAGTATTACTTTGAAGGGTCTGCGTTTGCTCACCCAACCTCACCCAACCTCTCAGCCCCAAGAGTGTCCACCCTTATGTCTCATCCAGCTGTGGGTCTAGATATGGTCAATCCAGGTTGCATCACAGCCCCTGAACGAATTTTGTAAGAATTTCTCTCTCTTTCACTGTCTTTGTTTTACGGGTTTTTAAAAGTAATTTATTTTTATAATGGGGTTTAGCTGCTTTTCACGGCTGTGTTTATGCGGCTTTACACCCACTTGACTCACTTCCAGACAGATATCAATACATAGGTTTTAAGATTGTTACTAGTCACATATATTCTTGTGCGGTGAATAGGGGGTGTTGAGTCCAGTTCATTGAGCAAGGAGTAGGTCTTTTCTATTACATATTGGGTGTATGGAACGGTATCTGAGCGAATTTGAACCCCTTGTTTTATGCATCACCCCACCTCACCTTTCCCGTTAAGCAGCCATAGTGTGTTTTCTAAACTTGTGATTCTGTTCTGTTCTGTAATTCAGTTCAAGTGTAGCGGTTTTTACATTCCCTCTATAAGTGATAGCTAATGATAAGTGTCTTTTTCTGTGTGACTTATTTCACTTAGAATCGTCGTACCTAAGTCCACTCATCTTGCTTCTACTAGCCTTATGACATTGATTTAATGTCTGAGTGATATTCCATTGTACATAAGGACCACAACTTCTTTATCCATTTTTCTCTTTCCTGGGATATTTAAGGTGTCATGAAGTGGAGGTTCTTGTCAACAGAGCAGCCCTAAACTTTGGGGTGCCTGTGTCTTGCTGATTTTTAGTTTTCCCAATTTATACGCCCATGAGTGGACGTGCCCTATGCTCCCTAAGCTGTGTTTTTTCGATGTTTCAGGACACACCGTACACTTCTCCAGAGTGGCTGTTGGCAACTTACATCCCGCCCATCAGCGTAGCAAGGCTGCCATTTCTCCATGGCCTGTCCTGCATTTCTGGTTTTGACACTTTTTGCAGCATGGCCCTTTTGACCGATGGGAAGCGAGACTTCTTTGTAGCGCTGATTTGCCTTTCCAGGTTGCTTGGTTGGCCAAAAAGGGCGTATGCGTTTTTTCCTGAATATATTCAGGAAAAAACGCATACGCCCTTTTTGGCCAAGGGCATCATTGTCGACGTTTTGCCGCTTTTCATGTGCTTTACAGGCGATTCGAATCTACCTCCTGAAATCTGTTTCCTGCAATTCTGCCTTGCTTTCAAATCCTCTTCGTTGCCTTCCCTCAATATATCTGTGGATGAGAGTTATCATTTATAACTCTGCGGGTTTGTGAATTGCAGTGTCCCTGAGCTCCATTTTTCAACTGTCTTTTTTGGGAGCTGGCCGCAAAAGCGCGGGATTGCCTCAGGCCCTATTCTGCTTCTGGGCGGCAGGCTGAGCCTGTGGTTAATTCTTCTTCCTGATGGGAAAATAGAGTGACCTGTGCCTGTCCCAACACATAGATCTAGTCTCTCATTGGTTGCCCCTCTTCCCGTTCATCCTCAGGACAAATTGCAACCTGTAGGGAACAGGAGGTTAAAGGTGCTGATTCTCCAAGTAAGTTGATTGCTAGTAAAGTAGCTGGAAAGGCGAACACGAGCACAATGAGATGAGAAATGGGGTGTGTTTTAGAAACCTTTCAAAATCACACGGTGTACCATCTTCTGAGTTTCTCATGCATGTTTTCGATGTAGGAAGATGCCCTTGAACCTGGAGATTTGGGACCCATGGGATGGGTACCACGCAGTATTACTTTGAAGGGTGTGCGTTTGCTAACCCAACCTAACCCAACCTTTCAGCCCCAAGAGTGTCCACCCTTATGTCTCATCCAGCTGTGCGTGTAGATATGGTCAATCCAGGTTGCATCACAGCCTCTGAACGAATTTTGTAAGAATTTCTCTCTCTTTCACTGTCTTTGTTTTACGGGTTTTTAAAAGTAATTTATTTTTATAATGGGGTTTAGCTGCTTTTCACGGCTGTGTTTATGCGGCTTTACACCCACTTGACTCACTTCCAGACAGATATCAATACATAGGTTTTAAGATTCTTACTAGTCACATATATTCTTGTGCGGTGAATAGGGGGTGTTGAGTCCAGTTCACGGAGCAAGGAGTAGGTCTTGTCTATTACATATTGGGTGTATGGAACGGTATCTGAGCGAATTTGAAACCCTTGTTTTATGCATCACCCCACCTCACCTTTCCCGTTAAGCAGCCATAGTGTGTTTTCTAAACGTGTGACTCTGTTCTGTTTTGTAATTCAGTTCAAGTGTAGCGGTTTTTACATTCCCTCTATAAGTGATAGCTTATGATAAGTGTCTTTTTCTGTGTGACTTATTTCACTTAGAATCGTCGTACCTAAGTCCACTCATCTTGCTTCTACTAGCCTTATGACATTGATTTCATGTCTGAGTGATATTCCATTGTACATAAGGACCACAACTTCTTTATCCATTTTTCTCTTTCCTGGGATATTTAAGTTGTCATGAAGTGGAGGTTCTTGTCAACAGAGCAGCCCTAAACTTTGGGGTGCCTGTGTCTTGCTGATTTTTAGTTTTCCCAATTTATACGCCCATGAGTGGACGTGCCCTATGCTCCCTAAGCTGTGTTTTTTTGATGTTTCAGGACACACCGTACACTTCTCCAGAGTGGCTGTTGGCAATTAACATCCCGCCCATCAGCGTAGCAAGGCTGCCATTTCTCCATGGCCTGTCCTGCATTTCTGGTTTTGACACTTTTTGCAGCATGACCCTTTTGACCGATGGGAAGCGAGACTTCTTTGTAGCACTGATTTGCCTTTCCAGGTTGCTTGGTTGGCCAAAAAGGGCGTATGCGTTTTTTCCTGAATATATTCAGGAAAAAACGCATACGCCCTTTTTGGCCAAGGGCATCATTGTCGACGTTTTGCCGCTTTTCATGTGCTTTAAAGGCGATTCGAATCTACCTCCTGAAACCTGTTTCCTGCAATTCTGCCTTGCTTTCAAATCCTCTTCGTTGCCTTCCCTCAATATATTTGTGGACGAGAGTTATCATTTATAACTCAGCAGGTTTGTGAATGGCAGTGCCCCTGAGCTCCATTTTTCAACTGTCTTGTTTGGGAGCTGGCCGCAAAAGCACGGGATTTCCTCAGGCCCTATTCCGGTTCCCGGCGGCAGGCTGAGCCTGTGGTTAATTCTTCTTCCTGATGGGAAAATAGAGTGACCTGTGCCTGTCCCAACACCTAGATCTAGTCTCTCATTGGTTGCCCCTCTTCCCGTTCATCCTCAGGACAAATTGCAACCTGTAGGGAACAGGAGGTTAAAGGTGCTGATTCTCCAAGTAAGTTGATTGCTAGTAAAGTAGCTGGAAAGGCGAACCCGAGCACAAGGAGATGAGAAATGGGGTGTGTTTTAGAAACCTTTCAAAATCACACGGTGTACCATCTTCTGAGTTTCTCATGCATGTTTTCGATGTAGGAAGATGCCCTTGAACCTGGAGATTTGGGACCCATGGGATGGGTACCACGCAGTATTACTTTAAAGGGTGTGCCTTTGCTCACCCAACCTCTCAGCCCCAAGAGTGTCCACCCTTATGTCTCATCCAGCTGTGGGTCTAGATATGGTCAATCCAGGTTGCATCTCAGCCCCTGAACGAATTTTGTAAGAATTTCTCTCTCTTTCACTGTCTTTGTTTTACGGGTTTTTAAAAGTAATTTATTTTTATAATGGGGTTTAGCTGCTTTTCACGGCTGTGTTTATGCGGCTTTACACCCACTTGACTCACTTCCAGACAGATATCAATACATAGGTTTTAAGATTGTTACTAGTCATATATATTCTTGTGCGGTGAATAGGGGGTGTTGAGTCCAGTTCACTTAGCAAGGAGTAGGTCTTGTCTATTACATATTGGGTGTATGGAACGGTATCTGAGCGAATTTGAACCCCTTGTTTTATGCATCACCCCACCTCACCTTTCCCGTTAAGCAGCCATAGTGTGTTTTCTAAACGTGTGACTCTGTTCTGTTTTGTAATTCAGTTCAAGTGTAGCGGTTTTTACATTCCCTCTATAAGTGATAGCTTATGATAAGTGTCTTTTTCTGTGTGACTTATTTCACTTAGAATCGTCGTACCTAAGTCCACTCATCTTGCTTCTACTAGCCTTATGACATTGATTTCATGTCTGAGTGATATTCCATTGTACATAAGGACCACAACTTTTTTATCCATTTTTCTCTTTCCTGGGATATTTAAGGTGTCATGAAGTGGAGGTTCTTGTCAACAGAGCAGCCCCAAACTTTGGGTGCCTGTGTCTTGCTCATTTTTAGTTTTCCCAATTTATACGCCCATGAGTGGACGTGCCCTATGCTCACTAAGCTGTGTTTTTTCGATGTTTCAGGACACACCGTACACTTCTCCAGAGTGGCTGTTGGCAATTAACATCCCGCCCATCAGCGTAGCAAGGCTGCCATTTCTCCATGGCCTGTCCTGCATTTCTGGTTTTGACACTTTTTGCAGCATGGCCCTTTTGACCGATGGGAAGCGAGACTTCTTTGTAGCGCTGATTTGCCTTTCCAGGTTGCTTGGTTGGCCAAAAAGGGCGTATGCGTTTTTTCCTGAATATATTCAGGAAAAAACGCATACGCCCTTTTTGGCCAAGGGCATCATTGTCGACGTTTTGCCGCTTTTCATGTGCCTTAAAGGCGATTCGAATCTACCTCCTGAAATCTGTTTCCTGCAATTCTGCCTTGCTTTCAAATCCTCTTCGTTGACTTCCCTCAATATATCTGTGGATGAGAGTTATCACTTATAACTCTGCGGGTTTGTGAATTGCAGTGTCCCTGAGCTCCATTTTTCAACTGTCTTTTTTGAGAGCTGGCCGCAAAAGCATGGGATTGCCTCAGGCCCTATTCTGGTTCCTGGCAGCAGGCTGAGCCTGTGGTTAATTCTTCTTCCTGATGGGAAAATAGAGTGACCTGTGCCTGTCCCAACAGCTAGATCTAGTCTCTCATTGGTTGCCCCTCTTCCCGTTCATCCTCAGGACAAATTGCAACCTGTAGGGAACAGGAGGTTAAAGGTGCTGATTCTCCAAGTAGGGAGATTGCTAGTAAAGTAGCTGGAATGGCGAACCCGAGCACAAGGAGATGAGAAATGAGGTGCGTTTTAGAAACCTTTCAAAATCACACGGTGTACCATCTTCTGAGTTTCTCATGCATGTTTTCGATGTAGGAAGATGCCCTTGAACCTGGAGACTTGGGACCCATGGGATGGGTACCACGCAGTATTACTTTAAAGGGTCTGCGTTTGCTCACCCAACCTAACCCAACCTTTCAGCCCCAAGACTGTCCACCCTTATGTCTCATCCAGCTGTGCGTGTAGATATGGTCAATCCAGGTTGCATCACAGCCTCTGAACGAATTTTGTAAGAATTTCTCTCTCTTTCACTGTCTTTGTTTTACGGGTTTTTAAAAGTAATTTATTTTTATAATGGGGTTTAGCTGCTTTTCACGGCTGTGTTTATGCGGATTTACACCCACTTGACTCACTTCCAGACAGATATCAATACATAGGTTTTAAGATTCTTACTAGTCACATATATTCTTGTGCGGTGATTAGGGGGTGTTGAGTCCAGTTCACTGAGCAAGGAGTAGGTCTTGTCTATTACATATTGGGTGTATGGAACGGTATCTGAGCGAATTTGAAACCCTTGTTTTATGCATCACCCCACCTCACCTTTCCCGTTAAGCAGCCATAGTGTGTTTTCTAAACGTGTGATTCTGTTCTGTTCTGTAATTCAGTTCAAGTGTAGCGGTTTTTACATTCCCTCTATAAGTGATAGCTTATGATAAGTGTCTTTTTCTGTGTGACTTATTTCACTTAGAATCGTCGTACCTAAGTCCACTCATCTTGCTTCTACTAGCCTTATGACATTGATTTCATGTCTGAGTGATATTGCATTGTACATAAGGACCACAACTTCTTTATCCATTTTTCTCTTTCCTGGGATATTTAAGGTGTCATGAAGTGGAGGTTCTTGTCAACAGAGCAGCCCTAAACTTTGGGGTGCCTGTGTCTTGCTGATTTTTAGTTTTCCCAATTTATACGCCCATGAGTGGACGTGCCCTATGCTCCCTAAGCTGTGTTTTTTCGATGTTTCAGGACACACCGTACACTTCTCCAGAGTGGCTGTTGGCAATTAACATCCCGCCCATCAGCGTAGCAAGGCTGCCATTTCTCCATGGCCTGTCCTGCATTTCTGGTTTTGACACTTTTTGCAGCATGACCCTTTTGACCGATGGGAAGCGAGACTTCTTTGTAGCACTGATTTGCCTTTCCAGGTTGCTTGGTTGTCCAAAAAGGGCGTATGCGTTTTTTCCTGAATATATTCAGGAAAAAACGCATACGCCCTATTTGGCCAAGGGCATCATTGTCGACGTTTTGCCGCTTTTCATGTGCTTTAAAGGCGATTCGAATCTACCTCCTGAAACCTGTTTCCTGCAATTCTGCCTTGCTTTCAAATCCTCTTCGTTGCCTTCCCTCAATATATTTGTGGACGAGAGTTATCATTTATAACTCAGCAGGTTTGTGAATGGCAGTCCCCCTGAGCTCCATTTTTCAACTGTCTTGTTTGGGAGCTGGCCGCAAAAGCACGGGATTGCCGCAGGCCCTATTCTGGTTCCCGGCGGCAGGCTGAGCCTGTGGTTAATTCTTCTTCCTGATGGGAAAATAGAGTGACCTGTGCCTGTCCCAACAGCTAGATCTAGTCTCTCATTGGTTTCCCCTCTTCCCGTTCATCCTCAGGACAAATTGCAACCTGTACAGAACAGGAGGTTAAAGGTGCTGATTCTCCAAGTAGGGAGATTGCTAGTGAAGTAGCTGGAATGGCGAACCCGAGCACAAGGAGATGAGAAATGAGGTGCGTTTTAGAAACCTTTCAAAATCACACGGTGTACCTTCTTCTGGGTTCCTCATGCAAGTTTTCGATGTAGGAAGATGCCCTTGAACCTGGAGATTTGGGACCCATGGGATGGGTACCATGCAGTATTACTTTAAAGGGTCTGCGTTTGCTCACCCAACCTCACCCAACCTCTCAGCCCCAAGAGTGTCCACCCTTATGTCTCATCCAGCTGTGGGTCTAGATATGGTCAATCCAGGTTGCATCACAGCCCCTGAACGAATTTTGTAAGAATTTCTCTCTCTTTCACTGTCTTTGTTTTACGGGTTTTTAAAAGTAATTTATTTTTATAATGGGGTTTAGCTGCTTTTCACGGCTGTGTTTATGCGGCTTTACACCCACTTGACTCACTTCCAGACAGATATCAATACATAGGTTTTAAGATTGTTACTAGTCACATATATTCTTGTGCGGTGAATAGGGGGTGTTGAGTCCAGTTCACTGAGCAAGGAGTAGGTCTTTTCTATTACATATTGGGTGTATGGAACGGTATCTGAGCGAATTTGAACCCCTTGTTTTATGCATCACCCCACCTCACCTTTCCCGTTAAGCAGCCATAGTGTGTTTTCTAAACGTGTGATTCTGTTCTGTTCTGTAATTCAGTTCAAGTGTAGCGGTTTTTACATTCCCTCTATAAGTGATAGCTTATGATAAGTGTCTTTTTCTGTGTGACTTATTTCACTTAGAATCGTCGTACCTAAGTCCACTCATCTTGCTTCTACTAGCCTTATGACATTGATTTCATGTCTGAGTGATATTCCATTGTACATAAGGACCACAACTTCTTTATCCATTTTTCTCTTTCCTGGGATATTTAAGGTGTCATGAAGTGGAGGTTCTTGTCAACAGAGCAGCCCTAAACTTTGGGGTGCCTGTGTCTTGCTGATTTTTAGTTTTCCCAATTTATACGCCCATGAGTGGACGTGCCCTATGCTCCCTAAGCTGTGTTTTTTCGATGTTTCAGGACACACCGTACACTTCTCCAGAGTGGCTGTTGGCAACTTACATCCCGCCCATCAGCGTAGCAAGGCTGCCATTTCTCCATGGCCTGTCCTGCATTTCTGGTTTTGACACTTTTTGCAGAATGGCCCTTTTGACCGATGGGAAGCGAGACTTCTTTGTAGCGCTGATTTGCCTTTCCAGGTTGCTTGGTTGGCCAAAAAGGGCGTATGCGTTTTTTCCTGAATATATTCAGGAAAAAACGCATACGCCCTTTTTGGCCAAGGGCATCATTGTCGACGTTTTGCCGCTTTTCATGTGCTTTACAGGCGATTCGAATCTACCTCCTGAAATCTGTTTCCTGCAATTCTGCCTTGCTTTCAAATCCTCTTCGTTGCCTTCCCTCAATATATCTGTGGATGAGAGTTATCATTTATAACTCTGCGGGTTTGTGAATTGCAGTGTCCCTGAGCTCCATTTTTCAACTCGCTTTTTTGGGAGCTGGCCGCAAAAGCGCGGGATTGCCTCAGGCCCTATTCTGCTTCTGGGCGGCAGGCTGAGCCTGTGGTTAATTCTTCTTCCTGATGGGAAAATAGAGTGACCTGTGCCTGTCCCAACACCTAGATCTAGTCTCTCATTGGTTGCCCCTCTTCCCGTTCATCCTCAGGACAAATTGCAACCTGTAGGGAACAGGAGGTTAAAGGTGCTGATTCTCCAAGTAAGTTGATTGCTAGTAAAGTAGCTGGAAAGGCGAACCCGAGCACAAGGAGATGAGAAATGGGGTGTGTTTTAGAAACCTTTCAAAATCACACGGTGTACCATCTTCTGAGTTTCTCATGCATGTTTTCGATGTAGGAAGATGCCCTTGAACCTGGAGATTTGGGACCCATGGGATGGGTATCACGCAGTATTACTTTAAAGGGTCTGCGTTTGCTCACCCAACCTCTCAGCCCCAAGAGTGTCCACCCTTATGTCTCATCCAGCTGTGGGTCTAGATATGGTCAATCCAGGTGGCATCACAGCCCCTGAACGAATTTTGTAAGAATTTCTCTCTCTTTCACTGTCTTTGTTTTACGGATTTTTAAAAGTAATTTATTTTTATAATGGGGTTTAGCTGCTTTTCACGGCTGTGTTTATGCGGATTTACACCCACTTGACTCACTTCCAGACAGATATCAATACATAGGTTTTAAGATTGTTACTAGTCACATATATTCTTGTGCGGTGAATAGGGGGTGTTGAGTCCAGTTCACGGAGCAAGGAGTAGGTCTTGTCTATTACATATTGGGTGTATGGAACGGTATCTGAGCAAATTTGAACCCCTTGTTTTATGCATCACCCCACCTCACCTTTCCCGTTAAGCAGCCATAGTGTGTTTTCTAAACGTGTGACTCTGTTCTGTTTTGTAATTCAGTTCAAGTGTAGCGGTTTTTACATTCCCTCTATAAGTGATAGCTTATGATAAGTGTCTTTTTCTGTGTGACTTATTTCACTTAGAATCGTCGTACCTAAGTCCACTCATCTTGCTTCTACTAGCCTTATGACATTGATTTCATGTCTGAGTGATATTCCATTGTACATAAGGACCACAACTTTTTTATCCATTTTTCTCTTTCCTGGGATATTTAAGGTGTCATGAAGTGGAGGTTCTTGTCAACAGAGCAGCCCCAAACTTTGGGGTGCCTGTGTCTTGCTGATTTTTAGTTTTCCCAATTTATACGCCCATGAGTGGACGTGCCCTATGCTCACTAAGCTGTGTTTTTTCGATGTTTCAGGACACACCGTACACTTCTCCAGAGTGGCTGTTGGCAATTTACATCCCGCCCATCAGCGTAGCAAGGCTGCCATTTCTCCATGGCCTGTCCTGCATTTCTGGTTTTGACACTTTTTGCAGCATGGCCCTTTTGACCCATGGGAAGCGAGACTTCTTTGTAGCGCTGATTTGCCTTTCCAGGTTGCTTGGTTGGCCAAAAAGGGCGTATGCGTTTTTTCCTGAATATATTCAGGAAAAAACGCATACGCCCTTTTTGGCCAAGGGCATCATTGTCGACGTTTTGCCGCTTTTCATGTGCCTTAAAGGCGATTCGAATCTACCTCCTGAAATCTGTTTCCTGCAATTCTGCCTTGCTTTCAAATCCTCTTCGTTGACTTCCCTCAATATATCTGTGGATGAGAGTTATCACTTATAACTCTGCGGGTTTGTGAATTGCAGTGTCCCTGAGCTCCATTTTTCAACTGTCTTTTTTGAGAGCTGGCCGCAAAAGCACGGGATTGCCTCAGGCCCTATTCTGGTTCCTGGCAGCAGGCTGAGCCTGTGGTTAATTCTTCTTCCTGATGGGAAAATAGAGTGACCTGTGCCTGTCCCAACAGCTAGATCTAGTCTCTCATTGGTTGCCCCTCTTCCCGTTCATCCTCAGGACAAATTGCAACCTGTAGGGAACAGGAGGTTAAAGGTGCTGATTCTCCAAGTAGGGAGATTGCTAGTAAAGTAGCTGGAATGGCGAACCCGAGCACAAGGAGATGAGAAATGAGGTGCGTTTTAGAAACCTTTCAAAATCACACGGTGTACCATCTTCTGAGTTTCTCATGCATGTTTTCGATGTAGGAAGATGCCCTTGAACCTGGAGACTTGGGACCCATGGGATGGGTACCACGCAGTATTACTTTAAAGGGTCTGCGTTTGCTCACCCAACCTAACCCAACCTTTCAGCCCCAAGACTGTCCACCCTTATGTCTCATCCAGCTGTGCGTGTAGATATGGTCAATCCAGGTTGCATCACAGCCTCTGAACGAATTTTGTAAGAATTTCTCTCTCTTTCACTGTCTTTGTTTTACGGGTTTTTAAAAGTAATTTATTTTTATAATGGGGTTTAGCTGCTTTTCACGGCTGTGTTTATGCGGATTTACACCCACTTGACTCACTTCCAGACAGATATCAATACATAGGTTTTAAGATTCTTACTAGTCACATATATTCTTGTGCGGTGATTAGGGGGTGTTGAGTCCAGTTCACTGAGCAAGGAGTAGGTCTTGTCTATTACATATTGGGTGTATGGAACGGTATCTGAGCGAATTTGAAACCCTTGTTTTATGCATCACCCCACCTCACCTTTCCCGTTAAGCAGCCATAGTGTGTTTTCTAAACGTGTGATTCTGTTCTGTTCTGTAATTCAGTTCAAGTGTAGCGGTTTTTACATTCCCTCTATAAGTGATAGCTTATGATAAGTGTCTTTTTCTGTGTGACATATTTCACTTAGAATCGTCGTACCTAAGTCCACTCATCTTGCTTCTACTAGCCTTATGACATTGATTTCATGTCTGAGTGATATTGCATTGTACATAAGGACCACAACTTCTTTATCCATTTTTCTCTTTCCTGGGATATTTAAGGTGTCATGAAGTGGAGGTTCTTGTCAACAGAGCAGCCCTAAACTTTGGGGTGCCTGTGTCTTGCTGATTTTTAGTTTTCCCAATTTATACGCCCATGAGTGGACGTGCCCTATGCTCCCTAAGCTGTGTTTTTTCGATGTTTCAGGACACACCGTACACTTCTCCAGAGTGGCTGTTGGCAATTAACATCCCGCCCATCAGCGTAGCAAGGCTGCCATTTCTCCATGGCCTGTCCTGCATTTCTGGTTTTGACACTTTTTGCAGCATGACCCTTTTGACCGATGGGAAGCGAGACTTCTTTGTAGCACTGATTTGCCTTTCCAGGTTGCTTGGTTGGCCAAATAGGGCGTATGCGTTTTTTCCTGAATATATTCAGGAAAAAACGCATACGCGCTTTTTGGCCAAGGGCATTATTGTCGACGTTTTGCCGCTTTTCATGTGCTTTAAAGGCGATTCGAATCTACCTCCTGAAACCTGTTTCCTGCAATTCTGCCTTGCTTTCAAATCCTCTTCGTTGCCTTCCCTCAATATATTTGTGGACGAGAGTTATCATTTATAACTCAGCAGGTTTGTGAATGGCAGTCCCCCTGAGCTCCATTTTTCAACTGTCTTGTTTGGGAGCTGGCCGCAAAAGCACGGGATTGCCGCAGGCCCTATTCTGGTTCCCGGCGGCAGGCTGAGCCTGTGGTTAATTCTTCTTCCTGATGGGAAAATAGAGTGACCTGTGCCTGTCCCAACACCTAGATCTAGTCTCTCATTGGTTTCCCCTCTTCCCGTTCATCCTCAGGACAAATTGCAACCTGTACAGAACAGGAGGTTAAAGGTGCTGATTCTCCAAGTAGGGAGATTGCTAGTGAAGTAGCTGGAATGGCGAACCCGAGCACAAGGAGATGAGAAATGAGGTGCGTTTTAGAAACCTTTCAAAATCACACGGTGTACCTTCTTCTGGGTTCCTCATGCAAGTTTTCGATGTAGGAAGATGCCCTTGAACCTGGAGATTTGGGACCCATGGGATGGGTACCATGCAGTATTACTTTAAAGGGTCTGTGTTTGCTCACCCAACCTCACCCAACCTCTCAGCCCCAAGAGTGTCCACCCTTATGTCTCATCCAGCTGTGGGTCTAGATATGGTCAATCCAGGTTGCATCACAGCCCCTGAACGAATTTTGTAAGAATTTCTCTCTCTTTCACTGTCTTTGTTTTACGGGTTTTTAAAAGTAATTTATTTTTATAATGGGGTTTAGCTGCTTTTCACGGCTGTGTTTATGCGGCTTTACACCCACTTGACTCACTTCCAGACAGATATCAATACATAGGTTTTAAGATTGTTACTAGTCACATATATTCTTGTGCGGTGAATAGGGGGTGTTGAGTCCAGTTCACTGAGCAAGGAGTAGGTCTTTTCTATTACATATTGGGTGTATGGAACGGTATCTGAGCGAATTTGAACCCCTTGTTTTATGCATCACCCCACCTCACCTTTCCCGTTAAGCAGCCATAGTGTGTTTTCTAAACGTGTGATTCTGTTCTGTTCTGTAATTCAGTTCAAGTGTAGCGGTTTTTACATTCCCTCTATAAGTGATAGCTTATGATAAGTGTCTTTTTCTGTGTGACTTATTTCACTTAGAATCGTCGTACCTAAGTCCACTCATCTTGCTTCTACTAGCCTTATGACATTGATTTCATGTCTGAGTGATATTCCATTGTACATAAGGAGCACAACTTCTTTATCCATTTTTCTCTTTCCTGGGATATTTAAGGTGTCATGAAGTGGAGGTTCTTGTCAACAGAGCAGCCCTAAACTTTGGGGTGCCTGTGTCTTGCTGATTTTTAGTTTTCCCAATTTATACGCCCATGAGTGGACGTGCCCTATGCTCCCTAAGCTGTGTTTTTTCGATGTTTCAGAACACACCGTACACTTCTCCAGAGTGGCTGTTGGCAACTTACATCCCGCCCATCAGCGTAGCAAGGCTGCCATTTCTCCATGGCCTGTCCTGCATTTCTGGTTTTGACACTTTTTGCAGCATGGCCCTTTTGACCGATGGGAAGCGAGACTTCTTTGTAGCGCTGATTTGCCTTTCCAGGTTGCTTGGTTGGCCAAAAAGGGCGTATGCGTTTTTACCTGAATATATTCAGGAAAAAACGCATACGCCCTTTTTGGCCAAGGGCATCATTGTCGACGTTTTGCCGCTTTTCATGTGCTTTACAGGCGATTCGAATCTACCTCCTGAAATCTGTTTCCTGCAATTCTGCCTTGCTTTCAAATCCTCTTCGTTGCCTTCCCTCAATATATCTGTGGATGAGAGTTATCATTTATAACTCTGCGGGTTTGTGAATTGCAGTGTCCCTGAGCTCCATTTTTCAACTCGCTTTTTTGGGAGCTGGCCGCAAAAGCGCGGGATTGCCTCAGGCCCTATTCTGCTTCTGGGCGGCAGGCTGAGCCTGTGGTTAATTCTTCTTCCTGATGGGAAAATAGAGTGACCTGTGCCTGTCCCAACACCTAGATCTAGTCTCTCATTGGTTGCCCCTCTTCCCGTTCATCCTCAGGACAAATTGCAACCTGTAGGGAACAGGAGGTTAAAGGTGCTGATTCTCCAAGTAAGTTGATTGCTAGTAAAGTAGCTGGAAAGGCGAACCCGAGCACAAGGAGATGAGAAATGGGGTGTGTTTTAGAAACCTTTCAAAATCACACGGTGTACCATCTTCTGAGTTTCTCATGCATGTTTTCGATGTAGGAAGATGCCCTTGAACCTGGAGATTTGGGACCCATGGGATGGGTATCACGCAGTATTACTTTAAAGGGTCTGCGTTTGCTCACCCAACCTCTCAGCCCCAAGAGTGTCCACCCTTATGTCTCATCCAGCTGTGGGTCTAGATATGGTCAATCCAGGTGGCATCACAGCCCCTGAACGAATTTTGTAAGAATTTCTCTCTCTTTCACTGTCTTTGTTTTACGGATTTTTAAAAGTAATTTATTTTTATAATGGGGTTTAGCTGCTTTTCACGGCTGTGTTTATGCGGATTTACACCCTCTTGACTCACTTCCAGACAGATATCAATACATAGGTTTTAAGATTGTTACTAGTCACATATATTCTTGTGCGGTGAATAGGGGGTGTTGAGTCCAGTTCACGGAGCAAGGAGTAGGTCTTGTCTATTACATATTGGGTGTATGGAACGGTATCTGAGCAAATTTGAACCCCTTGTTTTATGCATCACCCCACCTCACCTTTCCCGTTAAGCAGCCATAGTGTGTTTTCTAAACGTGTGACTCTGTTCTGTTTTGTAATTCAGTTCAAGTGTAGCGGTTTTTACATTCCCTCTATAAGTGATATCTTATGATAAGTGTCTTTTTCTGTGTGACTTATTTCACTTAGAATCGTCATACCTAAATCCACTCATCTTGATTCTACTAGCCTTATGACATTGATTTCATGTCTGAGTGATATTCCTTTGTACATAAGGACCACAACTTCTTTATCCATTTTTCTCTTTCCTGGGATATTTAAGGTGTCATGAAGTGGAGGTTCTTGTCAACAGAGCAGCCCCAAACTTTGGGGTGCCTGTGTCTTGCTGATTTTTAGTTTTCCCAATTTATACGCCCATGAGTGGACGTGCCCTATGCTCACTAAGCTGTGTTTTTTCGATGTTTCTGGACACACCGTACACTTCTCCAGAGTGGCTGTTGGCAATTTACATCCCGCCCATCAGCGTAGCAAGGCTGCCATTTCTCCATGGCCTGTCCTGCATTTCTGGTTTTGACACTTTTTGCAGCATGGCCCTTTTGACCCATGGGAAGCGAGACTTCTTTGTAGCGCTGATTTGCCTTTCCAGGTTGCTTGGTTGGCCAAAAAGGGCGTATGCGTTTTTTCCTGAATATATTCAGGAAAAAACGCATACGCCCTTTTTGGCCAAGGGCATCATTGTCGACGTTTTGCCGCTTTTCATGTGCCTTAAAGGCGATTCGAATCTACCTCCTGAAATCTGTTTCCTGCAATTCTGCCTTGCTTTCAAATCCTCTTCGTTGACTTCCCTCAATATATCTGTGGATGAGAGTTATCACTTATAACTCTGCGGGTGTGTGAATTGCAGTGTCCCTGAGCTCCATTTTTCAACTGTCTTTTTTGAGAGCTGGCCGCAAAAGCACGGGATTGCCTCAGGCCCTATTCTGGTTCCTGGCAGCAGGCTGAGCCTGTGGTTAATTCTTCTTCCTGATGGGAAAATAGAGTGACCTGTGCCTGTCCCAACAGCTAGATCTAGTCTCTCATTGGTTGCCCCTCTTCCCATTCATCCTCAGGACAAATTGCAACCTGTAGGGAACAGGAGGTTAAAGGTGCTGATTCTCCAAGTAGGGAGATTGCTAGTAAAGTAGCTGGAATGGCGAACCCGAGCACAAGGAGATGAGAAATGAGGTGCGTTTTAGAAACCTTTCAAAATCACACGGTGTACCATCTTCTGATTTTCTCATGCATGTTTTCGATGTAGGAAGATGCCCTTGAACCTGGAGACTTGGGACCCATGGGATGGGTACCACGCAGTATTACTTTAAAGGGTCTGCGTTTGCTCACCCAACCTAACCCAACCTTTCAGCCCCAAGACTGTCCACCCTTATGTCTCATCCAGCTGTGCGTGTAGATATGGTCAATCCAGGTTGCATCACAGCCTCTGAACGAATTTTGTAAGAATTTCTCTCTCTTTCACTGTCTTTGTTTTACGGGTTTTTAAAAGTAATTTATTTTTATAATGGGGTTTAGCTGCTTTTCACGGCTGTGTTTATGCGGATTTACACCCACTTGACTCACTTCCAGACAGATATCAATACATAGGTTTTAAGATTGTTACTAGTCACATATATTCTTGTGCGGTGAATAGTGGGTGTTGAGTCAAGTTCACTGAGCAAGGAGTAGGTCTTGTCTATTACATATTGGGTGTATGGAACGGTATCTGAGCGAATTTGAAACCCTTGTTTTATGCATCACCCCACCTCACCTTTCCCGTTAAGCAGCCATAGTGTGTTTTCTAAACGTGTGATTCTGTTCTGTTCTGTAATTCAGTTCAAGTGTAGCGGTTTTTACATTCCCTCTATAAGTGATAGCTTATGATAAGTGTCTTTTTCTGTGTGACTTATTTCACTTAGAATCGTCGTACCTAAGTCCACTCATCTTGCTTCTACTAGCCTTATGACATTGATTTCATGTCTGAGTGATATTGCATTGTACATAAGGACCACAACTTCTTTATCCATTTTTCTCTTTCCTGGGATATTTAAGGTGTCATGAAGTGGAGGTTCTTGTCAACAGAGCAGCCCTAAACTTTGGGGTGCCTGTGTCTTGCTGATTTTTAGTTTTCCCAATTTATACGCCCATGAGTGGACGTGCCCTATGCTCCCTAAGCTGTGTTTTTTCGATGTTTCAGGACACACCGTACACTTCTCCAGAGTGGCTGTTGGCAATTAACATCCCGCCCATCAGCGTAGCAAGGCTGCCATTTCTCCATGGCCTGTCCTGCATTTCTGGTTTTGACACTTTTTGCAGCATGACCCTTTTGACCGATGGGAAGCGAGACTTCTTTGTAGCACTGATTTGCCTTTCCAGGTTGCTTGGTTGGCCAAAAAGGGCGTATGCGTTTTTTCCTGAATATATTCAGAAAAAAACGCATACGCCCTTTTTGGCCAAGGGCATCATTGTCGACGTTTTGCCGCTTTTCATGTGCTTTAAAGGCGATTCGAATCTACCTCCTGAAACCTGTTTCCTGCAATTCTGCCTTGCTTTCAAATCCTCTTCGTTGCCTTCCCTCAATATATTTGTGGACGAGAGTTATCATTTATAACTCAGCAGGTTTGTGAATGGCAGTCCCCCTGAGATCCATTTTTCAACTGTCTTTTTTGGGAGCTGGCCGCAAAAGCACGGGATTGCCTCAGGCCCTATTCTGGTTCCCGGCGGCAGGCTGAGCCTGTGGTTAATTCTTCTTCCTGATGGGAAAATAGAGTGACCTGTGCCTGTCCCAACACCTAGATCTATTCTCTCATTGGTTTCCCCTCTTCCCGTTCATCCTCAGGACAAATTGCAACCTGTACAGAACAGGAGGTTAAAGGTGCTGATTCTCCAAGTAGGGAGATTGCTAGTGAAGTAGCTGGAATGGCGAACCCGAGCACAAGGAGATGAGAAATGAGGTGCGTTTTAGAAATCTTTCAAAATCACACGGTGTACCTTCTTCTGGGTTCCTCATGCAAGTTTTCGATGTAGGAAGATGCCCTTGAACCTGGAGATTTGGGACCCATGGGATGGGTACCATGCAGTATTACTTTAAAGGGTCTGCGTTTGCTCACCCAACCTCACCCAACCTCTCAGCCCCAAGAGTGTCCACCCTTATGTCTCATCCAGCTGTGGGTCTAGATATGGTCAATCCAGGTTGCATCACAGCCCCTGAACGAATTTTGTAAGAATTTCTCTCTCTTTCACTGTCTTTGTTTTACGGGTTTTTAAAAGTAATTTATTTTTATAATGGGGTTTAGCTGCTTTTCACGGCTGTGTTTATGCGGCTTTACACCCACTGACTCACTTCCAGACAGATATCAATACATAGGTTTTAAGATTGTTACTAGTCACATATATTCTTGTGCGGTGAATAGGGGGTGTTGAGTCCAGTTCATTGAGCAAGGAGTAGGTCTTTTCTATTACATATTGGGTGTATGGAACGGTATCTGAGCGAATTTGAACCCCTTGTTTTATGCATCACCCCACCTCACCTTTCCCGTTAAGCAGCCATAGTGTGTTTTCTAACCTTGTGATTCTGTTCTGTTCTGTAATTCAGTTCAAGTGTAGCGGTTTTTACATTCCCTCTATAAGTGATAGCTTATGATAAGTGTCTTTTTCTGTGTGACTTATTTCACTTAGAATCGTCGTACCTAAGTCCACTCATCTTGCTTCTACTAGCCTTATGACATTGATTTCATGTCTGAGTGATATTGCATTGTACATAAGGACCACAACTTCTTTATCCATTTTTCTCTTTCCTGGGATATTTAAGGTGTCATGAAGTGGAGGTTCTTGTCAACAGAGCAGCCCTAAACTTTGGGGTGCCTGTGTCTTGCTGATTTTTAGTTTTCCCAATTTATACGCCCATGAGTGGACGTGCCCTATGCTCCCTAAGCTGTGTTTTTTCGATGTTTCAGGACACACCGTACACTTCTCCAGAGTGGCTGTTGGCAACATACATCCCGCCCATCAGCGTAGCAAGGCTGCCATTTCTCCATGGCCTGTCCTGCATTTCTGGTTTTGACACTTTTTGCAGCATGGCCCTTTTGACCGATGGGAAGCGAGACTTCTTTGTAGCGCTGATTTGCCTTTCCAGGTTGCTTGGTTGGCCAAAAAGGGCGTATGCGTTTTTTCCTGAATATATTCAGGAAAAAACGCATACGCCCTTTTTGGCCAAGGGCATCATTGTCGACGTTTTGCCGCTTTTCATGTGCTTTACAGGCGATTCGAATCTACCTCCTGAAATCTGTTTCCTGCAATTCTGCCTTGCTTTCAAATCCTCTTCGTTGCCTTCCCTCAATATATCTGTGGATGAGAGTTATCATTTATAAATCTGCGGGTTTGTTAATTGCAGTGTCCCTGAGCTCCATTTTTCAACTCACTTTTTTGGGAGCTGGCCGCAAAAGCGCGGGATTGCCTCAGGCCCTATTCTGCTTCTGGGCGGCAGGCTGAGCCTGTGGTTAATTCTTCTTCCTGATGGGAAAATAGAGTGACCTGTGCCTGTCCAAACACCTAGATCTAGTCTCTCATTGGTTGCCCCTCTTCCCGTTCATCCTCAGGACAAATTGCAACCTGTAGGGAACAGGAGGTTAAAGGTGCTGATTCTCCAAGTAAGTTGATTGCTAGTAAAGTAGCTGGAAAGGCGAACCCGAGCACAAGGAGATGAGAAATGGGGTGTGTTTTAGAAACCTTTCAAAATCACACGGTGTACCATCTTCTGAGTTTCTCATGCATGTTTTCGATGTAGGAAGATGCCCTTGAACCTGGAGATTTGGGACCCATGGGATGGGTACCACGCAGTATTACTTTAAAGGGTCTGCGTTTGCTCACCCAACCTCTCAGCCCCAAGAGTGTCCACCCTTATGTCTCATCCAGCTGTGGGTCTAGATATGGTCAATCCAGGTTGCATCTCAGCCCCTGATCGAATTTTGTAAGAATTTCTCTCTCTTTCACTGTCTTTGTTTTACGGGTTTTTAAAAGTAATTTATTTTTATAATGGGGTTTAGCTGCTTTTCACGGCTGTGTTTATGCGGATTTACACCCACTTGACTCACTTCCAGACAGATATCAATACATAGGTTTTAAGATTGTTACTAGTCATATATATTCTTGTGCGGTGAATAGGGGGTGTTGAGTCCAGTTCACTGAGCAAGGAGTAGGTCTTGTGTATTACATATTGGGTGTATGGAACGGTATCTGAGCGTATTTGAACCCCTTGTTTTATGCATCACCCCACCTCACCTTTCCCGTTAAGCAGCCATAGTGTGTTTTCTAAACGTGTGACTCTGTTCTGTTTTGTAATTCAGTTCAAGTGTAGCGGTTTTTACATTCCCTCTATAAGTGATAGCTTATGATAAGTGTCTTTTTCTGTGTGACTTATTTCACTTAGAATCATCGTACCCTAGTCCACTCATCTTGCTTCTACTAGCCTTATGACATTGATTTCATGTCTGAGTGATATTCCATTGTACATAAGGACCACAACTTTTTTATCCATTTTTCTCTTTCCTGGGATATTTAAGGTGTCATGAAGTGGAGGTTCTTGTCAACAGAGCAGCCCTAAACTTTGGGGTGCCTGTGTCTTGCTGATTTTTAGTTTTCCCATTTTATACGCCCATGAGTGGACGTGCCCTATGCTCACTAAGCTGTGTTTTTTCGATGTTTCAGGACACACCGTACACTTCTCCAGAGTGGCTGTTGGCAATTTACATCCCGCCCATCAGCGTAGCAAGGCTGCCATTTCTCCATGGCCTGTCCTGCATTTCTGGTTTTGACACTTTTTGCAGCATGACCCTTTTGACCGATGGGAAGCGAGACTTCTTTGTAGCACTGATTTGCCTTTCCAGGTTGCTTGGTTGGCCAAAAAGGGCGTATGCGTTTTTTCCTGAATATATTCAGGAAAAAACGCATACGCCCTTTTTGGCCAAGGGCATCATTGTCGACGTTTTGCCGCTTTTCATGTGCCTTAAAGGCGATTCGAATCTACCTCCTGAAATCTGTTTCCTGCAATTCTGCCTTGCTTTCAAATCCTCTTCGTTGACTTCCCTCAATATATCTGTGGATGAGAGTTATCACTTATAACTCTGCGGGTTTGTGAATTGCAGTGTCCCTGAGCTCCATTTTTCAACTGTCTTTTTTGAGAGCTGGCCGCAAAAGCACGGGATTGCCTCAGGCCCTATTCTGGTTCCTGGCAGCAGGCTGAGCCTGTGGTTAATTCTTCTTCCTGATGGGAAAATAGAGTGACCTGTGCCTGTCCCAACAGCTAGATCTAGTCTCTCATTGGTTGCCCCTCTTCCCATTCATCCTCAGGACAAATTGCAACCTGTAGGGAACAGGAGGTTAAAGGTGCTGATTCTCCAAGTAGGGAGATTGCTAGTAAAGTAGCTGGAATGGCGAACCCGAGCACAAGGAGATGAGAAATGAGGTGCGTTTTAGAAACCTTTCAAAATCACACGGTGTACCATCTTCTGAGTTTCTCATGCATGTTTTCGATGTAGGAAGATGCCCTTGAACCTGGAGACTTGGGACCCATGGGATGGGTACCACGCAGTATTACTTTAAAGGGTCTGCGTTTGCTCACCCAACCTAACCCAACCTTTCAGCCCCAAGACTGTCCACCCTTATGTCTCATCCAGCTGTGCGTGTAGATATGGTCAATCCAGGTTGCATCACAGCCTCTGAACGAATTTTGTAAGAATTTCTCTCTCTTTCACTGTCTTTGTTTTACGGGTTTTTAAAAGTAATTTATTTTTATAATGGGGTTTAGCTGCTTTTCACGGCTGTGTTTATGCGGATTTACACCCACTTGACTCACTTCCAGACAGATATCAATACATAGGTTTTAAGATTGTTACTAGTCACATATATTCTTGTGCGGTGAATAGTGGGTGTTGAGTCCAGTTCACTGAGCAAGGAGTAGGTCTTGTCTATTACATATTGGGTGTATGGAACGGTATCTGAGCGAATTTGAAACCCTTTTTTTATGCATCACCCCACCTCACCTTTCCCGTTAAGCAGCCATAGTGTGTTTTCTAAACGTGTGATTCTGTTCTGTTCTGTAATTCAGTTCAAGTGTAGCGGTTTTTACATTCCCTCTATAAGTGATAGCTTATGATAAGTGTCTTTTTCTGTGTGACTTATTTCACTTAGAATCGTCGTACCTAAGTCCACTCATCTTGCTTCTACTAGCCTTATGACATTGATTTCATGTCTGAATGATATTGCATTGTACATACGGACCACAACTTCTTTATCCATTTTTCTCTTTCCTGGGATATTTAAGGTGTCATGAAGTGGAGGTTCTTGTCAACAGAGCAGCCCTAAACTTTGGGGTGCCTGTGTCTTGCTGATTTTTAGTTTTCCCAATTTATACGCCCATGAGTGGACGTGCCCTATGCTCCCTAAGCTGTGTTTTTTCGATGTTTCAGGACACACCGTACACTTCTCCAGAGTGGCTGTTGGCAATTAACATCCCGCCCATCAGCGTAGCAAGGCTGCCATTTCTCCATGGCCTGTCCTGCATTTCTGGTTTTGACACTTTTTGCAGCATGACCCTTTTGACCGATGGGAAGCGAGACTTCTTTGTAGCACTGATTTGCCTTTCCAGGTTGCTTGGTTGGCCAAAAAGGGCGTATGCGTTTTTTCCTGAATATATTCAGAAAAAAACGCATACGCCCTTTTTGGCCAAGGGCATCATTGTCGACGTTTTGCCGCTTTTCATGTGCTTTAAAGGCGATTCGAATCTACCTCCTGAAACCTGTTTCCTGCAATTCTGCCTTGCTTTCAAATCCTCTTCGTTGCCTTCCCTCAATATATTTGTGGACGAGAGTTATCATTTATAACTCAGCAGGTTTGTGAATGGCAGTCCCCCTGAGATCCATTTTTCAACTGTCTTTTTTGGGAGCTGGCCGCAAAAGCACGGGATTGCCTCAGGCCCTATTCTGGTTCCCGGCGGCAGGCTGAGCCTGTGGTTAATTCTTCTTCCTGATGGGAAAATAGAGTGACCTGTGCCTGTCCCAACACCTAGATCTATTCTCTCATTGGTTTCCCCTCTTCCCGTTCATCCTCAGGACAAATTGCAACCTGTACAGAACAGGAGGTTAAAGGTGCTGATTCTCCAAGTAGGGAGATTGCTAGTGAAGTAGCTGGAATGGCGAACCCGAGCACAAGGAGATGAGAAATGAGGTGCGTTTTAGAAATCTTTCAAAATCACACGGTGTACCTTCTTCTGGGTTCCTCATGCAAGTTTTCGATGTAGGAAGATGCCCTTGAACCTGGAGATTTGGGACCCATGGGATGGGTACCATGCAGTATTACTTTAAAGGGTCTGCGTTTGCTCACCCAACCTCACCCAACCTCTCAGCCCCAAGAGTGTCCACCCTTATGTCTCATCCAGCTGTGGGTCTAGATATGGTCAATCCAGGTTGCATCACAGCCCCTGAACGAATTTTGTAAGAATTTCTCTCTCTTTCACTGTCTTTGTTTTACGGGTTTTTAAAAGTAATTTATTTTTATAATGGGGTTTAGCTGCTTTTCACGGCTGTGTTTATGCGGCTTTACACCCACTGACTCACTTCCAGACAGATATCAATACATAGGTTTTAAGATTGTTACTAGTCACATATATTCTTGTGCGGTGAATAGGGGGTGTTGAGTCCAGTTCATTGAGCAAGGAGTAGGTCTTTTCTATTACATATTGGGTGTATGGAACGGTATCTGAGCGAATTTGAACCCCTTGTTTTATGCATCACCCCACCTCACCTTTCCCGTTAAGCAGCCATAGTGTGTTTTCTAACCTTGTGATTCTGTTCTGTTCTGTAATTCAGTTCAAGTGTAGCGGTTTTTACATTCCCTCTATAAGTGATAGCTTATGATAAGTGTCTTTTTCTGTGTGACTTATTTCACTTAGAATCGTCGTACCTAAGTCCACTCATCTTGCTTCTACTAGCCTTATGACATTGATTTCATGTCTGAGTGATATTGCATTGTACATAAGGACCACAACTTCTTTATCCATTTTTCTCTTTCCTGGGATATTTAAGGTGTCATGAAGTGGAGGTTCTTGTCAACAGAGCAGCCCTAAACTTTGGGGTGCCTGTGTCTTGCTGATTTTTAGTTTTCCCAATTTATACGCCCATGAGTGGACGTGCCCTATGCTCCCTAAGCTGTGTTTTTTCGATGTTTCAGGACACACCGTACACTTCTCCAGAGTGGCTGTTGGCAACATACATCCCGCCCATCAGCGTAGCAAGGCTGCCATTTCTCCATGGCCTGTCCTGCATTTCTGGTTTTGACACTTTTTGCAGCATGGCCCTTTTGACCGATGGGAAGCGAGACTTCTTTGTAGCGCTGATTTGCCTTTCCAGGTTGCTTGGTTGGCCAAAAAGGGCGTATGCGTTTTTTCCTGAATATATTCAGGAAAAAACGCATACGCCCTTTTTGGCCAAGGGCATCATTGTCGACGTTTTGCCGCTTTTCATGTGCTTTACAGGCGATTCGAATCTACCTCCTGAAATCTGTTTCCTGCAATTCTGCCTTGCTTTCAAATCCTCTTCGTTGCCTTCCCTCAATATATCTGTGGATGAGAGTTATCATTTATAAATCTGCGGGTTTGTTAATTGCAGTGTCCCTGAGCTCCATTTTTCAACTCACTTTTTTGGGAGCTGGCCGCAAAAGCGCGGGATTGCCTCAGGCCCTATTCTGCTTCTGGGCGGCAGGCTGAGCCTGTGGTTAATTCTTCTTCCTGATGGGAAAATAGAGTGACCTGTGCCTGTCCAAACACCTAGATCTAGTCTCTCATTGGTTGCCCCTCTTCCCGTTCATCCTCAGGACAAATTGCAACCTGTAGAGAACAGGAGGTTAAAGGTGCTGATTCTCCAAGTAAGTTGATTGCTAGTAAAGTAGCTGGAAAGGCGAACCCGAGCACAAGGAGATGAGAAATGGGGTGTGTTTTAGAAACCTTTCAAAATCACACGGTGTACCATCTTCTGAGTTTCTCATGCATGTTTTCGATGTAGGAAGATGCCCTTGAACCTGGAGATTTGGGACCCATGGGATGGGTACCACGCAGTATTACTTTAAAGGGTCTGCGTTTGCTCACCCAACCTCTCAGCCCCAAGAGTGTCCACCCTTATGTCTCATCCAGCTGTGGGTCTAGATATGGTCAATCCAGGTTGCATCTCAGCCCCTGATCGAATTTTGTAAGAATTTCTCTCTCTTTCACTGTCTTTGTTTTACGGGTTTTTAAAAGTAATTTATTTTTATAATGGGGTTTAGCTGCTTTTCACGGCTGTGTTTATGCGGATTTACACCCACTTGACTCACTTCCAGACAGATATCAATACATAGGTTTTAAGATTGTTACTAGTCATATATATTCTTGTGCGGTGAATAGGGGGTGTTGAGTCCAGTTCACTGAGCAAGGAGTAGGTCTTGTGTATTACATATTGGGTGTATGGAACGGTATCTGAGCGTATTTGAACCCCTTGTTTTATGCATCACCCCACCTCACCTTTCCCGTTAAGCAGCCATAGTGTGTTTTCTAAACGTGTGACTCTGTTCTGTTTTGTAATTCAGTTCAAGTGTAGCGGTTTTTACATTCCCTCTATAAGTGATAGCTTATGATAAGTGTCTTTTTCTGTGTGACTTATTTCACTTAGAATCATCGTACCCTAGTCCACTCATCTTGCTTCTACTAGCCTTATGACATTGATTTCATGTCTGAGTGATATTCCATTGTACATAAGGACCACAACTTTTTTATCCATTTTTCTCTTTCCTGGGATATTTAAGGTGTCATGAAGTGGAGGTTCTTGTCAACAGAGCAGCCCTAAACTTTGGGGTGCCTGTGTCTTGCTGATTTTTAGTTTTCCCATTTTATACGCCCATGAGTGGACGTGCCCTATGCTCACTAAGCTGTGTTTTTTCGATGTTTCAGGACACACCGTACACTTCTCCAGAGTGGCTGTTGGCAATTTACATCCCGCCCATCAGCGTAGCAAGGCTGCCATTTCTCCATGGCCTGTCCTGCATTTCTGGTTTTGACACTTTTTGCAGCATGACCCTTTTGACCGATGGGAAGCGAGACTTCTTTGTAGCACTGATTTGCCTTTCCAGGTTGCTTGGTTGGCCAAAAAGGGCGTATGCGTTTTTTCCTGAATATATTCAGGAAAAAACGCATACGCCCTTTTTGGCCAAGGGCATCATTGTCGACGTTTTGCCGCTTTTCATGTGCCTTAAAGGCGATTCGAATCTACCTCCTGAAATCTGTTTCCTTCAATTCTGCCTTGCTTTCAAATCCTCTTCGTTGCCTTCCCTCAATATATCTGTGGATGATAGTTATCACTTATAACTCTGCGGGTTTGTGAATTGCAGTGTCCCTGAGCTCCATTTTTCAACTGTCTTTTTTGAGAGCTGGCCTCAAAAGCACGGGATTGCCTCAGGCCCTATTCTGGTTCCTGGCAGCAGGCTGAGCCTGTGGTTAATTCTTCTTCCTGATGGGAAAATAGAGTGACCTGTGCCTGTCCCAACAGCTAGATCTAGTCTCTCATTGGTTGCCCCTCTTCCCGTTCATCCTCAGGACAATTTGCAACCTGTAGGGAACAGGAGGTTAAAGGTGCTGATTCTCCAAGTAGGGAGATTGCTAGTGAAGTAGCTGGAATTGCGAACCCGAGCACAAGGAGATGAGAAATGAGGTGCGTTTTAGAAACCTTTCAAAATCACACGGTGTACCATCTTCTGAGTTTCTCATGCATGTTTTCGATGTAGGAAGATGCCCTTGAACCTGGAGACTGGGGACACATGGGATGGGTACCACGCAGTATTACTTTAAAGGGTCTGCGTTTGCTCACCCAACCTAACCCAACCTTTCAGCCCCAAGACTGTCCACCCTTATGTCTCATCCAGCTGTGCGTGTAGATATGGTCAATCCAGGTTGCATCACAGCCTCTGAACGAATTTTGTAAGAATTTCTCTCTCTTTCACTTTCTTTGTTTTACGGGTTATTAAAAGTAATTTATTTTTATAATGGGGTTTAGCTGCTTTTCACGGCTGTGTTTATGCGGATTTACACCCACTTGACTCACTTCCAGACAGATATCAATACATAGGTTTTAAGATTGTTACTAGTCACATATATTCTTGTGCGGTGAATAGGGGGTGTTGAGTCCAGTTCACTGAGCAAGGAGTAGGTCTTTTCTATTACATATTGGGTGTATGCAACGGTATCTGAGCGAATTTGAAACCCTTGTTTTATGCATCACCCCACCTCACCTTTCCCGTTAAGCAGCCATAGTGTGTTTTCTAAACGTGTGATTCTGTTCTGTTCTGTAATTCAGTTCAAGTGTAGCGGTTTTTACATTCCCTCTATAAGTGATAGCTTATGATAAGTGTCTTTTTCTGTGTGAATTATTTCACTTAGAAAGTCCACTCATCTTGCTTCTACTAGCCTTATGACATTGATTTCATGTCTGAGTGATATTGCATTGTACATAAGGACCACAACTTCTTTATCCATTTTTCTCTTTCCTGGGATATTTAAGGTGTCATGAAGTGGAGGTTCTTGTCAACAGAGCAGCCCTAAACTTTGGGGTGCCTGTGTCTTGCTGATTTTTAGTTTTCCCAATTTATACGCCCATGAGTGGACGTGCCCTATGCTCCCTAAGCTGTGTTTTTTCGATGTTTCAGGACACACCGTACACTTCTCCAGAGTGGCTGTTGGCAATTAACATCCCGCCCATCAGCGTAGCAAGGCTGCCATTTCTCCATGGCCTGTCCTGCATTTCTGGTTTTGACACTTTTTGCAGCATGACCCTTTTGACCGATGGGAAGCGAGACTTCTTTGTAGCACTGATTTGCCTTTCCAGGTTGCTTGGTTGGCCAAACAGGGCGTATGCGTTTTTTTCTGAATATATTCAGGAAAAAACGCATACGCCCTGTTTGGCCAAGGGCATCATTGTCGACGTTTTGCCGCTTTTCATGTGCTTTAAAGGCGATTCGAATCTACCTCCTGAAACCTGTTTCCTGCAATTCTGCCTTGCTTTCAAATCCTCTTCGTTGCCTTCCCTCAATATATTTGTGGACGAGAGTTATCATTTATAACTCAGCAGGTTTGTGAATGGCAGTCCCCCTGAGCTCCATTTTTCAACTGTCTTTTTTGGGAGCTGGCCGCAAAAGCACGGGATTGCCTCAGGCCCTATTCTGGTTCCCGGCGGCAGGCTGAGCCTGTGGTTAATTCTTCTTCCTGATGGGAAAATAGAGTGACCTGTGCCTGTCCCAACACCTAGATCTATTCTCTCATTGGTTTCCCCTCTTCCCGTTCATCCTCAGGACAAATTGCAACCTGTACAGAACAGGAGGTTAAAGGTGCTGATTCTCCAAGTAGGGAGATTGCTAGTGAAGTAGCTGGAATGGCGAACCCGAGCACAAGGAGATGAGAAATGAGGTGCGTTTTAGAAACCTTTCAAAATCACACGGTGTACCTTCTTCTGGGTTCCTCATGCAAGTTTTCGATGTAGGAAGATGCCCTTGAACCTGGAGACTTGGGAACCATGGGATGGGTACCACGCAGTATTACTTTGAAGGGTCTGCGTTTGCTCACCCAACCTCACCCAACCTCTCAGCCCCAAGAGTGTCCACCCTTATGTCTCATCCAGCTGTGGGTCTAGATATGGTCAATCCAGGTTGCATCACAGCCCCTGAACGAATTTTGTAAGAATTTCTCTCTCTTTCACTGTCTTTGTTTTACGGGTTTTTAAAAGTAATTTATTTTTATAATGGGGTTTAGCTGCTTTTCACGGCTGTGTTTATGCGGCTTTACACCCACTTGACTCATTTCCAGACAGATATCAATACATAGGTTTTAAGATTGTTACTAGTCACATATATTCTTGTGCGGTGAATAGGGGGTGTTGAGTCCAGTTCATTGAGCAAGGAGTAGGTCTTTTCTATTACATATTGGGTGTATGGAACGGTATCTGAGCGAATTTGAACCCCTTGTTTTATGCATCACCCCACCTCACCTTTCCCGTTAAGCAGCCATAGTGTGTTTTCTAAACTTGTGATTCTGTTCTGTTCTGTAATTCAGTTCAAGTGTAGCGGTTTTTACATTCCCTCTATAAGTGATAGCTAATGATAAGTGTCTTTTTCTGTGTGACTTATTTCACTTAGAATCGTCGTACCTAAGTCCACTCATCTTGCTTCTACTAGCCTTATGACATTGATTTAATGTCTGAGTGATATTCCATTGTACATAATGACCACAACTTCTTTATCCATTTTTCTCTTTCCTGGGATATTTAAGGTGTCATGAAGTGGAGGTTCTTGTCAACAGAGCAGCCCTAAACTTTGGGGTGCCTGTGTCTTGCTGATTTTTAGTTTTCCCAATTTATACGCCCATGAGTGGACGTGCCCTATGCTCCCTAAGCTGTGTTTTTTCGATGTTTCAGGACACACCGTACACTTCTCCAGAGTGGCTGTTGGCAACTTACATCCCGCCCATCAGCGTAGCAAGGCTGCCATTTCTCCATGGCCTGTCCTGCATTTCTGGTTTTGACACTTTTTGCAGCATGGCCCTTTTGACCGATGGGAAGCGAGACTTCTTTGTAGCGCTGATTTGCCTTTCCAGGTTGCTTGGTTGGCCAAAAAGGGCGTATGCGTTTTTTCCTGAATATATTCAGGAAAAAACGCATACGCCCTTTTTGGCCAAGGGCATCATTGTCGACGTTTTGCCGCTTTTCATGTGCTTTACAGGCGATTCGAATCTACCTCCTGAAATCTGTTTCCTGCAATTCTGCCTTGCTTTCAAATCCTCTTCGTTGCCTTCCCTCAATATATCTGTGGATGAGAGTTATCATTTATAACTCTGCGGGTTTGTGAATTGCAGTGTCCCTGAGCTCCATTTTTCAACTGTCTTTTTTGGGAGCTGGCCGCAAAAGCACGGGATTGCCTCAGGCCCTATTCTGCTTCTGGGCGGCAGGCTGAGCCTGTGGTTAATTCTTCTTCCTGATGGGAAAATAGAGTGACCTGTGCCTGTCCCAACACATAGATCTAGTCTCTCATTGGTTGCCCCTCTTCCCGTTCATCCTCAGGACAAATTGCAACCTGTAGGGAACAGGAGGTTAAAGGTGCTGATTCTCCAAGTAAGTTGATTGCTAGTAAAGTAGCTGGAAAGGCGAACCCGAGCACAATGAGATGAGAAATGGGGTGTGTTTTAGAAACCTTTCAAAATCACACGGTGTACCATCTTCTGAGTTTCTCATGCATGTTTTCGATGTAGGAAGATGCCCTTGAACCTGGAGATTTGGGACCCATGGGATGGGTATCACGCAGTATTACTTTAAAGGGTCTGCGTTTGCTCACCCAACCTCTCAGCCCCAAGAGTGTCCACCCTTATGTCTCATCCAGCTGTGGGTCTAGATATGGTCAATCCAGGTGGCATCACAGCCCCTGAACGAATTTTGTAAGAATTTTTCTCTCTTTCACTGTCTTTGTTTTACGGGTTTTTAAAAGTAATTTATTTTTATAATGGGGTTTAGCTGCTTTTCACGGCTGTGTTTATGCGGCTTTACACCCACTTGACTCACTTCCAGACAGATATCAATACATAGGTTTTAAGATTCTTACTAGTCACATATATTCTTGTGCGGTGAATAGGGGGTGTTGAGTCCAGTTCACGGAGCAAGGAGTAGGTCTTGTCTATTACATATTGGGTGTATGGAACGGTATCTGAGCAAATTTGAACCCCTTGTTTTATGCATCACCCCACCTCACCTTTCCCGTTAAGCAGCCATAGTGTGTTTTCTAAACGTGTGACTCTGTTCTGTTTTGTAATTCAGTTCAAGTGTAGCGGTTTTTACATTCCCTCTATAAGTGATAGCTTATGATAAGTGTCTTTTTCTGTGTGACTTATTTCACTTAGAATCGTCGTACCTAAGTCCACTCATCTTGCTTCTACTAGCCTTATGACATTGATTTCATGTCTGAGTGATATTCCATTGTACATAAGGACCACAACTTCTTTATCCATTTTTCTCTTTCCTGGGATATTTAAGGTGTCATGAAGTGGAGGTTCTTGTCAACAGAGCAGCCCTAAACTTTGGGGTGCCTGTGTCTTGCTGATTTTTAGTTTTCCCAATTTATACGCCCATGAGTGGACGTGCCCTATGCTCCCTAAGCTGTGTTTTTTCGATGTTTCAGGACACACCGTACACTTCGCCAGAGTGGCTGTTGGCAATTAACATCCCGCCCATCAGCGTAGCAAGGCTGCCATTTCTCCATGGCCTGTCCTGCATTTCTGGTTTTGACACTTTTTGCAGCATGGCCCTTTTGACCGATGGGAAGCGAGACTTCTTTGTAGCACTGATTTGCCTTTCCAGGTTGCTTGGTTGGCCAAAAAGGGCGTATGCGTTTTTTCCTGAATATATTCAGGAAAAAACGCATACGCCCTTTTTGGCCAAGGGCATCATTGTCGACGTTTTGCCGCTTTTCATGTGCTTTAAAGGCGATTCGAATCTACCTCCTGAAACCTGTTTCCTGCAATTCTGCCTTGCATTCAAATCCTCTTTGTTGCCTTCCCTCAATATATTTGTGGACGAGAGTTATCATTTATAACTCAGCGGGTTTGTGAATGGCAGTGCCCCTGAGCTCCATTTTTCAACTGTCTTGTTTGGGAGCTGGCCGCAAAAGCACGGGATTGCCTCAGGCCCTATTCTGGTTCCCGGCGGCAGGCTGAGCCTGTGGTTAATTCTTTTTCCTAATGGGAAAATAGAGTGACCTGTGCCTGTCCCAACACCTAGATCTAGTCTCTCATTGGTTGCCCCTCTTCCCGTTCATCCTCAGGACAAATTGCAACCTGTACGGAACAGGAGGTTAAAGGTGCTGATTCTCCAAGTAGGGAGATTGCTAGTGAAGTAGCTGGAATGGCGAACCCGAGAACAAGGAGATGAGAAATGAGGTGCGTTTTAGAAACCTTTCAAAATCACACGGTGTACCTTCTTCTGGGTTCCTCATGCAAGTTTTCGATGTAGGAAGATGCCCTCGAACCTGGAGACTTGGGACCCATGGGATGGGTACCACGCAGTATTACTTTGAAGGGTGTGCGTTTGCTAACCCAACCTAACCCAACCTTTCAGCCCCAAGAGTGTCCACCCTTATGTCTCATCCAGCTGTGCGTGTAGATATGGTCAATCCAGGTTGCATCACAGCCTCTGAACGAATTTTGTAAGAATTTCTCTCTCTTTCACTGTCTTTGTTTTACGGGTTTTTAAAAGTAATTTATTTTTATAATGGGGTTTAGCTGCTTTTCACGGCTGTGTTTATGCGGCTTTACACCCACTTGACTCACTTCCAGACAGATATCAATACATAGGTTTTAAGATTCTTACTAGTCACATATATTCTTGTGCGGTGAATAGGGGGTGTTGAGTCCAGTTCACGGAGCAAGGAGTAGGTCTTGTCTATTACATATTGGGTGTATGGAACGGTATCTGAGCGAATTTGAAACCCTTGTTTTATGCATCACCCCACCTCACCTTTCCCGTTAAGCAGCCATAGTGTGTTTTCTAAACGTGTGACTCTGTTCTATTTTGTAATTCAGTTCAAGTGTAGCGGTTTTTACATTCCCTCTATAAGTGATAGCTTATGATAAGTGTCTTTTTCTGTGTGACTTATTTCACTTAGAATCGTCGTACCTAAGTCCACTCATCTTGCTTCTACTAGCCTTATGACATTGATTTCATGTCTGAGTGATATTCCATTGTACATAAGGACCACAACTTCTTTATCCATTTTTCTCTTTCCTGGGATATTTAAGTTGTCATGAAGTGGAGGTTCTTGTCAACAGAGCAGCCCTAAACTTTGGGGTGCCTGTGTCTTGCTGATTTTTAGTTTTCCCAAATTATACGCCCATGAGTGGACGTGCCCTATGCTCCCTAAGCTGTGTTTTTTTGATGTTTCAGGACACACCGTACACTTCTCCAGAGTGGCTGTTGGCAATTAACATCCCGCCCATCAGCGTAGCAAGGCTGCCATTTCTCCATGGCCTGTCCTGCATTTCTGGTTTTGACACTTTTTGCAGCATGACCCTTTTGACCGATGGGAAGCGAGACTTCTTTGTAGCACTGATTTGCCTTTCCAGGTTGCTTGGTTGGCCAAAAAGGGCGTATGCGTTTTTTCCTGAATATATTCAGGAAAAAACGCATACGCCCTTTTTGGCCAAGGGCATCATTGTCGACGTTTTGCCGCTTTTCATGTGCTTTAAAGGCGATTCGAATCTACCTCCTGAAACCTGTTTCCTGCAATTCTGCCTTGCTTTCAAATCCTCTTCGTTGCCTTCCCTCAATATATTTGTGGACGAGAGTTATCATTTATAACTCAGCAGGTTTGTGAATGGCAGTGCCCCTGAGCTCCATTTTTCAACTGTCTTGTTTGGGAGCTGGCCGCAAAAGCACGGGATTTCCTCAGGCCCTATTCCGGTTCCCGGTGGCAGGCTGAGCCTGTGGTTAATTCTTCTTCCTGATGGGAAAATAGAGTGACCTGTGCCTGTCCCAACACCTAGATCTAGTCTCTCATTGGTTGCCCCTCTTCCCGTTCATCCTTAGGACAAATTGCAACCTGTAGGGAACAGGAGGTTAAAGGTGCTGATTCTCCAAGTAAGTTGATTGCTAGGAAAGTAGCTGGAAAGGCGAACCCGAGCACAAGGAGATGAGAAATGGGGTGTGTTTTAGAAACCTTTCAAAATCACACGGTGTACCATCTTCTGAGTTTCTCATGCATGTTTTCGATGTAGGAAGATGCCCTTGAATCTGGAGATTTGGGACCCATGGGATGGGTACCACGCAGTATTACTTTAAAGGGTCTGCCTTTGCTCACCCAACCTCTCAGCCCCAAGAGTGTCCACCCTTATGTCTCATCCAGCTGTGGGTCTAGATATGGTCAATCCAGGTTGCATCTCAGCCCCTGAACGAATTTTGTAAGAATTTCTCTCTCTTTCACTGTCTTTGTTTTACGGGTTTTTAAAAGTAATTTATTTTTATAATGGGGTTTAGCTGCTTTTCACGGCTGTGTTTATGCGGCTTTACACCCACTTGACTCACTTCCAGACAGATATCAATACATAGGTTTTAAGATTGTTACTAGTCATATATATTCTTGTGCGGTGAATAGGGGGTGTTGAGTCCAGTTCACTTAGCAAGGAGTAGGTCTTGTCTATTACATATTGGGTGTATGGAACGGTATCTGAGCAAATTTGAACCCCTTGTTTTATGCATCACCCCACCTCACCTTTCCCGTTAAGCAGCCATAGTGTGTTTTCTAAACGTGTGACTCTGTTCTGTTTTGTAATTCAGTTCAAGTGTAGCGGTTTTTACATTCCCTCTATAAGTGATAGCTTATGATAAGTGTCTTTTTCTGTGTGACTTATTTCACTTAGAATCGTCGTACCTAAGTCCACTCATCTTGCTTCTACTAGCCTTATGACATTGATTTCATGTCTGAGTGATATTCCATTGTACATAAGGACCACAACTTTTTTATCCATTTTTCTCTTTCCTGGGATATTTAAGGTGTCATGAAGTGGAGGTTCTTGTCAACAGAGCAGCCCCAAACTTTGGGGTGCCTGTGTCTTGCTGATTTTTAGTTTTCCCAATTTATACGCCCATGAGTGGACGTGCCCTATGCTCACTAAGCTGTGTTTTTTCGATGTTTCAGGACACACCGTACACTTCTCCAGAGTGGCTGTTGGCAATTTACATCCCGCCCATCAGCGTAGCAAGGCTGCCATTTCTCCATGGCCTGTCCTGCATTTCTGGTTTTGACACTTTTTGCAGCATGGCCCTTTTGACCCATGGGAAGCGAGACTTCTTTGTAGCGCTGATTTGCCTTTCCAGGTTGCTTGGTTGGCCAAAAAGGGCGTATGCGTTTTTTCCTGAATATATTCAGGAAAAAACGCATACGCCCTTTTTGGCCAAGGGCATCATTGTCGACGTTTTGCCGCTTTTCATGTGCCTTAAAGGCGATTCGAATCTACCTCCTGAAATCTGTTTCCTGCAATTCTGCCTTGCTTTCAAATCCTCTTCGTTGACTTCCCTCAATATATCTGTGGATGAGAGTTATCACTTATAACTCTGCGGGTTTGTGAATTGCAGTGTCCCTGAGCTCCATTTTTCAACTGTCTTTTTTGAGAGCTGGCCGCAAAAGCACGGGATTGCCTCAGGCCCTATTCTGGTTCCTGGCAGCAGGCTGAGCCTGTGGTTAATTCTTCTTCCTGATGGGAAAATAGAGTGACCTGTGCCTGTCCCAACAGCTAGATCTAGTCTCTCATTGGTTGCCCCTCTTCCCGTTCATCCTCAGGACAAATTGCAACCTGTAGGGAACAGGAGGTTAAAGGTGCTGATTCTCCAAGTAGGGAGATTGCTAGTAAAGTAGCTGGAATGGCGAACCCGAGCACAAGGAGATGAGAAATGAGGTGCGTTTTAGAAACCTTTCAAAATCACACGGTGTACCATCTTCTGAGTTTCTCATGCATGTTTTCGATGTAGGAAGATGCCCTTGAACCTGGAGACTTGGGACCCATGGGATGGGTACCACGCAGTATTACTTTAAAGGGTCTGCGTTTGCTCACCCAACCTAACCCAACCTTTCAGCCCCAAGACTGTCCACCCTTATGTCTCATCCAGCTGTGCGTGTAGATATGGACAATCCAGGTTGCATCACAGCCTCTGAACGAATTTTGTAAGAATTTCTCTCTCTTTCACTGTCTTTGTTTTACGGGTTTTTAAAAGTAATTTATTTTTATAATGGGGTTTAGCTGCTTTTCACGGCTGTGTTTATGCGGATTTACACCCACTTGACTCACTTCCAGACAGATATCAATACATAGGTTTTAAGATTCTTACTAGTCACATATATTCTTGTGCGGTGATTAGGGGGTGTTGAGTCCAGTTCACTGAGCAAGGAGTAGGTCTTGTCTATTACATATTGGGTGTATGGAACGGTATCTGAGCGAATTTGAAACCCTTGTTTTATGCATCACCCCACCTCACCTTTCCCGTTAAGCAGCCATAGTGTGTTTTCTAAACGTGTGATTCTGTTCTGTTCTGTAATTCAGTTCAAGTGTAGCGGTTTTTACATTCCCTCTATAAGTGATAGCTTATGATAAGTGTCTTTTTCTGTGTGACTTATTTCACTTAGAATCGTCGTACCTAAGTCCACTCATCTTGCTTCTACTAGCCTTATGACATTGATTTCATGTCTGAGTGATATTGCATTGTACATAAGGACCACAACTTCTTTATCCATTTTTCTCTTTCCTGGGATATTTAAGGTGTCATGAAGTGGAGGTTCTTGTCAACAGAGCAGCCCTAAACTTTGGGGTGCCTGTGTCTTGCTGATTTTTAGTTTTCCCAATTTATACGCCCATGAGTGGACGTGCCCTATGCTCCCTAAGCTGTGTTTTTTCGATGTTTCAGGACACACCGTACACTTCTCCAGAGTGGCTGTTGGCAATTAACATCCCGCCCATCAGCGTAGCAAGGCTGCCATTTCTCCATGGCCTGTCCTGCATTTCTGGTTTTGACACTTTTTGCAGCATGACCCTTTTGACTGATGGGAAGCGAGACTTCTTTGTAGCACTGATTTGCCTTTCCAGGTTGCTTGGTTGGCCAAATAGGGCGTATGCGTTTTTTCCTGAATATATTCAGGAAAAAACGCATACGCGCTTTTTGGCCAAGGGCATTATTGTCGACGTTTTGCCGCTTTTCATGTGCTTTAAAGGCGATTCGAATCTACCTCCTGAAACCTGTTTCCTGCAATTCTGCCTTGCTTTCAAATCCTCTTCGTTGCCTTCCCTCAATATATTTGTGGACGAGAGTTATCATTTATAACTCAGCAGGTTTGTGAATGGCAGTCCCCCTGAGCTCCATTTTTCAACTGTCTTGTTTGGGAGCTGGCCGCAAAAGCACGGGATTGCCGCAGGCCCTATTCTGGTTCCCGGCGGCAGGCTGAGCCTGTGGTTAATTCTTCTTCCTGATGGGAAAATAGAGTGACCTGTGCCTGTCCCAACACCTAGATCTAGTCTCTCATTGGTTTCCCCTCTTCCCGTTCATCCTCAGGACAAATTGCAACCTGTACAGAACAGGAGGTTAAAGGTGCTGATTCTCCAAGTAGGGAGATTGCTAGTGAAGTAGCTGGAATGGCGAACCCGAGCACAAGGAGATGAGAAATGAGGTGCGTTTTAGAAACCTTTCAAAATCACACGGTGTACCTTCTTCTGGGTTCCTCATGCAAGTTTTCGATGTAGGAAGATGCCCTTGAACCTGGAGATTTGGGACCCATGGGATGGGTACCATGCAGTATTACTTTAAAGGGTCTGTGTTTGCTCACCCAACCTCACCCAACCTCTCAGCCCCAAGAGTGTCCACCCTTATGTCTCATCCAGCTGTGGGTCTAGATATGGTCAATCCAGGTTGCATCACAGCCCCTGAACGAATTTTGTAAGAATTTCTCTCTCTTTCACTGTCTTTGTTTTACGGGTTTTTAAAAGTAATTTATTTTTATAATGGGGTTTAGCTGCTTTTCACGGCTGTGTTTATGCGGCTTTACACCCACTTGACTCACTTCCAGACAGATATCAATACATAGGTTTTAAGATTGTTACTAGTCACATATATTCTTGTGCGGTGAATAGGGGGTGTTGAGTCCAGTTCACTGAGCAAGGAGTAGGTCTTTTCTATTACATATTGGGTGTATGGAACGGTATCTGAGCGAATTTGAACCCCTTGTTTTATGCATCACCCCACCTCACCTTTCCCGTTAAGCAGCCATAGTGTGTTTTCTAAACGTGTGATTCTGTTCTGTTCTGTAATTCAGTTCAAGTGTAGCGGTTTTTACATTCCCTCTATAAGTGATAGCTTATGATAAGTGTCTTTTTCTGTGTGACTTATTTCACTTAGAATCGTCGTACCTAAGTCCACTCATCTTGCTTCTACTAGCCTTATGACATTGATTTCATGTCTGAGTGATATTCCATTGTACATAAGGACCACAACTTCTTTATCCATTTTTCTCTTTCCTGGGATATTTAAGGTGTCATGAAGTGGAGGTTCTTGTCAACAGAGCAGCCCTAAACTTTGGGGTGCCTGTGTCTTGCTGATTTTTAGTTTTCCCAATTTATACGCCCATGAGTGGACGTGCCCTATGCTCCCTAAGCTGTGTTTTTTCGATGTTTCAGAACACACCGTACACTTCTCCAGAGTGGCTGTTGGCAACTTACATCCCGCCCATCAGCGTAGCAAGGCTGCCATTTCTCCATGGCCTGTCCTGCATTTCTGGTTTTGACACTTTTTGCAGCATGGCCCTTTTGACCGATGGGAAGCGAGACTTCTTTGTAGCGCTGATTTGCCTTTCCAGGTTGCTTGGTTGGCCAAAAAGGGCGTATGCGTTTTTTCCTGAATATATTCAGGAAAAAACGCATACGCCCTTTTTGGCCAAGGGCATCATTGTCGACGTTTTGCCGCTTTTCATGTGCTTTACAGGCGATTCGAATCTACCTCCTGAAATCTGTTTCCTGCAATTCTGCCTTGCTTTCAAATCCTCTTCGTTGCCTTCCCTCAATATATCTGTGGATGAGAGTTATCATTTATAACTCTGCGGGTTTGTGAATTGCAGTGTCCCTGAGCTCCATTTTTCAACTCGCTTTTTTGGGAGCTGGCCGCAAAAGCGCGGGATTGCCTCAGGCCCTATTCTGCTTCTGGGCGGCAGGCTGAGCCTGTGGTTAATTCTTCTTCCTGATGGGAAAATAGAGTGACCTGTGCCTGTCCCAACACCTAGATCTAGTCTCTCATTGGTTGCCCCTCTTCCCGTTCATCCTCAGGACAAATTGCAACCTGTAGGGAACAGGAGGTTAAAGGTGCTGATTCTCCAAGTAAGTTGATTGCTAGTAAAGTAGCTGGAAAGGCGAACCCGAGCACAAGGAGATGAGAAATGGGGTGTGTTTTAGAAACCTTTCAAAATCACACGGTGTACCATCTTCTGAGTTTCTCATGCATGTTTTCGATGTAGGAAGATGCCCTTGAACCTGGAGATTTGGGACCCATGGGATGGGTATCACGCAGTATTACTTTAAAGGGTCTGCGTTTGCTCACCCAACCTCTCAGCCCCAAGAGTGTCCACCCTTATGTCTCATCCAGCTGTGGGTCTAGATATGGTCAATCCAGGTGGCATCACAGCCCCTGAACGAATTTTGTAAGAATTTCTCTCTCTTTCACTGTCTTTGTTTTACGGATTTTTAAAAGTAATTTATTTTTATAATGGGGTTTAGCTGCTTTTCACGGCTGTGTTTATGCGGATTTACACCCACTTGACTCACTTCCAGACAGATATCAATACATAGGTTTTAAGATTGTTACTAGTCACATATATTCTTGTGCGGTGAATAGGGGGTGTTGAGTCCAGTTCACGGAGCAAGGAGTAGGTCTTGTCTATTACATATTGGGTGTATGGAACGGTATCTGAGCAAATTTGAACCCCTTGTTTTATGCATCACCCCACCTCACCTTTCCCGTTAAGCAGCCATAGTGTGTTTTCTAAACGTGTGACTCTGTTCTGTTTTGTAATTCAGTTCAAGTGTAGCGGTTTTTACATTCCCTCTATAAGTGATATCTTATGATAAGTGTCTTTTTCTGTGTGACTTATTTCACTTAGAATCGTCATACCTAAATCCACTCATCTTGATTCTACTAGCCTTATGACATTGATTTCATGTCTGAGTGATATTCCTTTGTACATAAGGACCACAACTTCTTTATCCATTTTTCTCTTTCCTGGGATATTTAAGGTGTCATGAAGTGGAGGTTCTTGTCAACAGAGCAGCCCCAAACTTTGGGGTGCCTGTGTCTTGCTGATTTTTAGTTTTCCCAATTTATACGCCCATGAGTGGACGTGCCCTATGCTCACTAAGCTGTGTTTTTTCGATGTTTCTGGACACACCGTACACTTCTCCAGAGTGGCTGTTGGCAATTTACATCCCGCCCATCAGCGTAGCAAGGCTGCCATTTCTCCATGGCCTGTCCTGCATTTCTGGTTTTGACACTTTTTGCAGCATGGCCCTTTTGACCCATGGGAAGCGAGACTTCTTTGTAGCGCTGATTTGCCTTTCCAGGTTGCTTGGTTGGCCAAAAAGGGCGTATGCGTTTTTTCCTGAATATATTCAGGAAAAAACGCATACGCCCTTTTTGGCCAAGGGCATCATTGTCGACGTTTTGCCGCTTTTCATGTGCCTTAAAGGCGATTCGAATCTACCTCCTGAAATCTGTTTCCTGCAATTCTGCCTTGCTTTCAAATCCTCTTCGTTGACTTCCCTCAATATATCTGTGGATGAGAGTTATCACTTATAACTCTGCGGGTTTGTGAATTGCAGTGTCCCTGAGCTCCATTTTTCAACTGTCTTTTTTGAGAGCTGGCCGCAAAAGCACGGGATTGCCTCAGGCCCTATTCTGGTTCCTGGCAGCAGGCTGAGCCTGTGGTTAATTCTTCTTCCTGATGGGAAAATAGAGTGACCTGTGCCTGTCCCAACAGCTAGATCTAGTCTCTCATTGGTTGCCCCTCTTCCCATTCATCCTCAGGACAAATTGCAACCTGTAGGGAACAGGAGGTTAAAGGTGCTGATTCTCCAAGTAGGGAGATTGCTAGTAAAGTAGCTGGAATGGCGAACCCGAGCACAAGGAGATGAGAAATGAGGTGCGTTTTAGAAACCTTTCAAAATCACACGGTGTACCATCTTCTGAGTTTCTCATGCATGTTTTCGATGTAGGAAGATGCCCTTGAACCTGGAGACTTGGGACCCATGGGATGGGTACCACGCAGTATTACTTTAAAGGGTCTGCGTTTGCTCACCCAACCTAACCCAACCTTTCAGCCCCAAGACTGTCCACCCTTATGTCTCATCCAGCTGTGCGTGTAGATATGGTCAATCCAGGTTGCATCACAGCCTCTGAACGAATTTTGTAAGAATTTCTCTCTCTTTCACTGTCTTTGTTTTACGGGTTTTTAAAAGTAATTTATTTTTATAATGGGGTTTAGCTGCTTTTCACGGCTGTGTTTATGCGGATTTACACCCACTTGACTCACTTCCAGACAGATATCAATACATAGGTTTTAAGATTGTTACTAGTCACATATATTCTTGTGCGGTGAATAGTGGGTGTTGAGTCAAGTTCACTGAGCAAGGAGTAGGTCTTGTCTATTACATATTGGGTGTATGGAACGGTATCTGAGCGAATTTGAAACCCTTGTTTTATGCATCACCCCACCTCACCTTTCCCGTTAAGCAGCCATAGTGTGTTTTCTAAACGTGTGATTCTGTTCTGTTCTGTAATTCAGTTCAAGTGTAGCGGTTTTTACATTCCCTCTATAAGTGATAGCTTATGATAAGTGTCTTTTTCTGTGTGACTTATTTCACTTAGAATCGTCGTACCTAAGTCCACTCATCTTGCTTCTACTAGCCTTATGACATTGATTTCATGTCTGAGTGATATTGCATTGTACATAAGGACCACAACTTCTTTATCCATTTTTCTCTTTCCTGGGATATTTAAGGTGTCATGAAGTGGAGGTTCTTGTCAACAGAGCAGCCCTAAACTTTGGGGTGCCTGTGTCTTGCTGATTTTTAGTTTTCCCAATTTATACGCCCATGAGTGGACGTGCCCTATGCTCCCTAAGCTGTGTTTTTTCGATGTTTCAGGACACACCGTACACTTCTCCAGAGTGGCTGTTGGCAATTAACATCCCGCCCATCAGCGTAGCAAGGCTGCCATTTCTCCATGGCCTGTCCTGCATTTCTGGTTTTGACACTTTTTGCAGCATGACCCTTTTGACCGATGGGAAGCGAGACTTCTTTGTAGCACTGATTTGCCTTTCCAGGTTGCTTGGTTGGCCAAAAAGGGCGTATGCGTTTTTTCCTGAATATATTCAGAAAAAAACGCATACGCCCTTTTTGGCCAAGGGCATCATTGTCGACGTTTTGCCGCTTTTCATGTGCTTTAAAGGCGATTCGAATCTACCTCCTGAAACCTGTTTCCTGCAATTCTGCCTTGCTTTCAAATCCTCTTCGTTGCCTTCCCTCAATATATTTGTGGACGAGAGTTATCATTTATAACTCAGCAGGTTTGTGAATGGCAGTCCCCCTGAGATCCATTTTTCAACTGTCTTTTTTGGGAGCTGGCCGCAAAAGCACGGGATTGCCTCAGGCCCTATTCTGGTTCCCGGCGGCAGGCTGAGCCTGTGGTTAATTCTTCTTCCTGATGGGAAAATAGAGTGACCTGTGCCTGTCCCAACACCTAGATCTATTCTCTCATTGGTTTCCCCTCTTCCCGTTCATCCTCAGGACAAATTGCAACCTGTACAGAACAGGAGGTTAAAGGTGCTGATTCTCCAAGTAGGGAGATTGCTAGTGAAGTAGCTGGAATGGCGAACCCGAGCACAAGGAGATGAGAAATGAGGTGCGTTTTAGAAATCTTTCAAAATCACACGGTGTACCTTCTTCTGGGTTCCTCATGCAAGTTTTCGATGTAGGAAGATGCCCTTGAACCTGGAGATTTGGGACCCATGGGATGGGTACCATGCAGTATTACTTTAAAGGGTCTGCGTTTGCTCACCCAACCTCACCCAACCTCTCAGCCCCAAGAGTGTCCACCCTTATGTCTCATCCAGCTGTGGGTCTAGATATGGTCAATCCAGGTTGCATCACAGCCCCTGAACGAATTTTGTAAGAATTTCTCTCTCTTTCACTGTCTTTGTTTTACGGGTTTTTAAAAGTAATTTATTTTTATAATGGGGTTTAGCTGCTTTTCACGGCTGTGTTTATGCGGCTTTACACCCACTGACTCACTTCCAGACAGATATCAATACATAGGTTTTAAGATTGTTACTAGTCACATATATTCTTGTGCGGTGAATAGGGGGTGTTGAGTCCAGTTCATTGAGCAAGGAGTAGGTCTTTTCTATTACATATTGGGTGTATGGAACGGTATCTGAGCGAATTTGAACCCCTTGTTTTATGCATCACCCCACCTCACCTTTCCCGTTAAGCAGCCATAGTGTGTTTTCTAACCTTGTGATTCTGTTCTGTTCTGTAATTCAGTTCAAGTGTAGCGGTTTTTACATTCCCTCTATAAGTGATAGCTTATGATAAGTGTCTTTTTCTGTGTGACTTATTTCACTTAGAATCGTCGTACCTAAGTCCACTCATCTTGCTTCTACTAGCCTTATGACATTGATTTCATGTCTGAGAGATATTGCATTGTACATAAGGACCACAACTTCTTTATCCATTTTTCTCTTTCCTGGGATATTTAAGGTGTCATGAAGTGGAGGTTCTTGTCAACAGAGCAGCCCTAAACTTTGGGGTGCCTGTGTCTTGCTGATTTTTAGTTTTCCCAATTTATACGCCCATGAGTGGACGTGCCCTATGCTCCCTAAGCTGTGTTTTTTCGATGTTTCAGGACACACCGTACACTTCTCCAGAGTGGCTGTTGGCAACATACATCCCGCCCATCAGCGTAGCAAGGCTGCCATTTCTCCATGGCCTGTCCTGCATTTCTGGTTTTGACACTTTTTGCAGCATGGCCCTTTTGACCGATGGGAAGCGAGACTTCTTTGTAGCGCTGATTTGCCTTTCCAGGTTGCTTGGTTGGCCAAAAAGGGCGTATGCGTTTTTTCCTGAATATATTCAGGAAAAAACGCATACGCCCTTTTTGGCCAAGGACATCATTGTCGACGTTTTGCCGCTTTTCATGTGCTTTACAGGCGATTCGAATCTACCTCCTGAAATCTGTTTCCTGCAATTCTGCCTTGCTTTCAAATCCTCTTCGTTGCCTTCCCTCAATATATCTGTGGATGAGAGTTATCATTTATAAATCTGCGGGTTTGTTAATTGCAGTGTCCCTGAGCTCCATTTTTCAACTCACTTTTTTGGGAGCTGGCCGCAAAAGCGCGGGATTGCCTCAGGCCCTATTCTGCTTCTGGGCGGCAGGCTGAGCCTGTGGTTAATTCTTCTTCCTGATGGGAAAATAGAGTGACCTGTGCCTGTCCAAACACCTAGATCTAGTCTCTCATTGGTTGCCCCTCTTCCCGTTCATCCTCAGGACAAATTGCAACCTGTAGGGAACAGGAGGTTAAAGGTGCTGATTCTCCAAGTAAGTTGATTGCTAGTAAAGTAGCTGGAAAGGCGAACCCGAGCACAAGGAGATGAGAAATGGGGTGTGTTTTAGAAACCTTTCAAAATCACACGGTGTACCATCTTCTGAGTTTCTCATGCATGTTTTCGATGTAGGAAGATGCCCTTGAACCTGGAGATTTGGGACCCATGGGATGGGTACCACGCAGTATTACTTTAAAGGGTCTGCGTTTGCTCACCCAACCTCTCAGCCCCAAGAGTGTCCACCCTTATGTCTCATCCAGCTGTGGGTCTAGATATGGTCAATCCAGGTTGCATCTCAGCCCCTGATCGAATTTTGTAAGAATTTCTCTCTCTTTCACTGTCTTTGTTTTACGGGTTTTTAAAAGTAATTTATTTTTATAATGGGGTTTAGCTGCTTTTCACGGCTGTGTTTATGCGGATTTACACCCACTTGACTCACTTCCAGACAGATATCAATACATAGGTTTTAAGATTGTTACTAGTCATATATATTCTTGTGCGGTGAATAGGGGGTGTTGAGTCCAGTTCACTGAGCAAGGAGTAGGTCTTGTGTATTACATATTGGGTGTATGGAACGGTATCTGAGCGTATTTGAACCCCTTGTTTTATGCATCACCCCACCTCACCTTTCCCGTTAAGCAGCCATAGTGTGTTTTCTAAACGTGTGACTCTGTTCTGTTTTGTAATTCAGTTCAAGTGTAGCGGTTTTTACATTCCCTCTATAAGTGATAGCTTATGATAAGTGTCTTTTTCTGTGTGACTTATTTCACTTAGAATCATCGTACCCTAGTCCACTCATCTTGCTTCTACTAGCCTTATGACATTGATTTCATGTCTGAGTGATATTCCATTGTACATAAGGACCACAACTTTTTTATCCATTTTTCTCTTTCCTGGGATATTTAAGGTGTCATGAAGTGGAGGTTCTTGTCAACAGAGCAGCCCTAAACTTTGGGGTGCCTGTGTCTTGCTGATTTTTAGTTTTCCCATTTTATACGCCCATGAGTGGACGTGCCCTATGCTCACTAAGCTGTGTTTTTTCGATGTTTCAGGACACACCGTACACTTCTCCAGAGTGGCTGTTGGCAATTTACATCCCGCCCATCAGCGTAGCAAGGCTGCCATTTCTCCATGGCCTGTCCTGCATTTCTGGTTTTGACACTTTTTGCAGCATGACCCTTTTGACCGATGGGAAGCGAGACTTCTTTGTAGCACTGATTTGCCTTTCCAGGTTGCTTGGTTGGCCAAAAAGGGCGTATGCGTTTTTTCCTGAATATATTCAGGAAAAAACGCATACGCCCTTTTTGGCCAAGGGCATCATTGTCGACGTTTTGCCGCTTTTCATGTGCCTTAAAGGCGATTCGAATCTACCTCCTGAAATCTGTTTCCTGCAATTCTGCCTTGCTTTCAAATCCTCTTCGTTGACTTCCCTCAATATATCTGTGGATGAGAGTTATCACTTATAACTCTGCGGGTTTGTGAATTGCAGTGTCCCTGAGCTCCATTTTTCAACTGTCTTTTTTGAGAGCTGGCCGCAAAAGCACGGGATTGCCTCAGGCCCTATTCTGGTTCCTGGCAGCAGGCTGAGCCTGTGGTTAATTCTTCTTCCTGATGGGAAAATAGAGTGACCTGTGCCTGTCCCAACAGCTAGATCTAGTCTCTCATTGGTTGCCCCTCTTCCCATTCATCCTCAGGACAAATTGCAACCTGTAGGGAACAGGAGGTTAAAGGTGCTGATTCTCCAAGTAGGGAGATTGCTAGTAAAGTAGCTGGAATGGCGAACCCGAGCACAAGGAGATGAGAAATGAGGTGCGTTTTAGAAACCTTTCAAAATCACACGGTGTACCATCTTCTGAGTTTCTCATGCATGTTTTCGATGTAGGAAGATGCCCTTGAACCTGGAGACTTGGGACCCATGGGATGGGTACCACGCAGTATTACTTTAAAGGGTCTGCGTTTGCTCACCCAACCTAACCCAACCTTTCAGCCCCAAGACTGTCCACCCTTATGTCTCATCCAGCTGTGCGTGTAGATATGGTCAATCCAGGTTGCATCACAGCCTCTGAACGAATTTTGTAAGAATTTCTCTCTCTTTCACTGTCTTTGTTTTACGGGTTTTTAAAAGTAATTTATTTTTATAATGGGGTTTAGCTGCTTTTCACGGCTGTGTTTATGCGGATTTACACCCACTTGACTCACTTCCAGACAGATATCAATACATAGGTTTTAAGATTGTTACTAGTCACATATATTCTTGTGCGGTGAATAGTGGGTGTTGAGTCCAGTTCACTGAGCAAGGAGTAGGTCTTGTCTATTACATATTGGGTGTATGGAACGGTATCTGAGCGAATTTGAAACCCTTTTTTTATGCATCACCCCACCTCACCTTTCCCGTTAAGCAGCCAAAGTGTGTTTTCTAAACGTGTGATTCTGTTCTGTTCTGTAATTCAGTTCAAGTGTAGCGGTTTTTACATTCCCTCTATAAGTGATAGCTTATGATAAGTGTCTTTTTCTGTGTGACTTATTTCACTTAGAATCGTCGTACCTAAGTCCACTCATCTTGCTTCTACTAGCCTTATGACATTGATTTCATGTCTGAATGATATTGCATTGTACATACGGACCACAACTTCTTTATCCATTTTTCTCTTTCCTGGGATATTTAAGGTGTCATGAAGTGGAGGTTCTTGTCAACAGAGCAGCCCTAAACTTTGGGGTGCCTGTGTCTTGCTGATTTTTAGTTTTCCCAATTTATACGCCCATGAGTGGACGTGCCCTATGCTCCCTAAGCTGTGTTTTTTCGATGTTTCAGGACACACCGTACACTTCTCCAGAGTGGCTGTTGGCAATTAACATCCCGCCCATCAGCGTAGCAAGGCTGCCATTTCTCCATGGCCTGTCCTGCATTTCTGGTTTTGACACTTTTTGCAGCATGACCCTTTTGACCGATGGGAAGCGAGACTTCTTTGTAGCACTGATTTGCCTTTCCAGGTTGCTTGGTTGGCCAAAAAGGGCGTATGCGTTTTTTCCTGAATATATTCAGAAAAAAACGCATACGCCCTTTTTGGCCAAGGGCATCATTGTCGACGTTTTGCCGCTTTTCATGTGCTTTAAAGGCGATTCGAATCTACCTCCTGAAACCTGTTTCCTGCAATTCTGCCTTGCTTTCAAATCCTCTTCGTTGCCTTCCCTCAATATATTTGTGGACGAGAGTTATCATTTATAACTCAGCAGGTTTGTGAATGGCAGTCCCCCTGAGATCCATTTTTCAACTGTCTTTTTTGGGAGCTGGCCGCAAAAGCACGGGATTGCCTCAGGCCCTATTCTGGTTCCCGGCGGCAGGCTGAGCCTGTGGTTAATTCTTCTTCCTGATGGGAAAATAGAGTGACCTGTGCCTGTCCCAACACCTAGATCTATTCTCTCATTGGTTTCCCCTCTTCCCGTTCATCCTCAGGACAAATTGCAACCTGTACAGAACAGGAGGTTAAAGGTGCTGATTCTCCAAGTAGGGAGATTGCTAGTGAAGTAGCTGGAATGGCGAACCCGAGCACAAGGAGATGAGAAATGAGGTGCGTTTTAGAAATCTTTCAAAATCACACGGTGTACCTTCTTCTGGGTTCCTCATGCAAGTTTTCGATGTAGGAAGATGCCCTTGAACCTGGAGATTTGGGACCCATGGGATGGGTACCATGCAGTATTACTTTAAAGGGTCTGCGTTTGCTCACCCAACCTCACCCAACCTCTCAGCCCCAAGAGTGTCCACCCTTATGTCTCATCCAGCTGTGGGTCTAGATATGGTCAATCCAGGTTGCATCACAGCCCCTGAACGAATTTTGTAAGAATTTCTCTCTCTTTCACTGTCTTTGTTTTACGGGTTTTTAAAAGTAATTTATTTTTATAATGGGGTTTAGCTGCTTTTCACGGCTGTGTTTATGCGGCTTTACACCCACTGACTCACTTCCAGACAGATATCAATACATAGGTTTTAAGATTGTTACTAGTCACATATATTCTTGTGCGGTGAATAGGGGGTGTTGAGTCCAGTTCATTGAGCAAGGAGTAGGTCTTTTCTATTACATATTGGGTGTATGGAACGGTATCTGAGCGAATTTGAACCCCTTGTTTTATGCATCACCCCACCTCACCTTTCCCGTTAAGCAGCCATAGTGTGTTTTCTAACCTTGTGATTCTGTTCTGTTCTGTAATTCAGTTCAAGTGTAGCGGTTTTTACATTCCCTGTATAAGTGATAGCTTATGATAAGTGTCTTTTTCTGTGTGACTTATTTCACTTAGAATCGTCGTACCTAAGTCCACTCATCTTGCTTCTACTAGCCTTATGACATTGATTTCATGTCTGAGTGATATTGCATTGTACATAAGGACCACAACTTCTTTATCCATTTTTCTCTTTCCTGGGATATTTAAGGTGTCATGAAGTGGAGGTTCTTGTCAACAGAGCAGCCCTAAACTTTGGGGTGCCTGTGTCTTGCTGATTTTTAGTTTTCCCAATTTATACGCCCATGAGTGGACGTGCCCTATGCTCCCTAAGCTGTGTTTTTTCGATGTTTCAGGACACACCGTACACTTCTCCAGAGTGGCTGTTGGCAACATACATCCCGCCCATCAGCGTAGCAAGGCTGCCATTTCTCCATGGCCTGTCCTGCATTTCTGGTTTTGACACTTTTTGCAGCATGGCCCTTTTGACCGATGGGAAGCGAGACTTCTTTGTAGCGCTGATTTGCCTTTCCAGGTTGCTTGGTTGGCCAAAAAGGGCGTATGCGTTTTTTCCTGAATATATTCAGGAAAAAACGCATACGCCCTTTTTGGCCAAGGGCATCATTGTCGACGTTTTGCCGCTTTTCATGTGCTTTACAGGCGATTCGAATCTACCTCCTGAAATCTGTTTCCTGCAATTCTGCCTTGCTTTCAAATCCTCTTCGTTGCCTTCCCTCAATATATCTGTGGATGAGAGTTATCATTTATAAATCTGCGGGTTTGTTAATTGCAGTGTCCCTGAGCTCCATTTTTCAACTCACTTTTTTGGGAGCTGGCCGCAAAAGCGCGGGATTGCCTCAGGCCCTATTCTGCTTCTGGGCGGCAGGCTGAGCCTGTGGTTAATTCTTCTTCCTGATGGGAAAATAGAGTGACCTGTGCCTGTCCAAACACCTAGATCTAGTCTCTCATTGGTTGCCCCTCTTCCCGTTCATCCTCAGGACAAATTGCAACCTGTAGGGAACAGGAGGTTAAAGGTGCTGATTCTCCAAGTAAGTTGATTGCTAGTAAAGTAGCTGGAAAGGCGAACCCGAGCACAAGGAGATGAGAAATGGGGTGTGTTTTAGAAACCTTTCAAAATCACACGGTGTACCATCTTCTGAGTTTCTCATGCATGTTTTCGATGTAGGAAGATGCCCTTGAACCTGGAGATTTGGGACCCATGGGATGGGTACCACGCAGTATTACTTTAAAGGGTCTGCGTTTGCTCACCCAACCTCTCAGCCCCAAGAGTGTCCACCCTTATGTCTCATCCAGCTGTGGGTCTAGATATGGTCAATCCAGGTTGCATCTCAGCCCCTGATCGAATTTTGTAAGAATTTCTCTCTCTTTCACTGTCTTTGTTTTACGGGTTTTTAAAAGTAATTTATTTTTATAATGGGGTTTAGCTGCTTTTCACGGCTGTGTTTATGCGGATTTACACCCACTTGACTCACTTCCAGACAGATATCAATACATAGGTTTTAAGATTGTTACTAGTCATATATATTCTTGTGCGGTGAATAGGGGGTGTTGAGTCCAGTTCACTGAGCAAGGAGTAGGTCTTGTGTATTACATATTGGGTGTATGGAACGGTATCTGAGCGTATTTGAACCCCTTGTTTTATGCATCACCCCACCTCACCTTTCCCGTTAAGCAGCCATAGTGTGTTTTCTAAACGTGTGACTCTGTTCTGTTTTGTAATTCAGTTCAAGTGTAGCGGTTTTTACATTCCCTCTATAAGTGATAGCTTATGATAAGTGTCTTTTTCTGTGTGACTTATTTCACTTAGAATCATCGTACCCTAGTCCACTCATCTTGCTTCTACTAGCCTTATGACATTGATTTCATGTCTGAGTGATATTCCATTGTACATAAGGACCACAACTTTTTTATCCATTTTTCTCTTTCCTGGGATATTTAAGGTGTCATGAAGTGGAGGTTCTTGTCAACAGAGCAGCCCTAAACTTTGGGGTGCCTGTGTCTTGCTGATTTTTAGTTTTCCCATTTTATACGCCCATGAGTGGACGTGCCCTATGCTCACTAAGCTGTGTTTTTTCGATGTTTCAGGACACACCGTACACTTCTCCAGAGTGGCTGTTGGCAATTTACATCCCGCCCATCAGCGTAGCAAGGCTGCCATTTCTCCATGGCCTGTCCTGCATTTCTGGTTTTGACACTTTTTGCAGCATGACCCTTTTGACCGATGGGAAGCGAGACTTCTTTGTAGCACTGATTTGCCTTTCCAGGTTGCTTGGTTGGCCAAAAAGGGCGTATGCGTTTTTTCCTGAATATATTCAGGAAAAAACGCATACGCCCTTTTTGGCCAAGGGCATCATTGTCGACGTTTTGCCGCTTTTCATGTGCCTTAAAGGCGATTCGAATCTACCTCCTGAAATCTGTTTCCTGCAATTCTGCCTTGCTTTCAAATCCTCTTCGTTGACTTCCCTCAATATATCTGTGGATGAGAGTTATCACTTATAACTCTGCGGGTTTGTGAATTGCAGTGTCCCTGAGCTCCATTTTTCAACTGTCTTTTTTGAGAGCTGGCCGCAAAAGCACGGGATTGCCTCAGGCCCTATTCTGGTTCCTGGCAGCAGGCTGAGCCTGTGGTTAATTCTTCTTCCTGATGGGAAAATAGAGTGACCTGTGCCTGTCCCAACAGCTAGATCTAGTCTCTCATTGGTTGCCCCTCTTCCCATTCATCCTCAGGACAAATTGCAACCTGTAGGGAACAGGAGGTTAAAGGTGCTGATTCTCCAAGTAGGGAGATTGCTAGTAAAGTAGCTGGAATGGCGAACCCGAGCACAAGGAGATGAGAAATGAGGTGCGTTTTAGAAACCTTTCAAAATCACACGGTGTACCATCTTCTGAGTTTCTCATGCATGTTTTCGATGTAGGAAGATGCCCTTGAACCTGGAGACTTGGGACCCATGGGATGGGTACCACGCAGTATTACTTTAAAGGGTCTGCGTTTGCTCACCCAACCTAACCCAACCTTTCAGCCCCAAGACTGTCCACCCTTATGTCTCATCCAGCTGTGCGTGTAGATATGGTCAATCCAGGTTGCATCACAGCCTCTGAACGAATTTTGTAAGAATTTCTCTCTCTTTCACTGTCTTTGTTTTACGGGTTTTTAAAAGTAATTTATTTTTATAATGGGGTTTAGCTGCTTTTCACGGCTGTGTTTATGCGGATTTACACCCACTTGACTCACTTCCAGACAGATATCAATACATAGGTTTTAAGATTGTTACTAGTCACATATATTCTTGTGCGGTGAATAGTGGGTGTTGAGTCCAGTTCACTGAGCAAGGAGTAGGTCTTGTCTATTACATATTGGGTGTATGGAACGGTATCTGAGCGAATTTGAAACCCTTTTTTTATGCATCACCCCACCTCACCTTTCCCGTTAAGCAGCCAAAGTGTGTTTTCTAAACGTGTGATTCTGTTCTGTTCTGTAATTCAGTTCAAGTGTAGCGGTTTTTACATTCCCTCTATAAGTGATAGCTTATGATAAGTGTCTTTTTCTGTGTGACTTATTTCACTTAGAATCGTCGTACCTAAGTCCACTCATCTTGCTTCTACTAGCCTTATGACATTGATTTCATGTCTGAATGATATTGCATTGTACATACGGACCACAACTTCTTTATCCATTTTTCTCTTTCCTGGGATATTTAAGGTGTCATGAAGTGGAGGTTCTTGTCAACAGAGCAGCCCTAAACTTTGGGGTGCCTGTGTCTTGCTGATTTTTAGTTTTCCCAATTTATACGCCCATGAGTGGACGTGCCCTATGCTCCCTAAGCTGTGTTTTTTCGATGTTTCAGGACACACCGTACACTTCTCCAGAGTGGCTGTTGGCAATTAACATCCCGCCCATCAGCGTAGCAAGGCTGCCATTTCTCCATGGCCTGTCCTGCATTTCTGGTTTTGACACTTTTTGCAGCATGACCCTTTTGACCGATGGGAAGCGAGACTTCTTTGTAGCACTGATTTGCCTTTCCAGGTTGCTTGGTTGGCCAAAAAGGGCGTATGCGTTTTTTCCTGAATATATTCAGAAAAAAACGCATACGCCCTTTTTGGCCAAGGGCATCATTGTCGACGTTTTGCCGCTTTTCATGTGCTTTAAAGGCGATTCGAATCTACCTCCTGAAACCTGTTTCCTGCAATTCTGCCTTGCTTTCAAATCCTCTTCGTTGCCTTCCCTCAATATATTTGTGGACGAGAGTTATCATTTATAACTCAGCAGGTTTGTGAATGGCAGTCCCCCTGAGATCCATTTTTCAACTGTCTTTTTTGGGAGCTGGCCGCAAAAGCACGGGATTGCCTCAGGCCCTATTCTGGTTCCCGGCGGCAGGCTGAGCCTGTGGTTAATTCTTCTTCCTGATGGGAAAATAGAGTGACCTGTGCCTGTCCCAACACCTAGATCTATTCTCTCATTGGTTTCCCCTCTTCCCGTTCATCCTCAGGACAAATTGCAACCTGTACAGAACAGGAGGTTAAAGGTGCTGATTCTCCAAGTAGGGAGATTGCTAGTGAAGTAGCTGGAATGGCGAACCCGAGCACAAGGAGATGAGAAATGAGGTGCGTTTTAGAAATCTTTCAAAATCACACGGTGTACCTTCTTCTGGGTTCCTCATGCAAGTTTTCGATGTAGGAAGATGCCCTTGAACCTGGAGATTTGGGACCCATGGGATGGGTACCATGCAGTATTACTTTAAAGGGTCTGCGTTTGCTCACCCAACCTCACCCAACCTCTCAGCCCCAAGAGTGTCCACCCTTATGTCTCATCCAGCTGTGGGTCTAGATATGGTCAATCCAGGTTGCATCACAGCCCCTGAACGAATTTTGTAAGAATTTCTCTCTCTTTCACTGTCTTTGTTTTACGGGTTTTTAAAAGTAATTTATTTTTATAATGGGGTTTAGCTGCTTTTCACGGCTGTGTTTATGCGGCTTTACACCCACTGACTCACTTCCAGACAGATATCAATACATAGGTTTTAAGATTGTTACTAGTCACATATATTCTTGTGCGGTGAATAGGGGGTGTTGAGTCCAGTTCATTGAGCAAGGAGTAGGTCTTTTCTATTACATATTGGGTGTATGGAACGGTATCTGAGCGAATTTGAACCCCTTGTTTTATGCATCACCCCACCTCACCTTTCCCGTTAAGCAGCCATAGTGTGTTTTCTAACCTTGTGATTCTGTTCTGTTCTGTAATTCAGTTCAAGTGTAGCGGTTTTTACATTCCCTGTATAAGTGATAGCTTATGATAAGTGTCTTTTTCTGTGTGACTTATTTCACTTAGAATCGTCGTACCTAAGTCCACTCATCTTGCTTCTACTAGCCTTATGACATTGATTTCATGTCTGAGTGATATTGCATTGTACATAAGGACCACAACTTCTTTATCCATTTTTCTCTTTCCTGGGATATTTAAGGTGTCATGAAGTGGAGGTTCTTGTCAACAGAGCAGCCCTAAACTTTGGGGTGCCTGTGTCTTGCTGATTTTTAGTTTTCCCAATTTATACGCCCATGAGTGGACGTGCCCTATGCTCCCTAAGCTGTGTTTTTTCGATGTTTCAGGACACACCGTACACTTCTCCAGAGTGGCTGTTGGCAACATACATCCCGCCCATCAGCGTAGCAAGGCTGCCATTTCTCCATGGCCTGTCCTGCATTTCTGGTTTTGACACTTTTTGCAGCATGGCCCTTTTGACCGATGGGAAGCGAGACTTCTTTGTAGCGCTGATTTGCCTTTCCAGGTTGCTTGGTTGGCCAAAAAGGGCGTATGCGTTTTTTCCTGAATATATTCAGGAAAAAACGCATACGCCCTTTTTGGCCAAGGGCATCATTGTCGACGTTTTGCCGCTTTTCATGTGCTTTACAGGCGATTCGAATCTACCTCCTGAAATCTGTTTCCTGCAATTCTGCCTTGCTTTCAAATCCTCTTCGTTGCCTTCCCTCAATATATCTGTGGATGAGAGTTATCATTTATAAATCTGCGGGTTTGTTAATTGCAGTGTCCCTGAGCTCCATTTTTCAACTCACTTTTTTGGGAGCTGGCCGCAAAAGCGCGGGATTGCCTCAGGCCCTATTCTGCTTCTGGGCGGCAGGCTGAGCCTGTGGTTAATTCTTCTTCCTGATGGGAAAATAGAGTGACCTGTGCCTGTCCAAACACCTAGATCTAGTCTCTCATTGGTTGCCCCTCTTCCCGTTCATCCTCAGGACAAATTGCAACCTGTAGGGAACAGGAGGTTAAAGGTGCTGATTCTCCAAGTAAGTTGATTGCTAGTAAAGTAGCTGGAAAGGCGAACCCGAGCACAAGGAGATGAGAAATGGGGTGTGTTTTAGAAACCTTTCAAAATCACACGGTGTACCATCTTCTGAGTTTCTCATGCATGTTTTCGATGTAGGAAGATGCCCTTGAACCTGGAGATTTGGGACCCATGGGATGGGTACCACGCAGTATTACTTTAAAGGGTCTGCGTTTGCTCACCCAACCTCTCAGCCCCAAGAGTGTCCACCCTTATGTCTCATCCAGCTGTGGGTCTAGATATGGTCAATCCAGGTTGCATCTCAGCCCCTGATCGAATTTTGTAAGAATTTCTCTCTCTTTCACTGTCTTTGTTTTACGGGTTTTTAAAAGTAATTTATTTTTATAATGGGGTTTAGCTGCTTTTCACGGCTGTGTTTATGCGGATTTACACCCACTTGACTCACTTCCAGACAGATATCAATACATAGGTTTTAAGATTGTTACTAGTCATATATATTCTTGTGCGGTGAATAGGGGGTGTTGAGTCCAGTTCACTGAGCAAGGAGTAGGTCTTGTGTATTACATATTGGGTGTATGGAACGGTATCTGAGCGTATTTGAACCCCTTGTTTTATGCATCACCCCACCTCACCTTTCCCGTTAAGCAGCCATAGTGTGTTTTCTAAACGTGTGACTCTGTTCTGTTTTGTAATTCAGTTCAAGTGTAGCGGTTTTTACATTCCCTCTATAAGTGATAGCTTATGATAAGTGTCTTTTTCTGTGTGACTTATTTCACTTAGAATCATCGTACCCTAGTCCACTCATCTTGCTTCTACTAGCCTTATGACATTGATTTCATGTCTGAGTGATATTCCATTGTACATAAGGACCACAACTTTTTTATCCATTTTTCTCTTTCCTGGGATATTTAAGGTGTCATGAAGTGGAGGTTCTTGTCAACAGAGCAGCCCTAAACTTTGGGGTGCCTGTGTCTTGCTGATTTTTAGTTTTCCCATTTTATACGCCCATGAGTGGACGTGCCCTATGCTCACTAAGCTGTGTTTTTTCGATGTTTCAGGACACACCGTACACTTCTCCAGAGTGGCTGTTGGCAATTTACATCCCGCCCATCAGCGTAGCAAGGCTGCCATTTCTCCATGGCCTGTCCTGCATTTCTGGTTTTGACACTTTTTGCAGCATGACCCTTTTGACCGATGGGAAGCGAGACTTCTTTGTAGCACTGATTTGCCTTTCCAGGTTGCTTGGTTGGCCAAAAAGGGCGTATGCGTTTTTTCCTGAATATATTCAGGAAAAAACGCATACGCCCTTTTTGGCCAAGGGCATCATTGTCGACGTTTTGCCGCTTTTCATGTGCCTTAAAGGCGATTCGAATCTACCTCCTGAAATCTGTTTCCTTCAATTCTGCCTTGCTTTCAAATCCTCTTCGTTGCCTTCCCTCAATATATCTGTGGATGATAGTTATCACTTATAACTCTGCGGGTTTGTGAATTGCAGTGTCCCTGAGCTCCATTTTTCAACTGTCTTTTTTGAGAGCTGGCCTCAAAAGCACGGGATTGCCTCAGGCCCTATTCTGGTTCCTGGCAGCAGGCTGAGCCTGTGGTTAATTCTTCTTCCTGATGGGAAAATAGAGTGACCTGTGCCTGTCCCAACAGCTAGATCTAGTCTCTCATTGGTTGCCCCTCTTCCCGTTCATCCTCAGGACAATTTGCAACCTGTAGGGAACAGGAGGTTAAAGGTGCTGATTCTCCAAGTAGGGAGATTGCTAGTAAAGTAGCTGGAATGGCGAACCCGAGCACAAGGAGATGAGAAATGAGGTGCGTTTTAGAAACCTTTCAAAATCACACGGTGTACCATCTTCTGAGTTTCTCATGCATGTTTTCGATGTAGGAAGATGCCCTTGAACCTGGAGACTGGGGACACATGGGATGGGTACCACGCAGTATTACTTTAAAGGGTCTGCGTTTGCTCACCCAACCTAACCCAACCTTTCAGCCCCAAGACTGTCCACCCTTATGTCTCATCCAGCTGTGCGTGTAGATATGGTCAATCCAGGTTGCATCACAGCCTCTGAACGAATTTTGTAAGAATTTCTCTCTCTTTCACTTTCTTTGTTTTACGGGTTATTAAAAGTAATTTATTTTTATAATGGGGTTTAGCTGCTTTTCACGGCTGTGTTTATGCGGATTTACACCCACTTGACTCACTTCCAGACAGATATCAATACATAGGTTTTAAGATTGTTACTAGTCACATATATTCTTGTGCGGTGAATAGGGGGTGTTGAGTCCAGTTCACTGAGCAAGGAGTAGGTCTTTTCTATTACATATTGGGTGTATGCAACGGTATCTGAGCGAATTTGAAACCCTTGTTTTATGCATCACCCCACCTCACCTTTCCCGTTAAGCAGCCATAGTGTGTTTTCTAAACGTGTGATTCTGTTCTGTTCTGTAATTCAGTTCAAGTGTAGCGGTTTTTACATTCCCTCTATAAGTGATAGCTTATGATAAGTGTCTTTTTCTGTGTGAATTATTTCACTTAGAAAGTCCACTCATCTTGCTTCTACTAGCCTTATGACATTGATTTCATGTCTGAGTGATATTGCATTGTACATAAGGACCACAACTTCTTTATCCATTTTTCTCTTTCCTGGGATATTTAAGGTGTCATGAAGTGGAGGTTCTTGTCAACAGAGCAGCCCTAAACTTTGGGGTGCCTGTGTCTTGCTGATTTTTAGTTTTCCCAATTTATACGCCCATGAGTGGACGTGCCCTATGCTCCCTAAGCTGTGTTTTTTCGATGTTTCAGGACACACCGTACACTTCTCCAGAGTGGCTGTTGGCAATTAACATCCCGCCCATCAGCGTAGCAAGGCTGCCATTTCTCCATGGCCTGTCCTGCATTTCTGGTTTTGACACTTTTTGCAGCATGACCCTTTTGACCGATGGGAAGCGAGACTTCTTTGTAGCACTGATTTGCCTTTCCAGGTTGCTTGGTTGGCCAAACAGGGCGTATGCGTTTTTTTCTGAATATATTCAGGAAAAAACGCATACGCCCTGTTTGGCCAAGGGCATCATTGTCGACGTTTTGCCGCTTTTCATGTGCTTTAAAGGCGATTCGAATCTACCTCCTGAAACCTGTTTCCTGCAATTCTGCCTTGCTTTCAAATCCTCTTCGTTGCCTTCCCTCAATATATTTGTGGACGAGAGTTATCATTTATAACTCAGCAGGTTTGTGAATGGCAGTCCCCCTGAGCTCCATTTTTCAACTGTCTTTTTTGGGAGCTGGCCGCAAAAGCACGGGATTGCCTCAGGCCCTATTCTGGTTCCCGGCGGCAGGCTGAGCCTGTGGTTAATTCTTCTTCCTGATGGGAAAATAGAGTGACCTGTGCCTGTCCCAACACCTAGATCTATTCTCTCATTGGTTTCCCCTCTTCCCGTTCATCCTCAGGACAAATTGCAACCTGTACAGAACAGGAGGTTAAAGGTGCTGATTCTCCAAGTAGGGAGATTGCTAGTGAAGTAGCTGGAATGGCGAACCCGAGCACAAGGAGATGAGAAATGAGGTGCGTTTTAGAAACCTTTCAAAATCACACGGTGTACCTTCTTCTGGGTTCCTCATGCAAGTTTTCGATGTAGGAAGATGCCCTTGAACCTGGAGACTTGGGAACCATGGGATGGGTACCACGCAGTATTACTTTGAAGGGTCTGCGTTTGCTCACCCAACCTCACCCAACCTCTCAGCCCCAAGAGTGTCCACCCTTATGTCTCATCCAGCTGTGGGTCTAGATATGGTCAATCCAGGTTGCATCACAGCCCCTGAACGAATTTTGTAAGAATTTCTCTCTCTTTCACTGTCTTTGTTTTACGGGTTTTTAAAAGTAATTTATTTTTATAATGGGGTTTAGCTGCTTTTCACGGCTGTGTTTATGCGGCTTTACACCCACTTGACTCACTTCCAGACAGATATCAATACATAGGTTTTAAGATTGTTACTAGTCACATATATTCTTGTGCGGTGAATAGGGGGTGTTGAGTCCAGTTCATTGAGCAAGGAGTAGGTCTTTTCTATTACATATTGGGTGTATGGAACGGTATCTGAGCGAATTTGAACCCCTTGTTTTATGCATCACCCCACCTCACCTTTCCCGTTAAGCAGCCATAGTGTGTTTTCTAAACTTGTGATTCTGTTCTGTTCTGTAATTCAGTTCAAGTGTAGCGGTTTTTACATTCCCTCTATAAGTGATAGCTAATGATAAGTGTCTTTTTCTGTGTGACTTATTTCACTTAGAATCGTCGTACCTAAGTCCACTCATCTTGCTTCTACTAGCCTTATGACATTGATTTAATGTCTGAGTGATATTCCATTGTACATAATGACCACAACTTCTTTATCCATTTTTCTCTTTCCTGGGATATTTAAGGTGTCATGAAGTGGAGGTTCTTGTCAACAGAGCAGCCCTAAACTTTGGGGTGCCTGTGTCTTGCTGATTTTTAGTTTTCCCAATTTATACGCCCATGAGTGGACGTGCCCTATGCTCCCTAAGCTGTGTTTTTTCGATGTTTCAGGACACACCGTACACTTCTCCAGAGTGGCTGTTGGCAACTTACATCCCGCCCATCAGCGTAGCAAGGCTGCCATTTCTCCATGGCCTGTCCTGCATTTCTGGTTTTGACACTTTTTGCAGCATGGCCCTTTTGACCGATGGGAAGCGAGACTTCTTTGTAGCGCTGATTTGCCTTTCCAGGTTGCTTGGTTGGCCAAAAAGGGCGTATGCGTTTTTTCCTGAATATATTCAGGAAAAAACGCATACGCCCTTTTTGGCCAAGGGCATCATTGTCGACGTTTTGCCGCTTTTCATGTGCTTTACAGGCGATTCGAATCTACCTCCTGAAATCTGTTTCCTGCAATTCTGCCTTGCTTTCAAATCCTCTTCGTTGCCTTCCCTCAATATATCTGTGGATGAGAGTTATCATTTATAACTCTGCGGGTTTGTGAATTGCAGTGTCCCTGAGCTCCATTTTTCAACTGTCTTTTTTGGGAGCTGGCCGCAAAAGCGCGGGATTGCCTCAGGCCCTATTCTGCTTCTGGGCGGCAGGCTGAGCCTGTGGTTAATTCTTCTTCCTGATGGGAAAATAGAGTGACCTGTGCCTGTCCCAACACATAGATCTAGTCTCTCATTGGTTGCCCCTCTTCCCGTTCATCCTCAGGACAAATTGCAACCTGTAGGGAACAGGAGGTTAAAGGTGCTGATTCTCCAAGTAAGTTGATTGCTAGTAAAGTAGCTGGAAAGGCGAACCCGAGCACAATGAGATGAGAAATGGGGTGTGTTTTAGAAACCTTTCAAAATCACACGGTGTACCATCTTCTGAGTTTCTCATGCATGTTTTCGATGTAGGAAGATGCCCTTGAACCTGGAGATTTGGGACCCATGGGATGGGTATCACGCAGTATTACTTTAAAGGGTCTGCGTTTGCTCACCCAACCTCTCAGCCCCAAGAGTGTCCACCCTTATGTCTCATCCAGCTGTGGGTCTAGATATGGTCAATCCAGGTGGCATCACAGCCCCTGAACGAATTTTGTAAGAATTTTTCTCTCTTTCACTGTCTTTGTTTTACGGGTTTTTAAAAGTAATTTATTTTTATAATGGGGTTTAGCTGCTTTTCACGGCTGTGTTTATGCGGCTTTACACCCACTTGACTCACTTCCAGACAGATATCAATACATAGGTTTTAAGATTCTTACTAGTCACATATATTCTTGTGCGGTGAATAGGGGGTGTTGAGTCCAGTTCACGGAGCAAGGAGTAGGTCTTGTCTATTACATATTGGGTGTATGGAACGGTATCTGAGCAAATTTGAACCCCTTGTTTTATGCATCACCCCACCTCACCTTTCCCGTTAAGCAGCCATAGTGTGTTTTCTAAACGTGTGACTCTGTTCTGTTTTGTAATTCAGTTCAAGTGTAGCGGTTTTTACATTCCCTCTATAAGTGATAGCTTATGATAAGTGTCTTTTTCTGTGTGACTTATTTCACTTAGAATCGTCGTACCTAAGTCCACTCATCTTGCTTCTACTAGCCTTATGACATTGATTTCATGTCTGAGTGATATTCCATTGTACATAAGGACCACAACTTCTTTATCCATTTTTCTCTTTCCTGGGATATTTAAGGTGTCATGAAGTGGAGGTTCTTGTCAACAGAGCAGCCCTAAACTTTGGGGTGCCTGTGTCTTGCTGATTTTTAGTTTTCCCAATTTATACGCCCATGAGTGGACGTGCCCTATGCTCCCTAAGCTGTGTTTTTTCGATGTTTCAGGACACACCGTACACTTCTCCAGAGTGGCTGTTGGCAATTAACATCCCGCCCATCAGCGTAGCAAGGCTGCCATTTCTCCATGGCCTGTCCTGCATTTCTGGTTTTGACACTTTTTGCAGCATGGCCCTTTTGACCGATGGGAAGCGAGACTACTTTGTAGCACTGATTTGTTGCCTTTCCAGGTTGCTTGGTTGGCCAAAAAGGGCGTATGCGTTTTTTCCTGAATATATTCAGGAAAAAACGCATACGCCCTTTTTGGCCAAGGGCATCATTGTCGACGTTTTGCGCTTTTCATGTGCCTTAAAGGCGATTCGAATCTACCTCCTGAAATCTGTTTCCTGCAATTGTGCCTTGCTTTCAAATCCTCTTCGTTGCCTTCCCTCAATATATCTGTGGATGAGAGTTATCACTTATAACTCTGCGGGTTTGTGAATTGCAGTGTCCCTGAGCTCCATTTTTCAACTGTCTTTTTTGAGAGCTGGCCACAAAAGCACGGGATTGCCTCAGGCCCTATTCTGGTTCCCGGCAGCAGGGCTGAGCCTGTGGTTAATTCTTCTTCCTGATGGGAAATAGAGTGACCTGTGCCTGTCCCAACAGCTAGATCTAGTCTCTCATTGGTTCCCCCTCTTCCCGTTCATCCTCAGGAAAAATTGCAACCTGTAGGGAACAGGAGGTTAAAGGTGCTGATTCTCCAAGTAGGGAGATTGCTAGTAAAGTAGCTGGAATGGCGAACCCGAGCACAAGGAGATGAGAAATGAGGTGCGTTTTAGAAACCTTTCAAAATCACACGGTGTACCATCTTCTGAGTTTCTCATGCATGTTTTCGATGTAGGAAGATGCCCTTGAACCTGGAGACTTGGGACCCATGGGATGGGTACCACGCAGTATTACTTTGAAGGGTCTGCGTTTGCTCACCCAACCTAACCCAACCTTTCAGCCCCAAGAGTGTCCACCCTTATGTCTCATCCAGCTGTGCGTGTAGATATGGTCAATCCAGGTTGCATCACAGCCTCTGAACGAATTTTGTAAGAATTTCTCTCTCTTTCACTGTCTTTGTTTACGGGTTTTTAAAAGTAATTTATTTTTATAATGGGGTTTAGCTGCTTTTCACGGCTGTGTTTATGCGGCTTTACACCCACTTGACTCACTTCCAGACAGATATCAATACATAGGTTTTAAGATTCTTACTAGTCACATATATTCTTGTGCGGTGAATAGGGGGTGTTGAGTCCAGTTCACGGAGCTAGGAGTAGGTCTTGTCTATTACATATTGGGTGTATGGAACGGTATCTGAGCGAATTTGAAACCCTTGTTTTATGCATCACCCCACCTCACCTTTCCCGTTAAGCAGCCATAGTGTGTTTTCTAAACGTGTGACTCTGTTCTGTTTTGTAATTCAGTTCAAGTGTAGCGGTTTTTACATTCCCTCTATAAGTGATAGCTTATGATAAGTGTCTTTTTCTGTGTGACTTATTTCACTTAGAATCGTCGTACCTAAGTCCACTCATCTTGCTTCTACTAGCCTTATGACATTGATTTCATGTCTGAGTGATATTCCATTGTACATAAGGACCACAACTTCTTTATCCATTTTTCTCTTTCCTGGGATATTTAAGGTGTCATGAAGTGGAGGTTCTTGTCAACAGAGCAGCCCTAAACTTTGGGTGCCTGTGTCTTGCTGATTTTTAGTTTTCCCAATTTATACGCCCATGAGTGGACGTGCCCTATGCTCCCTAAGCTGTGTTTTTTCGATGTTTCAGGACACACCGTACACTTCTCCAGAGTGGCTGTTGGCAATTTACATCCCGCCCATCAGCGTAGCAAGGCTGCCATTTCTCCATGGCCTGTCCTGCATTTCTGGTTTTGACACTTTTTGCAGCATGACCCTTTTGACCGATGGGAAGCGAGACTTCTTTGTAGCACTGATTTGCCTTTCCAGGTTGCTTGGTTGGCCAAAAAGGGCGTATGCGTTTTTTCCTGAATATATTCAGGAAAAAACGCATACGCCCTTTTTGGCCAAGGGCATCATTGTCGACGTTTTGCCGCTTTTCATGTGCTTTAAAGGCGATTCGAATCTACCTCCTGAAACCTGTTTCCTGCAATTCTGCCTTGCTTTCAAATCCTCTTCGTTGCCTTCCCTCAATATATTTGTGGACGAGAGTTATCATTTATAACTCAGCAGGTTTGTGAATGGCAGTGCCCCTGAGCTCCCTTTTTCAACTGTCTTGTTTGGGAGCTGGCCGCAAAAGCACGGGATTTCCTCAGGCCCTATTCCGGTTCCCGGTGGCAGCTGAGCCTGTGGTTAATTCTTCTTCCTGATGGGAAAATAGAGTGACCTGTGCCTGTCCCAACACCTAGATCTAGTCTCTCATTGGTTGCCCCTCTTCCCGTTCATCCTCAGGACAAATTACAACCTGTAGGGAACAGGAGGTTAAAGGTGCTGATTCTCCAAGTAAGTTGATTGCTAGTAAAGTAGCTGGAAAGGCGAACCCGAGCACAAGGAGATGAGAAATGGGGTGTGTTTTAGAAACCTTTCAAAATCACACGGTGTACCATCTTCTGAGTTTCTCATGCATGTTTTCGATGTAGGAAGATGCCCTTGAACCTGGAGATTTGGGACCCATGGGATGGGTACCACGCAGTATTACTTTAAAGGGTCTGCGTTTGCTCACCCAACCTCTCAGCCCCAAGAGTGTCCACCCTTATGTCTCATCCAGCTGTGGGTCTAGATATGGTCAATCCAGGTTGCATCTCAGACCCTGAACGAATTTTGTAAGAATTTCTCTCTCTTTCACTGTCTTTGTTTTACGGGTTTTTAAAAGTAATTTATTTTTATAATGGGGTTAGCTGCTTTTCACGGGCTGTGTTTATGCGGCTTTACACCCACTTGACTCACTTCCAGACAGATATCAATACATAGGTTTTAAGATTGTTACTAGTCATATATATTCTTGTGCGGTGAATAGGGGGTGTTGAGTCCAGTTCACTTAGCAAGGAGTAGGTCTTGTCTATTACATATTGGGTGTATGGAACGGTATCTGAGCGAATTTGAACCCCTTGTTTTATGCATCACCTCACCTCACCTTTTCCCGTTAAGCAGCCATAGTGTGTTTTCTAAACGTGTGACTCTGTTCTGTTTTGTAATTCAGTTCAAGTGTAGCGGTTTTTACATTCCCTCTATAAGTGATAGCTTATGATAAGTGTCTTTTTCTGTGTGACTTATTTCACTTAGAATCGTCGTACCTAAGTCCACTCATCTTGCTTCTACTAGCCTTATGACATTGATTTCATGTCTGAGTGATATTCCATTGTACATAAGGACCACAACTTTTTTATCCATTTTTCTCTTTCCTGGGATATTTAAGGTGTCATGAAGTGGAGGTTCTTGTCAACAGAGCAGCCCCAAACTTTGGGTGCCTGTGTCTTGCTCATTTTTAGTTTTCCCAATTTAAATGCCCATGAGTGGACGTGCCCTATGCTCACTAAGCTGTGTTTTTTCGATGTTTCAGGACACACCGTACACTTCTCCAGAGTGGCTGTTGGCAATTAACATCCCGCCCATCAGCGTAGCAAGGCTGCCATTTCTCCATGGCCTGTCCTGCATTTCTGGTTTTGACACTTTTTGCAGCATGGCCCTTTTGACCGATGGGAAGCGAGACTTCTTTTTAGTGCTGATTTGCCTTTCCAGGTTGCTTGTTGGCCAAAAAGGGCGTATGCGTTTTTTCCTGAATATATTCAGGGAAAAAACGCATACGCCCTTTTTGGCCAAGGGCATCATTGTCGACGTTTTGCCGCTTTTCATGTGCCTTAAAGGCGATTCGAATCTACCTCCTGAAATCTGTTTCCTGCAATTGTGCCTTGCTTTCAAATCCTCTTCGTTGCCTTCCCTCAATATATCTGTGGATGAGAGTTATCACTTATAACTCTGCGGGTTTGTGAATTGCAGTGTCCCTGAGCTCCATTTTTCAACTGTCTTTTTTGAGAGCTGGCCACAAAAGCACGGGATTGCCTCAGGCCCTATTCTGGTTCCCGGCAGCAGGCTGAGCCTGTGGTTAATTCTTCTTCCTGATGGGAAAATAGAGTGACCTGTGCCTGTCCCAACAGCTAGATCTAGTCTCTCATTGGTTCCCCCTCTTCCCGTTCATCCTCAGGAAAAATTGCAACCTGTAGGGAACAGGAGGTTAAAGGTGCTGATTCTCCAAGTAGGGAGATTGCTAGTAAAGTAGCTGGAATGGCGAACCCGAGCACAAGGAGATGAGAAATGAGGTGCGTTTTAGAAACCTTTCAAAATCACACGGTGTACCATCTTCTGAGTTTCTCATGCATGTTTTCGATGTAGGAAGATGCCCTTGAACCTGGAGACTTGGGACCCATGGGATGGGTACCACGCAGTATTACTTTGAAGGGTCTGCGTTTGCTCACCCAACCTAACCCAACCTTTCAGCCCCAAGAGTGTCCACCCTTATGTCTCATCCAGCTGTGCGTGTAGATATGGTCAATCCAGGTTGCATCACAGCCTCTGAACGAATTTTGTAAGAATTTCTCTCTCTTTCACTGTCTTTGTTTTACGGGTTTTAAAAGTAATTTATTTTTATAATGGGGTTTAGCTGCTTTTCACGGCTGTGTTTATGCGGCTTTACACCCACTTGACTCACTTCCAGACAGATATCAATACATAGGTTTTAAGATTCTTACTAGTCACATATATTCTTGTGCGGTGAATAGGGGGTGTTGAGTCCAGTTCACGGAGCTAGGAGTAGGTCTTGTCTATTACATATTGGGTGTATGGAACGGTATCTGAGCGAATTTGAAACCCTTGTTTTATGCATCACCCCACCTCACCTTTCCCGTTAAGCAGCCATAGTGTGTTTTCTAAACGTGTGACTCTGTTCTGTTTTGTAATTCAGTTCAAGTGTAGCGGTTTTTACATTCCCTCTATAAGTGATAGCTTATGATAAGTGTCTTTTTCTGTGTGACTTATTTCACTTAGAATCGTCGTACCTAAGTCCACTCATCTTGCTTCTACTAGCCTTATGACATTGATTTCATGTCTGAGTGATATTCCATTGTACATAAGGACCACAACTTCTTTATCCATTTTTCTCTTTCCTGGATATTTAAGGTGTCATGAAGTGGAGTTTCTTGTCAACAGAGCAGCCCTAAACTTTGGGGTGCCTGTGTCTTGCTGATTTTTAGTTTTCCCAATTTATACGCCCATGAGTGGACGTGCCCTATGCTCCCTAAGCTGTGTTTTTTCGATGTTTCAGGACACACCGTACACTTCTCCAGAGTGGCTGTTGGCAATTTACATCCCGCCCATCAGCGTAGCAAGGCTGCCATTTCTCCATGGCCTGTCCTGCATTTCTGGTTTTGACACTTTTTGCAGCATGACCCTTTTGACCGATGGGAAGCGAGACTTCTTTGTAGCACTGATTTGCCTTTCCAGGTTGCTTGGTTGGCCAAAAAGGGCGTATGCGTTTTTTCCTGAATATATTCAGGAAAAAACGCATACGCCCTTTTTGGCCAAGGGCATCATTGTCGACGTTTTGCCGCTTTTCATGTGCTTTAAAGGCGATTCGAATCTACCTCCTGAAACCTGTTTCCTGCAATTCTGCCTTGCTTTCAAATCCTCTTCGTTGCCTTCCCTCAATATATTTGTGGACGAGAGTTATCATTTATAACTCAGCAGGTTTGTGAATGGCAGTGCCCCTGAGCTCCCTTTTTCAACTGTCTTGTTTGGGAGCTGGCCGCAAAAGCACGGGATTTCCTCAGGCCCTATTCCGGTTCCCGGTGGCAGGCTGAGCCTGTGGTTAATTCTTCTTCCTGATGGGAAAATAGAGTGACCTGTGCCTGTCCCAACACCTAGATCTAGTCTCTCATTGGTTGCCCCTCTTCCCGTTCATCCTCAGGACAAATTACAACCTGTAGGGAACAGGAGGTTAAAGGTGCTGATTCTCCAAGTAAGTTGATTGCTAGTAAAGTAGCTGGAAAGGCGAACCCGAGCACAAGGAGATGAGAAATGGGGTGTGTTTTAGAAACCTTTCAAAATCACACGGTGTACCATCTTCTGAGTTTCTCATGCATGTTTTCGATGTAGGAAGATGCCCTTGAACCTGGAGATTTGGGACCCATGGGATGGGTACCACGCAGTATTACTTTAAAGGGTCTGCGTTTGCTCACCCAACCTCTCAGCCCCAAGAGTGTCCACCCTTATGTCTCATCCAGCTGTGGGTCTAGATATGGTCAATCCAGGTTGCATCTCAGACCCTGAACGAATTTTGTAAGAATTTCTCTCTCTTTCACTGTCTTTGTTTTACGGGTTTTTAAAAGTAATTTATTTTTATAATGGGGTTAGCTGCTTTTCACGGCTGTGTTTATGCGGCTTTACACCCACTTGACTCACTTCCAGACAGATATCAATACATAGGTTTTAAGATTGTTACTAGTCATATATATTCTTGTGCGGTGAATAGGGGGTGTTGAGTCCAGTTCACTTAGCAAGGAGTAGGTCTTGTCTATTACATATTGGGTGTATGGAACGGTATCTGAGCGAATTTGAACCCCTTGTTTTATGCATCACCTCACCTCACCTTTCCCGTTAAGCAGCCATAGTGTGTTTTCTAAACGTGTGACTCTGTTCTGTTTTGTAATTCAGTTCAAGTGTAGCGGTTTTTACATTCCCTCTATAAGTGATAGCTTATGATAAGTGTCTTTTTCTGTGTGACTTATTTCACTTAGAATCGTCGTACCTAAGTCCACTCATCTTGCTTCTACTAGCCTTATGACATTGATTTCATGTCTGAGTGATATTCCATTGTACATAAGGACCACAACTTTTTTATCCATTTTTCTCTTTCCTGGGATATTTAAGGTGTCATGAAGTGGAGGTTCTTGTCAACAGAGCAGCCCCAAACTTTGGGTGCCTGTGTCTTGCTCATTTTTAGTTTTCCCAATTTAAATGCCCATGAGTGGACGTGCCCTATGCTCACTAAGCTGTGTTTTTTCGATGTTTCAGGACACACCGTACACTTCTCCAGAGTGGCTGTTGGCAATTAACATCCCGCCCATCAGCGTAGCAAGGCTGCCATTTCTCCATGGCCTGTCCTGCATTTCTGGTTTTGACACTTTTTGCAGCATGGCCCTTTTGACCGATGGAAGCGAGACTTCTTTTTAGTGCTGATTTGCCTTTCCAGGTTGCTTGGTTGGCCAAAAAGGGCGTATGCGTTTTTTCCTGAATATATTCAGGAAAAAACGCATACGCCCTTTTTGGCCAAGGGCATCATTGTCGACGTTTTGCCGCTTTTCATGTGCCTTAAAGGCGATTCGAATCTACCTCCTGAAATCTGTTTCCTGCAATTGTGCCTTGCTTTCAAATCCTCTTCGTTGCCTTCCCTCAATATATCTGTGGATGAGAGTTATCACTTATAACTCTGCGGGTTTGTGAATTGCAGTGTCCCTGAGCTCCATTTTTCAACTGTCTTTTTTGAGAGCTGGCCACAAAAGCACGGGATTGCCTCAGGCCCTATTCTGGTTCCCGGCAGCAGGCTGAGCCTGTGGTTAATTCTTCTTCCTGATGGGAAAATAGAGTGACCTGTGCCTGTCCCAACAGCTAGATCTAGTCTCTCATTGGTTCCCCCTCTTCCCGTTCATCCTCAGGAAAAATTGCAACCTGTAGGGAACAGGAGGTTAAAGGTGCTGATTCTCCAAGTAGGGAGATTGCTAGTAAAGTAGCTGGAATGGCGAACCCGAGCACAAGGAGATGAGAAATGAGGTGCGTTTTAGAAACCTTTCAAAATCACACGGTGTACCATCTTCTGAGTTTCTCATGCATGTTTTCGATGTAGGAAGATGCCCTTGAACCTGGAGACTTGGGACCCATGGGATGGGTACCACGCAGTATTACTTTGAAGGGTCTGCGTTTGCTCACCCAACCTAACCCAACCTTTCAGCCCCAAGAGTGTCCACCCTTATGTCTCATCCAGCTGTGCGTGTAGATATGGTCAATCCAGGTTGCATCACAGCCTCTGAACGAATTTTGTAAGAATTTCTCTCTCTTTCACTGTCTTTGTTTTACGGGTTTTTAAAGTAATTTATTTTATAATGGGGTTTAGCTGCTTTTCACGGCTGTGTTTATGCGGCTTTACACCCACTTGACTCACTTCCAGACAGATATCAATACATAGGTTTTAAGATTCTTACTAGTCACATATATTCTTGTGCGGTGAATAGGGGGTGTTGAGTCCAGTTCACGGAGCTAGGAGTAGGTCTTGTCTATTACATATTGGGTGTATGGAACGGTATCTGAGCGAATTTGAAACCCTTGTTTTATGCATCACCCCACCTCACCTTTCCCGTTAAGCAGCCATAGTGTGTTTTCTAAACGTGTGACTCTGTTCTGTTTTGTAATTCAGTTCAAGTGTAGCGGTTTTTACATTCCCTCTATAAGTGATAGCTTATGATAAGTGTCTTTTTCTGTGTGACTTATTTCACTTAGAATCGTCGTACCTAAGTCCACTCATCTTGCTTCTACTAGCCTTATGACATTGATTTCATGTCTGAGTGATATTCCATTGTACATAAGGACCACAACTTCTTTATCCATTTTTCTCTTTCCTGGGATATTTAAGGTGTCATGAAGTGGAGGTTCTTGTCAACAGAGCAGCCCTAAACTTTGGGGTGCCTGTGTCTTGCTGATTTTTAGTTTTCCCAATTTATACGCCCATGAGTGGACGTGCCCTATGCTCCCTAAGCTGTGTTTTTTCGATGTTTCAGGACACACCGTACACTTCTCCACAGTGGCTGTTGGCAATTTACATCCCGCCCATCAGCGTAGCAAGGCTGCCATTTCTCCATGGCCTGTCCTGCATTTCTGGTTTTGACACTTTTTGCAGCATGACCCTTTTGACCGATGGGAAGCGAGACTTCTTTGTAGCACTGATTTGCCTTTCCAGGTTGCTTGGTTGGCCAAAAAGGGCGTATGCGTTTTTTCCTGAATATATTCAGGAAAAAACGCATACGCCCTTTTTGGCCAAGGGCATCATTGTCGACGTTTTGCCGCTTTTCATGTGCTTTAAAGGCGATTCGAATCTACCTCCTGAAACCTGTTTCCTGCAATTCTGCCTTGCTTTCAAATCCTCTTCGTTGCCTTCCCTCAATATATTTGTGGACGAGAGTTATCATTTATAACTCAGCAGGTTTGTGAATGGCAGTGTCCCTGAGCTCCCTTTTTCAACTGTCTTGTTTGGGAGCTGGCCGCAAAAGCACGGGATTTCCTCAGGCCCTATTCCGGTTCCCGGTGGCAGGCTGAGCCTGTGGTTAATTCTTCTTCCTGATGGGAAAATAGAGTGACCTGTGCCTGTCCCAACACCTAGATCTAGTCTCTCATTGGTTGCCCCTCTTCCCGTTCATCCTCAGGACAAATTACAACCTGTAGGGAACAGGAGGTTAAAGGTGCTGATTCTCCAAGTAAGTTGATTGCTAGTAAAGTAGCTGGAAAGGCGAACCCGAGCACAAGGAGATGAGAAATGGGGTGTGTTTTAGAAACCTTTCAAAATCACACGGTGTACCATCTTCTGAGTTTCTCATGCATGTTTTCGATGTAGGAAGATGCCCTTGAACCTGGAGATTTGGGACCCATGGGATGGGTACCACGCAGTATTACTTTAAAGGGTCTGCGTTTGCTCACCCAACCTCTCAGCCCCAAGAGTGTCCACCCTTATGTCTCATCCAGCTGTGGGTCTAGATATGGTCAATCCAGGTTGCATCTCAGACCCTGAACGAATTTTGTAAGAATTTCTCTCTCTTTCACTGTCTTTGTTTTACGGGTTTTTAAAAGTAATTTATTTTTATAATGGGGTTAGCTGCTTTTCACGGCTGTGTTTATGCGGCTTTACACCCACTTGACTCACTTCCAGACAGATATCAATACATAGGTTTTAAGATTGTTACTAGTCATATATATTCTTGTGCGGTGAATAGGGGGTGTTGAGTCCAGTTCACTTAGCAAGGAGTAGGTCTTGTCTATTACATATTGGGTGTATGGAACGGTATCTGAGCGAATTTGAACCCCTTGTTTTATGCATCACCTCACCTCACCTTTCCCGTTAAGCAGCCATAGTGTGTTTTCTAAACGTGTGACTCTGTTCTGTTTTGTAATTCAGTTCAAGTGTAGCGGTTTTTACATTCCCTCTATAAGTGATAGCTTATGATAAGTGTCTTTTTCTGTGTGACTTATTTCACTTAGAATCGTCGTACCTAAGTCCACTCATCTTGCTTCTACTAGCCTTATGACATTGATTTCATGTCTGAGTGATATTCCATTGTACATAAGGACCACAACTTTTTTATCCATTTTTCTCTTTCCTGGGATATTTAAGGTGTCATGAAGTGGAGGTTCTTGTCAACAGAGCAGCCCCAAACTTTGGGTGCCTGTGTCTTGCTCATTTTTAGTTTTCCCAATTTAAATGCCCATGAGTGGACGTGCCCTATGCTCACTAAGCTGTGTTTTTTCGATGTTTCAGGACACACCGTACACTTCTCCAGAGTGGCTGTTGGCAATTAACATCCCGCCCATCAGCGTAGCAAGGCTGCCATTTCTCCATGGCCTGTCCTGCATTTCTGGTTTTGACACTTTTTGCAGCATGGCCCTTTTGACCGATGGGAAGCGAGACTTCTTTTTAGTGCTGATTTGCCTTTCCAGGTTGCTTGGTTGGCCAAAAAGGGCGTATGCGTTTTTTCCTGAATATATTCAGGAAAAAACGCATACGCCCTTTTTGGCCAAGGGCATCATTGTCGACGTTTTGCCGCTTTTCATGTGCCTTAAAGGCGATTCGAATCTACCTCCTGAAATCTGTTTCCTGCAATTGTGCCTTGCTTTCAAATCCTCTTCGTTGCCTTCCCTCAATATATCTGTGGATGAGAGTTATCACTTATAACTCTGCGGGTTTGTGAATTGCAGTGTCCCTGAGCTCCATTTTTCAACTGTCTTTTTTGAGAGCTGGCCACAAAAGCACGGGATTGCCTCAGGCCCTATTCTGGTTCCCGGCAGCAGGCTGAGCCTGTGGTTAATTCTTCTTCCTGATGGGAAAATAGAGTGACCTGTGCCTGTCCCAACAGCTAGATCTAGTCTCTCATTGGTTCCCCCTCTTCCCGTTCATCCTCAGGAAAAATTGCAACCTGTAGGGAACAGGAGGTTAAAGGTGCTGATTCTCCAAGTAGGGAGATTGCTAGTAAAGTAGCTGGAATGGCGAACCCGAGCACAAGGAGATGAGAAATGAGGTGCGTTTTAGAAACCTTTCAAAATCACACGGTGTACCATCTTCTGAGTTTCTCATGCATGTTTTCGATGTAGGAAGATGCCCTTGAACCTGGAGACTTGGGACCCATGGGATGGGTACCACGCAGTATTACTTTGAAGGGTCTGCGTTTGCTCACCCAACCTAACCCAACCTTTCAGCCCCAAGAGTGTCCACCCTTATGTCTCATCCAGCTGTGCGTGTAGATATGGTCAATCCAGGTTGCATCACAGCCTCTGAACGAATTTTGTAAGAATTTCTCTCTCTTTCACTGTCTTTGTTTTACGGGTTTTTAAAAGTAATTTATTTTTATAATGGGGTTTAGCTGCTTTTCACGGCTGTGTTTATGCGGCTTTACACCCACTTGACTCACTTCCAGACAGATATCAATACATAGGTTTTAAGATTCTTACTAGTCACATATATTCTTGTGCGGTGAATAGGGGGTGTTGAGTCCAGTTCACGGAGCTAGGAGTAGGTCTTGTCTATTACATATTGGGTGTATGGAACGGTATCTGAGCGAATTTGAAACCCTTGTTTTATGCATCACCCCACCTCACCTTTCCCGTTAAGCAGCCATAGTGTGTTTTCTAAACGTGTGACTCTGTTCTGTTTTGTAATTCAGTTCAAGTGTAGCGGTTTTTACATTCCCTCTATAAGTGATAGCTTATGATAAGTGTCTTTTTCTGTGTGACTTATTTCACTTAGAATCGTCGTACCTAAGTCCACTCATCTTGCTTCTACTAGCCTTATGACATTGATTTCATGTCTGAGTGATATTCCATTGTACATAAGGACCACAACTTCTTTATCCATTTTTCTCTTTCCTGGGATATTTAAGGTGTCATGAAGTGGAGGTTCTTGTCAACAGAGCAGCCCTAAACTTTGGGGTGCCTGTGTCTTGCTGATTTTTAGTTTTCCCAATTTATACGCCCATGAGTGGACGTGCCCTATGCTCCCTAAGCTGTGTTTTTTCGATGTTTCAGGACACACCGTACACTTCTCCAGAGTGGCTGTTGGCAATAAACATCCCGCCCATCAGCGTAGCAAGGCTGCCATTTCTCCATGGCCTGTCCTGCATTTCTGGTTTTGACACTTTTTGCAGCATGACCCTTTTGACCGATGGGAAGCGAGACTTCTTTGTAGCGCTGATTTGCCTTTCCAGGTTGCTTGGTTGGCCAAAAAGGGCGTATGCGTTTTTTCCTGAATATATTCAGGAAAAAACGCATACGCCCTTTTTGGCCAAGGGCATCATTGTCGACGTTTTGCCGCTTTTCATGTGCTTTAAAGGCGATTCGAATCTACCTCCTGAAACCTGTTTCCTGCAATTCTGCCTTGCTTTCAAATCCTCTTTGTTGCCTTCCCTCAATATATTTGTGGACGAGAGTTATCATTTATAACTCAGCGGGTTTGTGAATGGCAGTGCCCCTGAGCTCCATTTTTCAACTGTCTTGTTTGGGAGCTGGCCGCAAAAGCACGGGATTGCCGCAGGCCCTATTCTGGTTCCCGGCGGCAGGCTGAGCCTGTGGTTAATTCTTTTTCCTAATGGGAAAATAGAGTGACCTGTGCCTGTCCCAACACCTAGATCTAGTCTCTCATTGGTTGCCCCTCTTCCCGTTCATCCTCAGGACAAATTGCAACCTGTACGGAACAGGAGGTTAAAGGTGCTGATTCTCCAAGTAGGGAGATTGCTAGTGAAGTAGCTGGAATGGCGAACCCGAGCACAAGGAGATGAGAAATGAGGTGCGTTTTAGAAACCTTTCAAAATCACACGGTGTACCTTCTTCTGGGTTCCTCATGCAAGTTTTCGATGTAGGAAGATGCCCTTGAACCTGGAGACTTGGGACCCATGGGATGGGTACCACGCAGTATTACTTTGAAGGGTCTGCGTTTGCTCACCCAACCTAACCCAACCTTTCAGCCCCAAGAGTGTCCACCCTTATGTCTCATCCAGCTGTGCGTGTAGATATGGTCAATCCAGGTTGCATCACAGCCTCTGAACGAATTTTGTAAGAATTTCTCTCTCTTTCACTGTCTTTGTTTTACGGGATTTTAAAAGTAATTTATTTTTATAATGGGGTTTAGCTGCTTTTCACGGCTGTGTTTATGCGGCTTTACACCCACTTGACTCACTTCCAGACAGATATCAATACATAGGTTTTAAGATTCTTACTAGTCACATATATTCTTGTGCGGTGAATAGGGGGTGTTGAGTCCAGTTCACGGAGCAAGGAGTAGGTCTTGTCTATTACATATTGGGTGTATGGAACGGTATCTGAGCGAATTTGAAACCCTTGTTTTATGCATCACCCCACCTCACCTTTCCCGTTAAGCAGCCATAGTGTGTTTTCTAAACGTGTGACTCTGTTCTATTTTGTAATTCAGTTCAAGTGTAGCGGTTTTTACATTCCCTCTATAAGTGATAGCTTATGATAAGTGTCTTTTTCTGTGTGACTTATTTCACTTAGAATCGTCGTACCTAAGTCCACTCATCTTGCTTCTACTAGCCTTATGACATTGATTTCATGTCTGAGTGATATTCCATTGTACATAAGGACCACAACTTCTTTATCCATTTTTCTCTTTCCTGGGATATTTAAGTTGTCATGAAGTGGAGGTTCTTGTCAACAGAGCAGCCCTAAACTTTGGGGTGCCTGTGTCTTGCTGATTTTTAGTTTTCCCAATTTATACGCCCATGAGTGGACGTGCCCTATGCTCCCTAAGCTGTGTTTTTTCGATGTTTCAGGACACACCGTACACTTCTCCAGAGTGGCTGTTGGCAATTAACATCCCGCCCATCAGCGTAGCAAGGCTGCCATTTCTCCATGGCCTGTCCTGCATTTCTGGTTTTGACACTTTTTGCAGCATGACCCTTTTGACCGATGGGAAGCGAGACTTCTTTGTAGCACTGATTTGCCTTTCCAGGTTGCTTGGTTGGCCAAAAAGGGCGTATGCGTTTTTTCCTGAATATATTCAGGAAAAAACGCATACGCCCTTTTTGGCCAAGGGCATCATTGTCGACGTTTTGCCGCTTTTCATGTGCTTTAAAGGCGATTCGAATCTACCTCCTGAAACCTGTTTCCTGCAATTCTGCCTTGCTTTCAAATCCTCTTTGTTGCCTTCCCTCAATATATTTGTGGACGAGAGTTATCATTTATAACTCAGCAGGTTTGTGAATGGCAGTGCCCCTGAGCTCCATTTTTCAACTGTCTTGTTTGGGAGCTGGCCGCAAAAGCACGGGATTGCCTCAGGCCCTATTCTGGTTCCCGGCGGCAGGCTGAGCCTGTGGTTAATTCTTTTTCCTAATGGGAAAATAGAGTGACCTGTGCCTGTCCCAACACCTAGATCTAGTCTCTCATTGGTTGCCCCTCTTCCCGTTCATCCTCAGGACAAATTGCAACCTGTAAAGAACAGGAGGTTAAAGGTGCTGATTCTCCAAGTAGGGAGATTGCTAGTGAAGTAGCTGGAATGGCAAACCCGAGCACAAGGTGATTAGAAATGAGGTGCGTTTTAGAAACCTTTCAAAATCACACGGTGTACCTTCTTCTGGGTTCCTCATGCAAGTTTTCGATGTAGGAAGATCCCCTTGAACCTGGAGACTTGGGACCCATGGGATGGGTACCACGCAGTATTACTTTGAAGGGTCTGCGTTTGCTCACCCAACCTAACCCAACCTTTCAGCCCCAAGAGTGTCCACCCTTATGTCTCATCCAGCTGTGCGTGTAGATATGGTCAATCCAGGTTGCATCACAGCCTCTGAACGAATTTTGTAAGAATTTCTCTCTCTTTCACTGTCTTTGTTTTACGGGTTTTTAAAAGTAATTTATTTTTATAATGGGGTTAGCTGCTTTTCACGGCTGTGTTTATGCGGCTTTACACCCACTTGACTCACTTCCAGACAGATATCAATACATAGGTTTTAAGATTGTTACTAGTCATATATATTCTTGTGCGGTGAATAGGGGGTGTTGAGTCCAGTTCACTTAGCAAGGAGTAGGTCTTGTCTATTACATATTGGGTGTATGGAACTGTATCTGAGCGAATTTGAACCCCTTGTTTTATGCATCACCCCACCTCACCTTTCCCGTTAAGCAGCCATAGTGTGTTTTCTAAACGTGTGACTCTGTTCTGTTTTGTAATTCAGTTCAAGTGTAGTGGTTTTTACATTCCCTCTATAAGTGATAGCTTATGATAAGTGTCTTTTTCTGTGTGACTTATTTCACTTAGAATCGTCGTACCTAAGTCCACTCATCTTGCTTCTACTAGCCTTATGACATTGATTTCATGTCTGAGTGATATTCCATTGTACATAAGGACCACAACTTCTTTATCCATTTTTCTCTTTCCTGGGATATTTAAGGTGTCATGAAGTGGAGGTTCTTGTCAACAGAGCAGCCCTAAACTTTGGGGTGCCTGTGTCTTGCTGATTTTTAGTTTTCCCAATTTATACGCCCATGAGTGGACGTGCCCTATGCTCCCTAAGCTGTGTTTTTTCGATGTTTCAGGACACACCGTACACTTCTCCAGAGTGGCTGTTGGTAATTAACATCCCGCCCATCAGCGTAGCAAGGCTGCCATTTCTCCGTGGCCTGTCCTGCATTTCTGGTTTTGACACTTTTTGCAGCATGACCCTTTTGACCGATGGGAAGCGAGACTTCTTTGTAGCGCTGATTTGCCTTTCCAGGTTGCTTGGTTGGCCAAAAAGGGCGTATGCGTTTTTTCCTGAATATATTCAGGAAAAAACGCATACGCCCTTTTTGGCCAAGGGCATCATTGTCGACGTTTTGCCGCTTTTCATGTGCTTTAAAGGCGATTCGAATCTACCTCCTGAAACCTGTTTCCTGCAATTCTGCCTTGCTTTCAAATCCTCTTTGTTGCCTTCCCTCAATATATTTGTGGACGAGAGTTATCATTTATAACTCAGCGGGTTTGTGAATGGCAGTGCCCCTGAGCTCCATTTTTCAACTGTCTTGTTTGGGAGCTGGCAGCAAAAGCACGGGATTGCCTCAGGCCCTATTCTGGTTCCCGGCGGCAGGCTGAGCCTGTGGTTAATTCTTTTTCCTAATGGGAAAATAGAGTGACCTGTGCCTGTCCCAACACCTAGATCTAGTCTCTCATTGGTTGCCCCTCTTCCCGTTCATCCTCAGGACAAATTGCAACCTGTACGGAACAGGAGGTTAAAGGTGCTGATTCTCCAAGTAGGGAGATTGCTAGTGAAGTAGCTGGAATGGCGAACCCGAGCACAAGGAGATGAGAAATGAGGTGCGTTTTAGAAACCTTTCAAAATCACACGGTGTACCTTCTTCTGGGTTCCTCATGCAAGTTTTCGATGTATGAAGATGCCCTTGAACCTGGAGACTTGGGACCCATGGGATGGGTACCACGCAGTATTACTTTGAAGGGTCTGCGTTTGCTCACCCAACCTAACCCAACCTTTCAGCCCCAAGAGTGTCCACCCTTATGTCTCATCCAGCTGTGCGTGTAGATATGGTCAATCCAGGTTGCATCACAGCCTCTGAACGAATTTTGTAAGAATTTCTCTCTCTTTCACTGTCTTTGTTTTACGGGTTTTTAAAAGTAATTTATTTTTATAATGGGGTTTAGCTGCTTTTCACGGCTGTGTTTATGCGGCTTTACACCCACTTGACTCACTTCCAGACAGATATCAATACATAGGTTTTAAGATTCTTACTAGTCACATATATTCTTGTGCGGTGAATAGGGGGTGTTGAGTCCAGTTCACGGAGCAAGGAGTAGGTCTTGTCTATTACATATTGGGTGTATGGAACGGTATCTGAGCGAATTTGAAACCCTTGTTTTATGCATCACCCCACCTCACCTTTCCCGTTAAGCAGCCATAGTGTGTTTTCTAAACGTGTGACTCTGTTCTGTTTTGTAATTCAGTTCAAGTGTAGCGGTTTTTACATTCCCTCTATAAGTGATAGCTTATGATAAGTGTCTTTTTCTGTGTGACTTATTTCACTTAGAATCGTCGTACCTAAGTCCACTCATCTTGCTTCTACTAGCCTTATGACATTGATTTCATGTCTGAGTGATATTCCATTGTACATAAGGACCACAACTTCTTTATCCATTTTTCTCTTTCCTGGGATATTTAAGTTGTCATGAAGTGGAGGTTCTTGTCAACAGAGCAGCCCTAAACTTTGGGGTGCCTGTGTCTTGCTGATTTTTAGTTTTCCCAATTTATACGCCCATGAGTGGACGTGCCCTATGCTCCCTAAGCTGTGTTTTTTCGATGTTTCAGGACACACCGTACACTTCTCCAGAGTGGCTGTTGGCAATTAACATCCCGCCCATCAGCGTAGCAAGGCTGCCATTTCTCCATGGCCTGTCCTGCATTTCTGGTTTTGACACTTTTTGCAGCATGACCCTTTTGACCGATGGGAAGCGAGACTTCTTTGTAGCACTGATTTGCCTTTCCAGGTTGCTTGGTTGGCCAAAAAGGGCGTATGCGTTTTTTCCTGAATATATTCAGGAAAAAACGCATACGCCCTTTTTGGCCAAGGGCATCATTGTCGACGTTTTGCCGCTTTTCATGTGCTTTAAAGGCGATTCGAATCTTCCTCCTGAAACCTGTTTCCTGCAATTCTGCCTTGCTTTCAAATCCTCTTCGTTGCCTTCCCTCAATATATTTGTGGACGAGAGTTATCATTTATAACTCAGCAGGTTTGTGAATGGCAGTGCCCCTGAGCTCCATTTTTCAACTGTCTTGTTTGGGAGCTGGCCGCAAAAGCACGGGATTTCCTCAGGCCCTATTCCGGTTCCCGGCGGCAGGCTGAGCCTGTGGTTAATTCTTCTTCCTGATGGGAAAATAGAGTGACCTGTGCCTGTCCCAACACCTAGATCTAGTCTCTCATTGGTTGCCCCTCTTCCCGTTCATCCTCAGGACAAATTGCAACCTGTAGGGAACAGGAGGTTAAAGGTGCTGATTCTCCAAGTAAGTTGATTGCTAGTAAAGTAGCTGGAAAGGCGAACCCGAGCACAAGGAGATGAGAAATGGGGTGTGTTTTAGAAACCTTTCAAAATCACACGGTGTACCATCTTCTGAGTTTGTCATGCATGTTTTCGATGTAGGAAGATGCCCTTGAACCTGGAGATTTGGGACCCATGGGATGGGTACCACGCAGTATTACTTTAAAGGGTCTGCGTTTGCTCACCCAACCTCTCAGCCCCAAGAGTGTCCACCCTTATGTCTCATCCAGCTGTGGGTCTAGATATGGTCAATCCAGGTTGCATCTCAGCCCCTGAACGAATTTTGAAAGAATTTCTCTCTCTTTCACTGTCTTTGTTTTACGGGTTTTTAAAAGTAATTTATTTTTATAATGGGGTTAGCTGCTTTTCACGGCTGTGTTTATGCGGCTTTACACCCACTTGACTCACTTCCAGACAGATATCAATACATAGGTTTTAAGATTGTTACTAGTCATATATATTCTTGTGCGGTGAATAGGGGGTGTTGAGTCCAGTTCACTTAGCAAGGAGTAGGTCTTGTCTATTACATATTGGGTGTATGGAACGGTATCTGAGCGAATTTGAACCACTTGTTTTATGCATCACCCCACCTCACCTTTCCCGTTAAGCAGCCATAGTGTGTTTTCTAAACGTGTGACTCTGTTCTGTTTTGTAATTCAGTTCAAGTGTAGCGGTTTTTACATTCCCTCTATAAGTGATAGCTTATGATAAGTGTCTTTTTCTGTGTGACTTATTTCACTTAGAATCGTCGTACCTAAGTCCAGTCATCTTGCTTCTACTAGCCTTATGACATTGATTTCATGTCTGAGTGATATTCCATTGTACATAAGGACCACAACTTCTTTATCCATTTTTCTCTTTCCTGGGATATTTAAGTTGTCATGAAGTGGAGGTTCTTGTCAACAGAGCAGCCCTAAACTTTGGGGTGCCTGTGTCTTGCTGATTTTTAGTTTTCCCAATTTATACGCCCATGAGTGGACGTGCCCTATGCTCCCTAAGCTGTGTTTTTTTGATGTTTCAGGACACACCGTACACTTCTCCAGAGTGGCTGTTGGCAATTAACATCCCGCCCATCAGCGTAGCAAGGCTGCCATTTCTCCATGGCCTGTCCTGCATTTCTGGTTTTGACACTTTTTGCAGCATGACCCTTTTGATCGATGGGAAGCGAGACTTCTTTGTAGCACTGATTTGCCTTTCCAGGTTGCTTGGTTGGCCAAAAAGGGCGTATGCGTTTTTTCCTGAATATATTCAGGAAAAAACGCATAAGCCCTTTTTGGCCAAGGGCATCATTGTCGACGTTTTGCCGCTTTTCATGTGCTTTAAAGGCGATTCGAATCTACCTCCTGAAACCTGTTTCCTGCAATTCTGCCTTGCTTTCAAATCCTCTTCGTTGCCTTCCCTCAATATATTTGTGGACGAGAGTTATCATTTATAACTCAGCAGGTTTGTGAATGGCAGTGCCCCTGAGCTCCATTTTTCAACTGTCTTGTTTGGGAGCTGGCCGCAAAAGCACGGGATTTCCTCAGGCCCTATTCCGGTTCCCGGCGGCAGGCTGAGCCTGTGGTTAATTCTTCTTCCTGATGGGAAAATAGAGTGACCTGTGCCTGTCCCAACACCTAGATCTAGTCTCTCATTGGTTGCCCCTCTTCCCGTTCATCCTCAGGACAAATTGCAACCTGTAGGGAACAGGAGGTTAAAGGTGCTGATTCTCCAAGTAAGTTGATTGCTAGTAAAGTAGCTGGAAAGGCGAACCCGAGCACAAGGAGATGAGAAATGGGGTGTGTTTTAGAAACCTTTCAAAATCACACGGTGTACCATCTTCTGAGTTTCTCATGCATGTTTTCGATGTAGGAAGATGCCCTTGAACCTGGAGATTTGGGACCCATGGGATGGGTACCACGCAGTATTACTTTAAAGGGTCTGCGTTTGCTCACCCAACCTCTCAGCCCCAAGAGTGTCCACCCTTATGTCTCATCCAGCTGTGGGTCTAGATATGGTCAATCCAGGTTGCATCTCAGCCCCTGAACGAATTTTGTAAGAATTACTCTCTCTTTCACTGTCTTTGTTTTACGGGTTTTTAAAAGTAATTTATTTTTATAATGGGGTTAGCTGCTTTTCACGGCTGTGTTTATGCGGCTTTACACCCACTTGACTCACTTCCAGACAGATATCAATACATAGGTTTTAAGATTGTTACTAGTCATATATATTCTTGTGCGGTGAATAGGGGGTGTTGAGTCCAGTTCACTTAGCAAGGAGTAGGTCTTGTCTATTACATATTGGGTGTATGGAACGGTATCTGAGCGAATTTGAACCCCTTGTTTTATGCATCACCCCACCTCACCTTTCCCGTTAAGCAGCCATAGTGTGTTTTCTAAACGTGTGACTCTGTTCTGTTTTGTAATTCAGTTCAAGTGTAGCGGTTTTTACATTCCCTCTATAAGTGATAGCTTATGATAAGTGTCTTTTTCTGTGTGACTTATTTCACTTAGAATCGTCGTACCTAAGTCCACTCATCTTGCTTCTACTAGCCTTATGACATTGATTTCATGTCTGAGTGATATTCCATTGTACATAAGGACCACAACTTTTTTATCCATTTTTCTCTTTCCTGGGATATTTAAGGTGTCATGAAGTGGAGGTTCTTGTCAACAGAGCAGCCCCAAACTTTGGGTGCCTGTGTCTTGCTCATTTTTAGTTTTCCCAATTTATACGCCCATGAGTGGACGTGCCCTATGCTCACTAAGCTGTGTTTTTTCGATGTTTCAGGACACACCGTACACTTCTCCAGAGTGGCTGTTGGCAATTAACATCCCGCCCATCAGCGTAGCAAGGCTGCCATTTCTCCATGGCCTGTCCTGCATTTCTGGTTTTGACACTTTTTGCAGCATGGCCCTTTTGGCCGATGGGAAGCGAGACTTCTTTTTAGTGCTGATTTGCCTTTCCAGGTTGCTTGGTTGGCCAAAAAGGGCGTATGCGTTTTTTCCTGAATATATTCAGGAAAAAACGCATACGCCCTTTTTGGCCAAGGGCATCATTGTCGACGTTTTGCCGCTTTTCATGTGCCTTAAAGGCGATTCGAATCTACCTCCTGAAATCTGTTTCCTGCAATTGTGCCTTGCTTTCAAATCCTCTTCGTTGCCTTCCCTCAATATATCTGTGGATGAGAGTTATCACTTATAACTCTGCGGGTTTGTGAATTGCAGTGTCCCTGAGCTCCATTTTTCAACTGTCTTTTTTGAGAGCTGGCCACAAAAGCACGGGATTGCCTCAGGCCCTATTCTGGTTCCTGGCAGCAGGCTGAGCCTGTGGTTAATTCTTCTTCCTGATGGGAAAATAGAGTGACCTGTGCCTGTCCCAACAGCTAGATCTAGTCTCTCATTGGTTCCCCCTCTTCCCGTTCATCCTCAGGACAAATTGCAACCTGTAGGGAACAGGAGGTTAAAGGTGCTGATTCTCCAAGTAGGGAGATTGCTAGTAAAGTAGCTGGAATGGCGAACCCGAGCACAAGGAGATGAGAAATGAGGTGCGTTTTAGAAACCTTTCAAAATCACACGGTGTACCATCTTCTGAGTTTCTCATGCATGTTTTCGATGTAGGAAGATGCCCTTGAACCTGGAGACTTGGGACCCATGGGATGGGTACCACGCAGTATTAGTTTGAAGGGTCTGCGTTTGCTCACCCAACCTAACCCAACCTTTCAGCCCCAAGAGTGTCCACCCTTATGTCTCATCCAGCTGTGCGTGTAGATATGGTCAATCCAGGTTGCATCACAGCATCTGAACGAATTTTGTAAGAATTTCTCTCTCTTTCACTGTCTTTGTTTTACGGGTTTTTAAAAGTAATTTATTTTTATAATGGGGTTTAGCTGCTTTTCACGGCTGTGTTTATGCGGATTTACACCCACTTGACTCACTTCCAGACAGATATCAATACATAGGTTTTAAGATTCTTACTAGTCACATATATTCTTGTGCGGTGAATAGGGGGTGTTGAGTCCAGTTCACGGAGCAAGGAGTAGGTCTTGTCTATTACATATTGGGTGTATGGAACGGTATCTGAGCGAATTTGAAACCCTTGTTTTATGCATCACCCCACCTCACCTTTCCCGTTAAGCAGCCATAGTGTGTTTTCTAAACGTGTGACTCTGTTCTGTTTTGTAATTCAGTTCAAGTGTAGCGGTTTTTACATTCCCTCTATAAGTGATAGCTTATGATAAGTGTCTTTTTCTGTGTGACTTATTTCACTTAGAATCGTCGTACCTAAGTCCAGTCATCTTGCTTCTACTAGCCTTATGACATTGATTTCATGTCTGAGTGATATTCCATTGTACATAAGGACCACAACTTCTTTATCCATTTTTCTCTTTCCTGGGATATTTAAGGTATCATGAAGTGGAGGTTCTTGTCAACAGAGCAGCCCTAAACTTTGGCGTGCCTGTGTCTTGCTGATTTTTAGTTTTCCCAATTTATACGCCCATGAGTGGACGTGCCCTATGCTCCCTAAGCTGTGTTTTTTCGATGTTTCAGGACACACCGTACACTTCTCCAGAGTGGCTGTTGGCAATTAACATCCCGCCCATCAGCGTAGCAAGGCTGCCATTTCTCCATGGCCTGTCCTGCATTTCTGGTTTTGACACTTTTTGCAGCATGACCCTTTTGACCGATGGGAAGCGAGACTTCTTTGTAGCACTGATTTGCCTTTCCAGGTTGCTTGGTTGGCCAAAAAGGGCGTATGCGTTTTTTCCTGAATATATTCAGGAAAAAACGCATACGCCCTTTTTGGCCAAGGGCATCATTGTCGACGTTTTGCCGCTTTTCATGTGCTTTAAAGGCGATTCGAATCTACCTACTGAAACCTGTTTCCTGCAATTCTGCCTTGCTTTCAAATCCTCTTTGTTGCCTTCCCTCAATATATTTGTGGACGAGAGTTATCATTTATAACTCAGCAGGTTTGTGAATGGCAGTGCCCCTGAGCTCCATTTTTCAACTGTCTTGTTTGGGAGCTGGCCGCAAAAGCACGGGATTTCCTCAGGCCCTATTCCGGTTCCCGGCGGCAGGCTGAGCCTGTGGTTAATTCTTCTTCCTGATGGGAAAATAGAGTGACCTGTGCCTGTCCCAACACCTAAATCTAGTCTCTCATTGGTTGCCCCTCTTCCCGTTCATCCTCAGGACAAATTGCAACCTGTAGGGAACAGGAGGTTAAAGGTGCTGATTCTCCAAGTAAGTTGATTGCTAGTAAAGTAGCTGGAAAGGCGAACCCGAGCACAAGGAGATGAGAAATGGGGTGTGTTTTAGAAACCTTTCAAAATCACACGGTGTACCATCTTCTGGGTTTCTCATGCATGTTTTCGATGTAGGAAGATGCCCTTGAACCTGGAGATTTGGGACTCAAGGGATGGGTACCACGCAGTATTACTTTGAAGGGTCTGCGTTTGCTCACCCAACCTAACCCAACCTTTCAGCCCCAAGAGTGTCCACCCTTATGTCTCATCCAGCTGTGCGTGTAGATATGGTCAATCCAGGTTGCATCACAGCCTCTGAACGAATTTTGTAAGAATTTCTCTCTCTTTCACTGTCTTTGTTTTACGGGTTTTTAAAAGTAATTTATTTTTATAATGGGGTTTAGCTGCTTTTCACGGCTGTGTTTATGCGGCTTTACACCCACTTGACTCACTTCCAGACAGATATCAATACATAGGTTTTAAGATTCTTACTAGTCACATATATTCTTGTGCGGTGAATAGGGGGTGTTGAGTCCAGTTCACGGAGCAAGGAGTAGGTCTTGTCTATTACATATTGGGTGTATGGAACGGTATCTGAGCGAATTTGAAACCCTTGTTTTATGCATCACCCCACCTCACCTTTCCCGTTAAGCAGCCATAGTGTGTTTTCTAAACGTGTGACTCTGTTCTGTTTTGTAATTCAGTTCAAGTGTAGCGGTTTTTACATTCCCTCTATAAGTGATAGCTTATGATAAGTGTCTTTTTCTGTGTGACTTATTTCACTTAGAATCGTCGTACCTAAGTCCACTCATCTTGCTTCTACTAGCCTTATGACATTGATTTCATGTCTGAGTGATATTCCATTGTACATAAGGACCACAACTTCTTTATCCATTTTTCTCTTTCCTGGGATATTTAAGTTGTCATGAAGTGGAGGTTCTTGTCAACAGAGCAGCCCTAAACTTTGGGGTGCCTGTGTCTTGCTGATTTTTAGTTTTCCCAATTTATACGCCCATGAGTGGACGTGCCCTATGCTCCCTAAGCTGTGTTTTTTCGATGTTTCAGGACACACCGTACACTTCTCCAGAGTGGCTGTTGGCAATTTACATCCCGCCCATCAGCGTAGCAAGGCTGCCATTTCTCCATGGCCTGTCCTGCATTTCTGGTTTTGACACTTTTTGCAGCATGACCCTTTTGACCGATGGGAAGCGAGACTTCTTTGTAGCACTGATTTGCCTTTCCAGGTTGCTTGGTTGGCCAAAAAGGGCGTATGCGTTTTTTCCTGAATATATTCAGGAAAAAACGCATACGCCCTTTTTGGCCAAGGGCATCATTGTCGACGTTTTGCCGCTTTTCATGTGCTTTAAAGGCGATTCGAATCTACCTCCTGAAACCTGTTTCCTGCAATTCTGCCTTGCTTTCAAATCCTCTTCGTTGCCTTCCCTCAATATATTTGTGGACGAGAGTTATCATTTATTACTCAGCAGGTTTGTGAATGGCAGTGCCCCTGAGCTCCCTTTTTCAACTGTCTTGTTTGGGAGCTGGCCGCAAAAGCACGGGATTTCCTCAGGCCCTATTCCGGTTCCCGGCGGCAGGCTGAGCCTGTGGTTAATTCTTCTTCCTGATGGGAAAATAGAGTGACCTGTGCCTGTCCCAACACCTAGATCTAGTCTCTCATTGGTTGCCCCTCTTCCCGTTCATCCTCAGGACAAATTACAACCTGTAGGGAACAGGAGGTTAAAGGTGCTGATTCTCCAAGTAAGTTGATTGCTAGTAAAGTAGCTGGAAAGGCGAACCCGAGCACAAGGAGATGAGAAATGGGGTGTGTTTTAGAAACCTTTCAAAATCACACGGTGTACCATCTTCTGAGTTTCTCATGCATTTTTTCGATGTAGGAAGATGCCCTTGAACCTGGAGATTTGGGACCCATGGGATGGGTACCACGCAGTATTACTTTAAGGGGTCTGCGTTTGCTCACCCAACCTCTCAGCCCCAAGAGTGTCCACCCTTATGTCTCATCCAGCTGTGGGTCTAGATATGGTCAATCCAGGTTGCATCTCAGACCCTGAACGAATTTTGTAAGAATTTCTCTCTCTTTCACTGTCTTTGTTTTACGGGTTTTTAAAAGTAATTTATTTTTATAATGGGGTTAGCTGCTTTTCACGGCTGTGTTTATGCGGCTTTACACCCACTTGACTCACTTCCAGACAGATATCAATACATAGGTTTTAAGATTGTTACTAGTCATATATATTCTTGTGCGGTGAATAGGGGGTGTTGAGTCCAGTTCACTTAGCAAGGAGTAGGTCTTGTCTATTACATATTGGGTGTATGGAACGGTATCTGAGCGAATTTGAACCCCTTGTTTTATGCATCACCTCACCTCACCTTTCCCGTTAAGCAGCCATAGTGTGTTTTCTAAACGTGTGACTCTGTTCTGTTTTGTAATTCAGTTCAAGTGTAGCGGTTTTTACATTCCCTCTATAAGTGATAGCTTATGATAAGTGTCTTTTTCTGTGTGACTTATTTCACTTAGAATCGTCGTACCTAAGTCCACTCATCTTGCTTCTACTAGCCTTATGACATTGATTTCATGTCTGAGTGATATTCCATTGTACATAAGGACCACAACTTTTTTATCCATTTTTCTCTTTCCTGGGATATTTAAGGTGTCATGAAGTGGAGGTTCTTGTCAACAGAGCAGCCCCAAACTTTGGGTGCCTGTGTCTTGCTCATTTTTAGTTTTCCCAATTTAAATGCCCATGAGTGGACGTGCCCTATGCTCACTAAGCTGTGTTTTTTCGATGTTTCAGGACACACCGTACACTTCTCCAGAGTGGCTGTTGGCAATTAACATCCCGCCCATCAGCGTAGCAAGGCTGCCATTTCTCCATGGCCTGTCCTGCATTTCTGGTTTTGACACTTTTTGCAGCATGGCCCTTTTGACCGATGGGAAGCGAGACTTCTTTTTACTGCTGATTTGCCTTTCCAGGTTGCTTGGTTGGCCAAAAAGGGCGTATGCGTTTTTTCCTGAATATATTCAGGAAAAAACGCATACGCCCTTTTTGGCCAAGGGCATCATTGTCGACGTTTTGCCGCTTTTCATGTGCCTTAAAGGCGATTCGAATCTACCTCCTGAAATCTGTTTCCTGCAATTGTGCCTTGCTTTCAAATCCTCTTCGTTGCCTTCCCTCAATATATCTGTGGATGAGAGTTATCACTTATAACTCTGCGGGTTTGTGAATTGCAGTGTCCCTGAGCTCCATTTTTCAACTGTCTTTTTTGAGAGCTGGCCACAAAAGCACGGGATTGCCTCAGGCCCTATTCTGGTTCCCGGCAGCAGGCTGAGCCTGTGGTTAATTCTTCTTCCTGATGGGAAAATAGAGTGACCTGTGCCTGTCCCAACAGCTAGATCTAGTCTCTCATTGGTTCCCCCTCTTCCCGTTCATCCTCAGGAAAAATTGCAACCTGTAGGGAACAGGAGGTTAAAGGTGCTGATTCTCCAAGTAGGGAGATTGCTAGTAAAGTAGCTGGAATGGCGAACCCGAGCACAAGGAGATGAGAAATGAGGTGCGTTTTAGAAACCTTTCAAAATCACACGGTGTACCATCTTCTGAGTTTCTCATGCATGTTTTCGATGTAGGAAGATGCCCTTGAACCTGGAGACTTGGGACCCATGGGATGGGTACCACGCAGTATTACTTTGAAGGGTCTGCGTTTGCTCACCCAACCTAACCCAACCTTTCAGCCCCAAGAGTGTCCACCCTTATGTCTCATCCAGCTGTGCGTGTAGATATGGTCAATCCAGGTTGCATCACAGCCTCTGAACGAATTTTGTAAGAATTTCTCTCTCTTTCACTGTCTTTGTTTTACGGGTTTTTAAAAGTAATTTATTTTTATAATGGGGTTTAGCTGCTTTTCACGGCTGTGTTTATGCGGCTTTACACCCACTTGACTCACTTCCAGACAGATATCAATACATAGGTTTTAAGATTCTTACTAGTCACATATATTCTTGTGCGGTGAATAGGGGGTGTTGAGTCCAGTTCACGGAGCTAGGAGTAGGTCTTGTCTATTACATATTGGGTGTATGGAACGGTATCTGAGCGAATTTGAAACCCTTGTTTTATGCATCACCCCACCTCACCTTTCCCGTTAAGCAGCCATAGTGTGTTTTCTAAACGTGTGACTCTGTTCTGTTTTGTAATTCAGTTCAAGTGTAGCGGTTTTTACATTCCCTCTATAAGTGATAGCTTATGATAAGTGTCTTTTTCTGTGTGACTTATTTCACTTAGAATCGTCGTACCTAAGTCCACTCATCTTGCTTCTACTAGCCTTATGACATTGATTTCATGTCTGAGTGATATTCCATTGTACATAAGGACCACAACTTCTTTATCCATTTTTCTCTTTCCTGGGATATTTAAGGTGTCATGAAGTGGAGGTTCTTGTCAACAGAGCAGCCCTAAACTTTGGGGTGCCTGTGTCTTGCTGATTTTTAGTTTTCCCAATTTATACGCCCATGAGTGGACGTGCCCTATGCTCCCTAAGCTGTGTTTTTTCGATGTTTCAGGACACACCGTACACTTCTCCAGAGTGGCTGTTGGCAATTAACATCCCGCCCATCAGCGTAGCAAGGCTGCCATTTCTCCATGGCCTGTCCTGCATTTCTGGTTTTGACACTTTTTGCAGCATGACCCTTTTGACCGATGGGAAGCGAGACTTCTTTGTAGCGCTGATTTGCCTTTCCAGGTTGCTTGGTTGGCCAAAAAGGGCGTATGCGTTTTTTCCTGAATATATTCAGGAAAAAACGCATACGCCCTTTTTGGCCAAGGGCATCATTGTCGACGTTTTGCCGCTTTTCATGTGCTTTAAAGGCGATTCGAATCTACCTCCTGAAACCTGTTTCCTGCAATTCTGCCTTGCTTTCAAATCCTCTTTGTTGCCTTCCCTCAATATATTTGTGGACGAGAGTTATCATTTATAACTCAGCGGGTTTGTGAATGGCAGTGCCCCTGAGCTCCATTTTTCAACTGTCTTGTTTGGGAGCTGGCCGCAAAAGCACGGGATTGCCGCAGGCCCTATTCTGGTTCCCGGCGGCAGGCTGAGCCTGTGGTTAATTCTTTTTCCTAATGGGAAAATAGAGTGACCTGTGCCTGTCCCAACACCTAGATCTAGTCTCTCATTGGTTGCCCCTCTTCCCGTTCATCCTCAGGACAAATTGCAACCTGTACGGAACAGGAGGTTAAAGGTGTTGATTCTCCAGGTAGGGAGATTGCTAGTGAAGTAGCTGGAATGGCGAACCCGAGCACAAGGAGATGAGAAATGAGGTGCGTTTTAGAAACCTTTCAAAATCACACGGTGTACCTTCTTCTGGGTTCCTCATGCAAGTTTTCGATGTAGGAAGATGCCCTTGAACCTGGAGACTTGGGACCCATGGGATGGGTACCACGCAGTATTACTTTGAAGGGTCTGCGTTTGCTCACCCAACCTAACCCAACCTTTCAGCCCCAAGAGTGTCCACCCTTATGTCTCATCCAGCTGTGCGTGTAGATATGGTCAATCCAGGTTGCATCACAGCCTCTGAACGAATTTTGTAAGAATTTCTCTCTCTTTCACTGTCTTTGTTTTACGGGATTTTAAAAGTAATTTATTTTTATAATGGGGTTTAGCTGCTTTTCACGGCTGTGTTTATGCGGCTTTACACCCACTTGACTCACTTCCAGACAGATATCAATACATAGGTTTTAAGATTCTTACTAGTCACATATATTCTTGTGCGGTGAATAGGGGGTGTTGAGTCCAGTTCACGGAGCAAGGAGTAGGTCTTGTCTATTACATATTGGGTGTATGGAACGGTATCTGAGCGAATTTGAAACCCTTGTTTTATGCATCACCCCACCTCACCTTTCCCGTTAAGCAGCCATAGTGTGTTTTCTAAACGTGTGACTCTGTTCTATTTTGTAATTCAGTTCAAGTGTAGCGGTTTTTACATTCCCTCTATAAGTGATAGCTTATGATAAGTGTCTTTTTCTGTGTGACTTATTTCACTTAGAATCGTTGTACCTAAGTCCACTCATCTTGCTTCTACTAGCCTTATGACATTGATTTCATGTCTGAGTGATATTCCATTGTACATAAGGACCACAACTTCTTTATCCATTTTTCTCTTTCCTGGGATATTTAAGTTGTCATGAAGTGGAGGTTCTTGTCAACAGAGCAGCCCTAAACTTTGGGGTGCCTGTGTCTTGCTGATTTTTAGTTTTCCCAATTTATACGCCCATGAGTGGACGTGCCCTATGCTCCCTAAGCTGTGTTTTTTCGATGTTTCAGGACACACCGTACACTTCTCCAGAGTGGCTGTTGGCAATTAACATCCCGCCCATCAGCGTAGCAAGGCTGCCATTTCTCCATGGCCTGTCCTGCATTTCTGGTTTTGACACTTTTTGCAGCATGACCCTTTTGACCGATGGGAAGCGAGACTTCTTTGTAGCACTGATTTGCCTTTCCAGGTTGCTTGGTTGGCCAAAAAGGGCGTATGCGTTTTTTCCTGAATATATTCAGGAAAAAACGCATACGCCCTTTTTGGCCAAGGGCATCATTGTCGACGTTTTGCCGCTTTTCATGTGCTTTAAAGGCGATTCGAATCTACCTCCTGAAACCTGTTTCCTGCAATTCTGCCTTGCTTTCAAATCCTCTTCGTTGCCTTCCCTCAATATATTTGTGGACGAGAGTTATCATTTATAACTCAGCAGGTTTGTGAATGGCAGTGCCCCTGAGCTCCATTTTTCAACTGTCTTGTTTGGGAGCTGGCCGCAAAAGCACGGGATTGCCTCAGGCCCTATTCTGGTTCCCGGCGGCAGGCTGAGCCTGTGGTTAATTCTTTTTCCTAATGGGAAAATAGAGTGACCTGTGCCTGTCCCAACACCTAGATCTAGTCTCTCATTGGTTGCCCCTCTTCCCGTTCATCCTCAGGACAAATTGCAACCTGTAAAGAACAGGAGGTTAAAGGTGCTGATTCTCCAAGTAGGGAGATTGCTAGTGAAGTAGCTGGAATGGCGAACCCGAGCACAAGGTGATTAGAAATGAGGTGCGTTTTAGAAACCTTTCAAAATCACACGGTGTACCTTCTTCTGGGTTCCTCATGCAAGTTTTCGATGTAGGAAGATCCCCTTGAACCTGGAGACTTGGGACCCATGGGATGGGTACCACGCAGTATTACTTTGAAGGGTCTGCGTTTGCTCACCCAACCTAACCCAACCTTTCAGCCCCAAGAGTGTCCACCCTTATGTCTCATCCAGCTGTGCGTGTAGATATGGTCAATCCAGGTTGCATCACAGCCTCTGAACGAATTTTGTAAGAATTTCTCTCTCTTTCACTGTCTTTGTTTTACGGGTTTTTAAAAGTAATTTATTTTTATAATGGGGTTTAGCTGCTTTTCACGGCTGTGTTTATGCGGCTTTACACCCACTTGACTCACTTCCAGACAGATATCAATACATAGGTTTTAAGATTCTTACTAGTCACATATATTCTTGTGCGGTGAATAGGGGGTGTTGAGTCCAGTTCACGGAGCAAGGAGTAGGTCTTGTCTATTACATATTGGGTGTATGGAACGGTATCTGAGCGAATTTGAAACCCTTGTTTTATGCATCACCCCACCTCACCTTTCCCGTTAAGCAGCCATAGTGTGTTTTCTAAACGTGTGACTCTGTTCTGTTTTGTAATTCAGTTCAAGTGTAGCGGTTTTTACATTCCCTCTATAAGTGATAGCTTATGATAAGTGTCTTTTTCTGTGTGACTTATTTCACTTAGAATCGTCGTACCTAAGTCCACTCATCTTGCTTCTACTAGCCTTATGACATTGATTTCATGTCTGAGTGATATTCCATTGTACATAAGGACCACAACTTCTTTATCCATTTTTCTCTTTCCTGGGATATTTAAGGTGTCATGAAGTGGAGGTTCTTGTCAACAGAGCAGCCCTAAACTTTGGGGTGCCTGTGTCTTGCTGATTTTTAGTTTTCCCAATTTATACGCCCATGAGTGGACGTGCCCTATGCTCCCTAAGCTGTGTTTTTTCGATGTTTCAGGACACACCGTACACTTCTCCAGAGTGGCTGTTGGCAATTAACATCCCGCCCATCAGCGTAGCAAGGCTGCCATTTCTCCATGGCCTGTCCTGCATTTCTGGTTTTGACACTTTTTGCAGCATGACCCTTTTGACCGATGGGAAGCGAGACTTCTTTGTAGCGCTGATTTGCCTTTCCAGGTTGCTTGGTTGGCCAAAAAGGGCGTATGCGTTTTTTCCTGAATATATTCAGGAAAAAACGCATACGCCCTTTTTGGCCAAGGGCATCATTGTCGACGTTTTGCCGCTTTTCATGTGCTTTAAAGGCGATTCGAATCTACCTCCTGAAACCTGTTTCCTGCAATTCTGCCTTGCTTTCAAATCCTCTTTGTTGCCTTCCCTCAATATATTTGTGGACGAGAGTTATCATTTATAACTCAGCGGGTTTGTGAATGGCAGTGCCCCTGAGCTCCATTTTTCAACTGTCTTGTTTGGGAGCTGGCCGCAAAAGCACGGGATTGCCGCAGGCCCTATTCTGGTTCCCGGCGGCAGGCTGAGCCTGTGGTTAATTCTTTTTCCTAATGGGAAAATAGAGTGACCTGTGCCTGTCCCAACACCTAGATCTAGTCTCTCATTGGTTGCCCCTCTTCCCGTTCATCCTCAGGAAAAATTGCAACCTGTACGGAACAGGAGGTTAAAGGTGCTGATTCTCCAAGTAGGGAGATTGCTAGTGAAGTAGCTGGAATGGCGAACCCGAGCACAAGGAGATGAGAAATGAGGTGCGTTTTAGAAACCTTTCAAAATCACACGGTGTACCTTCTTCTGGGTTCCTCATGCAAGTTTTCGATGTAGGAAGATGCCCTTGAACCTGGAGACTTGGGACCCATGGGATGGGTACCACGCAGTATTACTTTGAAGGGTCTGCGTTTGCTCACCCAACCTAACCCAACCTTTCAGCCCCAAGAGTGTCCACCCTTATGTCTCATCCAGCTGTGCGTGTAGATATGGTCAATCCAGGTTGCATCACAGCCTCTGAACGAATTTTGTAAGAATTTCTCTCTCTTTCACTGTCTTTGTTTTACGGGTTTTTAAAAGTAATTTATTTTTATAATGGGGTTTAGCTGCTTTTCACGGCTGTGTTTATGCGGCTTTACACCCACTTGACTCACTTCCAGACAGATATCAATACATAGGTTTTAAGATTCTTACTAGTCACATATATTCTTGTGCGGTGAATAGGGGGTGTTGAGTCCAGTTCACGGAGCAAGGAGTAGGTCTTGTCTATTACATATTGGGTGTATGGAACGGTATCTGAGCGAATTTGAAACCCTTGTTTTATGCATCACCCCACCTCACCTTTCCCGTTAAGCAGCCATAGTGTGTTTTCTAAACGTGTGACTCTGTTCTATTTTGTAATTCAGTTCAAGTGTAGCGGTTTCTACATTCCCTCTATAAGTGATAGCTTATGATAAGTGTCTTTTTCTGTGTGATTTATTTCACTTAGAATCGTCGTACCTAAGTCCACTCATCTTGCTTCTACTAGCCTTATGACATTGATTTCATGTCTGAGTGATATTCCATTGTACATAAGGACCACAACTTCTTTATCCATTTTTCTCTTTCCTGGGATATTTAAGTTGTCATGAAGTGGGGGTTCTTGTCAACAGAGCAGCCCTAAACTTTGGGGTGCCTGTGTCTTGCTGATTTTTAGTTTTCCCAATTTATACGCCCATGAGTGGACGTGCCCTATGCTCCCTAAGCTGTGTTTTTTCGATGTTTCAGGACACACCGTACACTTCTCCAGAGTGGCTGTTGGCAATTAACATCCCGCCCATCAGCGTAGCAAGGCTGCCATTTCTCCATGGCCTGTCCTGCATTTCTGGTTTTGACACTTTTTGCAGCATGACCCTTTTGACCGATGGGAAGCGAGACTTCTTTGTAGCACTGATTTGCCTTTCCAGGTTGCTTGGTTGGCCAAAAAGGGCGTATGCGTTTTTTCCTGAATATATTCAGGAAAAAACGCATACGCCCTTTTTGGCCAAGGGCATCATTGTCGACGTTTTGCCGCTTTTCATGTGCTTTAAAGGCGATTCGAATCTACCTCCTGAAACCTGTTTCTTGCAATTCTGCCTTGCTTTCAAATCCTCTTCGTTGCCTTCCCTCAATATATTTGTGGACGAGAATTATCATTTATAACTCAGCAGGTTTGTGAATGGCAGTGCCCCTGAGCTCCATTTTTCAACTGTCTTGTTTGGGAGCTGGCCGCAAAAGCACGGGATTTCCTCAGGCCCTATTCCGGTTGCCGGCGGCAGGCTGAGCCTGTGGTTAATTCTTCTTCCTGATGGGAAAATAGAGTGACCTGTGCCTGTCCCAACACCTAGATCTATTCTCTCATTGGTTTCCCCTCTTCCCGTTCATCCTCAGGACAAATTGCAACCTGTACAGAACAGGAGGTTAAAGGTGCTGATTCTCCAAGTAGGGAGATTGCTAGTGAAGTAGCTGGAATGGCGAACCCGAGCACAAGGAGATGAGAAATGAGGTGCGTTTTAGAAACCTTTCAAAATCACACGGTGTACCTTCTTCTGGGTTCCTCATGCAAGTTTTCGATGTAGGAAGATGCCCTTGAACCTGGAGATTTGGGACCCATGGGATGGGTACCATGCAGTATTACTTTAAAGGGTCTGCGTTTGCTCACCCAACCTCTCAGCCCCAAGAGTGTCCACCCTTATGTCTCATCCAGCTGTGGGTCTAGATATGGTCAATCCAGGTGGCATCACAGCCCCTGAACGAATTTTGTAAGAATTTCTCTCTCTTTCACTGTCTTTGTTTTACGGGTTTTTAAAAGTAATTTATTTTTATAATGGGGTTTAGCTGCTTTTCACGGCTGTGTTTATGCGGATTTACACCCACTTGACTCACTTCCAGACAGATATCAATACATAGGTTTTAAGATTGTTACTAGTCACATATATTCTTGTGCGGTGAATAGGGGGTGTTGAGTCCAGTTCACGGAGCAAGAAGTAGGTCTTGTCTATTACATATTCGGTGTATGGAACGGTATCTGAGCAAATTTGAACCCCTTGTTTTATGCATCACCCCACCTCACCTTTCCCGTTAAGCAGCCATAGTGTGTTTTCTAAACGTGTGACTCTGTTCTGTTTTGTAATTCAGTTCAAGTGTAGCGGTTTTTACATTCCCTCTATAAGTGATAGCTTATGATAAGTGTCTTTTTCTCTGTGACTTATTTCACTTAGAATCGTCGTACCTAAGTCCACTCATCTTGCTTCTACTAGCCTTATGACATTGATTTCATGTCTGAGTGATATTCCATTGTACATAAGGACCACAACTTTTTTATCCATTTTTCTCTTTCCTGGGATATTTAAGGTATCATGAAGTGGAGGTTCTTCTCAACAGAGCAGCCCCAAACTTTGGGGTGCCTGTGTCTTGCTGATTTTTAGTTTTCCCAATTTATACGCCCATGAGTGGACGTGCCCTATGCTCACTAAGCTGTGTTTTTTCGATGTTTCAGGACACACCGTACACTTCTCCAGAGTGGCTGTTGGCAATTTACATCCCGCCCATCAGCGTAGCAAGGCTGCCATTTCTCCATGGCCTGTCCTGCATTTCTGGTTTTGACACTTTTTGCAGCATGACCCTTTTGACCGATGGGAAGCGAGACTTCTTTGTAGCGCTGATTTGCCTTTCCAGGTTGCTTGGTTGGCCAAAAAGGGCGTATGCGTTTTTTCCTGAATATATTCAGGAAAAAACGCATACGCCCTTTTTGGCCAAGGGCATCATTGTCGACGTTTTGCCGCTTTTCATGTGCCTTAAAGGCGATTCGAATCTACCTCCTGAAATCTGTTTCCTGCAATTCTGCCTTGCTTTCAAATCCTCTTCGTTGCCTTCCCTCAATATATCTGTGGATGAGAGTTATCACTTATAACTCTGCGGGTTTGTGAATTGCAGTGTCCCTGAGCTCCATTTTTCAACTGTCTTTTTTGAGAGCTGGCCGCAAAAGCACGGGATTGCCTCAGGCCCTATTCTGGTTCCTGGCAGCAGGCTGAGCCTGTGGTTAATTCTTCTTCCTGATGGGAAAATACAGTGACCTGTGCCTGTCCCAACAGCTAGATCTAGTCTCTCATTGGTTGCCCCTCTTCCCGTTCATCCTCAGGACAAATTGCAACCTGTAGGGAACAGGAGGTTAAAGGTGCTGATTCTCCAAGTAGGGAGATTGCTAGTAAAGTAGCTGGAATGGCGAACCCGAGCACAAGGAGATGAGAAATGAGGTGCGTTTTAGAAACCTTTCAAAATCACACGGTGTACCATCTTCTGAGTTTCTCATGCATGTTTTCGATGTAGGAAGATGCCCTTGAACCTGGAGACTTGGGACCCATGGGATGGGTACCACGCAGTATTACTTTAAATGGTCTGCGTTTGCTCACCCAACCTAACCCAACCTTTCAGCCCCAAGACTGTCCACCCTTATGTCTCATCCAGCTGTGCGTGTAGATATGGTCAATCCAGGTTGCATCACAGCCTCTGAACGAATTTTGTAAGAATTTCTCTCTCTTTCACTGTCTTTGTTTTACGGGTTTTTAAAAGTAATTTATTTTTATAATGGGGTTTAACTGCTTATCACGGCTGTGTTTATGCGGATTTACACCCACTTGACTCACTTCCAGACAGATATCAATACATAGGTTTTAAGATTGTTACTAGTCACATATATTCTTGTGCGGTGATTAGGGGGTGTTGAGTCCAGTTCACTGAGGAAGGAGTAGGTCTTGTCTATTACATATTGGGTGTATGGAACGGTATCTGAGCGAATTTGAAACCCTTGTTTTATGCATCACCCCACCTCACCTTTCCCGTTAAGCAGCCATAGTGTGTTTTCTAAACGTGTGACTCTGTTCTGTTTTGTAATTCAGTTCAAGTGTACCGGTTTTTACATTCCCTCTATAAGTGATAGCTTATGATAAGTGTCTTTTTCTGTGTGACTTATTTCACTTAGAATCGTCGTACCTAAGTCCACTCATCTTGCTTCTACTAGCCTTATGACATTGATTTCATGTCTGAGTGATATTCCATTGTACATAAGGACCACAACTTTTTTATCCATTTTTCTCTTTCCTGGGATATTTAAGGTATCATGAAGTGGAGGTTCTTCTCAACAGAGCAGCCCCAAACTTTGGGGTGCCTGTGTCTTGCTGATTTTTAGTTTTCCCAATTTATACGCCCATGAGTGGACGTGCCCTATGCTCACTAAGCTGTGTTTTTTCGATGTTTCAGGACACACCGTACACTTCTCCAGAGTGGCTGTTGGCAATTTACATCCCGCCCATCAGCGTAGCAAGGCTGCCATTTCTCCATGGCCTGTCCTGCATTTCTGGTTTTGACACTTTTTGCAGCATGACCCTTTTGACCGATGGGAAGCGAGACTTCTTTGTAGCGCTGATTTGCCTTTCCAGGTTGCTTGGTTGGCCAAAAAGGGCGTATGCGTTTTTTCCTGAATATATTCAGGAAAAAACGCATACGCCCTTTTTGGCCAAGGGCATCATTGTCGACGTTTTGCCGCTTTTCATGTGCCTTAAAGGCGATTCGAATCTACCTCCTGAAATATGTTTCCTGCAATTGTGCCTTGCTTTCAAATCCTCTTCGTTGCCTTCCCTCAATATATCTGTGGATGAGAGTTATCACTTATAACTCTGTGGGTTTGTGAATTGCAGTGCCCCTGAGCTCCATTTTTCAACTGTCTTTTTTGAGAGCTGGCCGCAAAAGCACGGGATTGCCTCAGGCCCTATTCTGGTTCCTGGCAGCAGGCTGAGCCTGTGGTTAATTCTTCTTCCTGATGGGAAAATACAGTGACCTGTGCCTGTCCCAACAGCTAGATCTAGTCTCTCATTGGTTGCCCCTCTTCCCGTTCATCCTCAGGACAAATTGCAACCTGTAGGGAACAGGAGGTTAAAGGTGCTGATTCTCCAAGTAGGGAGATTGCTAGTAAAGTAGCTGGAATGGCGAACCCGAGCACAAGGAGATGAGAAATGAGGTGCGTTTTAGAAACCTTTCAAAATCACACGGTGTACCATCTTCTGAGTTTCTCATGCATGTTTTCGATGTAGGAAGATGCCCTTGAACCTGGAGACTTGGGACCCATGGGATGGGTACCACGCAGTATTACTTTAAATGGTCTGCGTTTGCTCACCCAACCTAACCCAACCTTTCAGCCCCAAGACTGTCCACCCTTATGTCTCATCCAGCTGTGCGTGTAGATATGGTCAATCCAGGTTGCATCACAGCCTCTGAACGAATTTTGAAAGAATTTCTCTCTCTTTCACTGTCTTTGTTTTACGGGTTTTTAAAAGTAATTTATTTTTATAATGGGGTTTAACTGCTTTTCACGGCTGTGTTTATGCGGATTTACACCCACTTGACTCACTTCCAGACAGATATCAATACATAGGTTTTAAGATTGTTACTAGTCACATATATTCTTGTGCGGTGATTAGGGGGTGTTGAGTCCAGTTCACTGAGGAAGGAGTAGGTCTTGTCTATTACATATTGGGTGTATGGAACGGTATCTGAGCGAATTTGAAACCCTTGTTTTATGCATCACCCCACCTCACCTTTCCCGTTAAGCAGCCATAGTGTGTTTTCTAAAAGTGTGATTCTGTTCTGTTCTGTAATTCAGTTCAAGTGTAGCGGTTTTTACATTCCCTCTATAAGTGATAGCTTATGATAAGTGTCTTTTTCTGTGTGACTTATTTCACTTAGAATCGTCGTACCTAAGTCCACTCATCTTGCTTCTACTAGCCTTATGACATTGATTTCATGTCTGAGTGATATTGCATTGTACATAAGGACCACAACTTCTTTATCCATTTTTCTCTTTCCTGGGATATTTAAGGTGTCATGAAGTGGAGGTTCTTGTCAACAGAGCAGCCCTAAACTTTGGGGTGCCTGTGTCTTGCTGATTTTTAGTTTTCCCAATTTATACGCCCATGAGTGGACGTGCCCTATGCTCCCTAAGCTGTGTTTTTTCGATGTTTCAGGACACACCGTACACTTCTCCAGAGTGGCTGTTGGCAATTAACATCCCGCCCATCAGCGTAGCAAGGCTGCCATTTCTCCATGGCCTGTCCTGCATTTCTGGTTTTGACACTTTTTGCAGCATGACCCTTTTGACCGATGGGAAGCGAGACTTCTTTGTAGCACTGATTTGCCTTTCCAGGTTGCTTGGTTGGCCAAAAAGGGCGTATGCGTTTTTTCCTGAATATATTCAGGAAAAAACGCATACGCCCTTTTTGGCCAAGGGCATCATTGTCGACGTTTTGCCGCTTTTCATGTGCTTTAAAGGCGATTCGAATCTACCTCCTGAAACCTGTTTCCTGCAATTCTGCCTTGCTTTCAAATCCTCTTCGTTGCCTTCCCTCAATATATTTGTGGACGAGAGTTATCATTTATAACTCAGCAGGTTTGTGAATGGCAGTCCCCCTGAGCTCCATTTTTCAACTGTCTTTTTTGGGAGCTGGCCGCAAAAGCACGGGATTGCCTCAGGCCCTATTCTGGTTCCGGGCGGCAGGCTGAGCCTGTGGTTAATTCTTCTTCCTGATGGGAAAATAGAGTGACCTGTGCCTGTCCCAACACCTAGATCTATTCTCTCATTGGTTTCCCCTCTTCCCGTTCATCCTCAGGACAAATTGCAACCTGTACAGAACAGGAGGTTAAAGGTGCTGATTCTCCAAGTAGGGAGATTGCTAGTGAAGTAGCTGGAATGGCGAACCCGAGCACAAGGAGATGAGAAATGAGGTGCGTTTTAGAAACCTTTCAAAATCACACGGTGTACCTTCTTCTGGGTTCCTCATGCAAGTTTTCGATGTAGGAAGATGCCCTTGAACCTGGAGATTTGGGACCCATGGGATGGGTACCATGCAGTATTACTTTAAAGGGTCTGCGTTTGCTCACCCAACCTCACCCAACCTCTCAGCCCCAAGAGTGTCCACCCTTATGTCTCATCCAGCTGTGGGTCTAGATATGGTCAATCCAGGTTGCATCACAGCCCCTGAACGAATTTTGTAAAAATTTCTCTCTCTTTCACTGTCTTTGTTTTACGGGTTTTTAAAAGTAATTTATTTTTATATTGGGGTTTAGCTGCTTTTCACGGCTGTGTTTATGCGACTTTACACCCACTTGACTCACTTCCAGACAGATATCAATACATAGGTTTTAAGATTGTTACTAGTCACATATATTCTTGTGCGGTGAATAGGGGGTGTTGAGTCCAGTTCACTGAGCAAGGAGTAGGTCTTTTCTATTACATATTGGGTGTATGGAACGGTATCTGAGCGAATTTGAACCCCTTGTTTTATGCATCACCCCACCTCACCTTTCCCGTTAAGCAGCCATAGTGTGTTTTCTAAACGTGTGATTCTGTTCTGTTCTGTAATTCAGTTCAAGTGTAGCGGTTTTTACATTCCCTCTATAAGTGATAGCTTATGATAAGTGTCTTTTTCTGTGTGACTTATTTCACTTAGAATCGTCGTACCTAAGTCCACTCATCTTGCTTCTACTAGCCTTATGACATTGATTTCATGTCTGAGTGATATTCCATTGTACATAAGGACCACAACTTCTTTATCCATTTTTCTCTTTCCTGGGATATTTAAGGTGTCATGAAGTGGAGGTTCTTGTCAACAGAGCAGCCCTAAACTTTGGGGTGCCTGTGTCTTGCTGATTTTTAGTTTTCCCAATTTATACGCCCATGAGTGGACATGCCCTATGCTCCCTAAGCTGTGTTTTTTCGATGTTTCAGGACACACCGTACACTTCTCCAGAGTGGCTGTTGGCAACTTACATCCCGTCCATCAGCGTAGCAAGGCTGCCATTTCTCCATGGCCTGTCCTGCATTTCTGGTTTTGACACTTTTTGCAGCATGGCCCTTTTGACCGATGGGAAGCGAGACTTCTTTGTAGCGCTGATTTGCCTTTCCAGGTTGCTTGGTTGGCCAAAAAGGGCGTATGCGTTTTTTCCTGAATATATTCAGGAAAAAACGCATACGCCCTTTTTGGCCAAGGGCATCATTGTCGACGTTTTGCCGCTTTTCATGTGCTTTACAGGCGATTCGAATCTACCTCCTGAAATCTGTTTCCTGCAATTCTGCCTTGCTTTCAAATCCTCTTCGTTGCCTTCCCTCAATATATCTGTGGATGAGAATTATCATTTATAACTCTGCGGGTTTGTGAATTGCAGTGTCCCTGAGCTCCATTTTTCAACTCGCTTTTTTGGGAGCTGGCCGCAAAAGCGCGGGATTGCCTCAGGCCCTATTCTGCTTCTGGGCGGCAGGCTGAGCCTGTGGTTAATTCTTCTTCCTGATGGGAAAATAGAGTGACCTGTGCCTGTCCCAACACCTAGATCTAGTCTCTCATTGGTTGCCCCTCTTCCCGTTCATCCTCAGGACAAATTGCAACCTGTAGGGAACAGGAGGTTAAAGGTGCTGATTCTCCAAGTAAGTTGATTGCTAGTAAAGTAGCTGGAAAGGCGACCCCGAGCACAAGGAGATGAGAAATGGGGTGTGTTTTAGAAACCTTTCAAAATCACACGGTGTACCATCTTCTGAGTTTCTCATGCATGTTTTCGATGTAGGAAGATGCCCTTGAACCTGGAGATTTGGGACCCATGGGATGGGTACCACGCAGTATTACTTTAAAGGGTCTGCGTTTGCTCACCCAACCTCTCAGCCCCAAGAGTGTCCACCCTTATGTCTCATCCAGCTGTGGGTCTAGATATGGTCAATCCAGGTGGCATCACAGCCCCTGAACGAATTTTGTAAGAATTTCTCTCTCTTTCACTGTCTTTGTTTTACGGGTTTTTAAAAGTAATTTATTTTTATAATGGGGTTTAGCTGCTTTTCACGGCTGTGTTTATGCGGATTTACACCCACTTGACTCACTTCCAGACAGATATCAATACATAGGTTTTAAGATTGTTACTAGTCACATATATTCTTGTGCGGTGAATAGGGGGTGTTGAGTCCAGTTCACGGAGCAAGGAGTAGGTCTTGTCTATTACATATTGGGTGTATGGAACGGTATCTGAGCAAATTTGAACCCCTTGTTTTATGCATCACCCCACCTCACCTTTCCCGTTAAGCAGCCATAGTGTGTTTTCTAAACGTGTGACTCTGTTCTGTTTTGTAATTCAGTTCAAGTGTAGCGGTTTTTACATTCCCTCTATAAGTGATAGCTTATGATAAGTGTCTTTTTCTGTGTGACTTATTTCACTTAGAATCGTCGTACCTAAGTCCACTCATCTTGCTTCTACTAGCCTTATGACATTGATTTCATGTCTGAGTGATATTCCATTGTACATAAGGACCATAACTTTTTTATCCATTTTTCTCTTTCCTGGGATATTTAAGGTGTCATGAAGTGGAGGTTCTTGTCAACAGAGCAGCCCCAAACTTTGGGGTGCCTGTGTCTTGCTGATTTTTAGTTTTCCCAATTTATACGCCCATGAGTGGACGTGCCCTATGCTCACTAAGCTGTTTTTTTTCGATGTTTCAGGACACACCGTACACTTCTCCAGAGTGGCTGTTGGCAATTTACATCCCGCCCATCAGCGTAGCAAGGCTGCCATTTCTCCATGGCCTGTCCTGCATTTCTGGTTTTGACACTTTTTGCAGCATGGCCCTTTTGACCCATGGGAAGCGAGACTTCTTTGTAGCGCTGATTTGCCTTTCCAGGTTGCTTGGTTGGCCAAAAAGGGCGTATGCGTTTTTTCCTGAATATATTCAGGAAAAAACGCATACGCCCTTTTTGGCCAAGGGCATCATTGTCGACGTTTTGCTGCTTTTCATGTGCCTTAAAGGCGATTCGAATCTACCTCCTGAAATCTGTTTCCTGCAATTCTGCCTTGCTTTCAAATCCTCTTCGTTGACTTCCCTCAATATATCTGTGGATGAGAGTTATCACTTATAACTCTGCGGGTTTGTGAATTGCAGTGTCCCTGAGCTCCATTTTTCAACTGTCTTTTTTGAGAGCTGGCCGCAAAAGCACGGGATTGCCTCAGGCCCTATTCTGGTTCCTGGCAGCAGGCTGAGCCTGTGGTTAATTCTTCTTCCTGATGGGAAAATAGAGTGACCTGTGCCTGTCCCAACAGCTAGATCTAGTCTCTCATTGGTTGCCCCTCTTCCCGTTCATCCTCAGGACAAATTGCAACCTGTAGGGAACAGGAGGTTAAAGGTGCTGATTCTCCAAGTAGGGAGATTGCTAGTAAAGTAGCTGGAATGGCGAACCCGAGCACAAGGAGATGATAAATGAGGTGCGTTTTAGAAACCTTTCAAAATCACACGGTGTACCATCTTCTGGGTTTCTCATGCATGTTTTCGATGTAGGAAGATGCCCTTGAACCTGGAGACTTGGGACCCATGGGATGGGTACCACGCAGTATTACTTTAAAGGGTCTGCGTTTGCTCACCCAACCTAACCCAAACTTTCAGCCCCAAGACTGTCCACCCTTATGTCTCATCCAGCTGTGCGTGTAGATATGGTCAATCCAGGTTGCATCACAGCCTCTGAACGAATTTTGTAAGAATTTCTCTCTCTTTCACTGTCTTTGTTTTACGGGTTTTTAAAAGTAATTTATTTTTATAATGGGGTTTAGCTGCTTTTCACGGCTGTGTTTATGCGGATTTACACCCACTTGACTCACTTCCAGACAGATATCAATACATAGGTTTTAAGATTGTTACTAGTCACATATATTCTTGTGCGGTGAATAGGGGGTGTTGAGTCCAGTTCACGGAGCAAGGAGTAGGTCTTGTCTATTACATATTGGGTGTATGGAACGGTATCTGAGCGAATTTGAACCCCTTGTTTTATGCATCACCCCACCTCACCTTTCCCGTTAAGCAGCCATAGTGTGTTTTCTAAACGTGTGATTCTGTTCTGTTCTGTAATTCAGTTCAAGTGTAGCGGTTTTTACATTCCCTCTATAAGTGATAGCTTATGATAAGTGTCTTTTTCTGTGTGACTTATTTCACTTAGAATCGTCGTACCTAAGTCCACTCATCTTGCTTCTACTAGCCTTATGACATTGATTTCATGTCTGAGTGATATTGCATTGTACATAAGGACCACAACTTCTTTATCCATTTTTCTCTTTCCTGGGATATTTAAGGTGTCATTAAGTGGAGGTTCTTTTCAACGGAGCAGCCCTAAACTTTGGGGTGCCTGTGTCTTGCTGATTTTTAGTTTTCCCAATTTATACGCCCATGAGTGGACGTGCCCTATGCTCCCTAAGCTGTGTTTTTTCGATGTTTCAGGACACACCGTACACTTCTCCAGAGTGGCTGTTGGCAATTAACATCCCGCCCATCAGCATAGCAAGGCTGCCATTTCTCCATGGCCAGTCCTGCATTTCTGGTTTTGACACTTTTTGCAGCATGGCCCTTTTCACCGTTGGGAAGCGAGACTTCTTTGTAGCGCTGATTTGCCTTTCCAGGTTGCTTGGTTGGCCAAAAAGGGCGTATGCGTTTTTTCCTGAATATATTCAGGAAAAAACGCATACGCCCTTTTTGGCCAAGGGCATCATTGTCGACGTTTTGCCGCTTTTCATGTGCTTTAAAGGCGATTCGAATCTACCTCCTGAAACCTGTTTCCTGCAATTCTGCCTTGCTTTCAAATCCTCTTCGTTGCCTTCCCTCAATATATTTGTGGACGAGAGTTATCATTTATAACTCAGCAGGTTTGTGAATGGCAGTCCCCCTGAGCTCCATTTTTCAACTGTCTTTTTTGGGAGCTGGCCGCAAAAGCACGGGATTGCCTCAGGCCCTATTCTGGTTCCCGGCGGCAGGCTGAGCCTGTGGTTAATTCTTCTTCCTGATGGGAAAATAGAGTGACCTGGGCCTGTCCCAACACCTAGATCTAGTCTCTCATTGGTTGCCCCTCTTCCCGTTCATCCTCAGGACAAATTGCAACCTGTACAGAACAGGAGGTTAAAGGTGCTGATTCTCCAAGGAGGGAGATTGCTAGTGAAGTAGCTGGAATGGCGAACCCGAGCACAAGGAGATGAGAAATGAGGTGCGTTTTAGAAACCTTTCAAAATCACACGGTGTACCTTCTTCTGGGTTCCTCATGCAAGTTTTCGATGTAGGAAGATGCCCTTGAACCTGGAGATTTGGGACCCATGGGATGGGTACCACGCAGTATTACTTTAAAGGGTCTGCGTTTGCTCACCCAACCTCTCAGCCCCAAGAGTGTCCACCCTTATGTCTCATCCAGCTGTGGGTCTAGATATGGTCAATCCAGGTGGCATCACAGCCCCTGAACGAATTGTGTAAGAATTTCTCTCTCTTTCACTGTCTTTGTTTTACGGGTTTTTAAAAGTAATTTATTTTTATAATGGGGTTTAGCTGCTTTTCACGGCTGTGTTTATGCGGATTTACACCCACTTGACTCACTTCCAGACAGATATCAATACATAGGTTTTAAGATTGTTACTAGTCACATATATTCTTGTGCGGTGAATAGGGGGTGTTGAGTCCAGTTCACGGAGCAAGGAGTAGGTCTTGTCTATTACATATTGGGTGTATGGAACGGTATCTGAGCGAATTTGAACCCCTTGTTTTATGCATCACCCCACCTCACCTTTCCCGTTAAGCAGCCATAGTGTGTTTTCTAAACGTGTGACTCTGTTCTATTTTGTAATTCAGTTCAAGTGTAGCGGTTTTTACATTCCCTCTATAAGTGATAGCTTATGATAAGTGTCTTTTTCTGTGTGACTTATTTCACTTAGAATCGTCGTACCTAAGTCCACTCATCTTGCTTCTACTAGCCTTATGACATTGATTTCATGTCTGAGTGATATTCCATTGTACATAAGGACCACAACTTTTTTATCCATTTTTCTCTTTCCTGGGATATTTAAGGTGTCATGAAGTGGAGGTTCTTGTCAACAGAGCAGCCCCAAACTTTGGGGTGCCTGTGTCTTGCTGATTTTTAGTTTTCCCAATTTATACGCCCATGAGTGGACGTGCCCTATGCTCACTAAGCTGTGTTTTTTCGATGTTTCAGGACACACCGTACACTTCTCCAGAGTGGCTGTTGGCAATTTACATCCCGCCCATCAGCGTAGCAAGGCTGCCATTTCTCCATGGCCTGTCCTGCATTTCTGGTTTTGACACTTTTTGCAGCATGGCCGTTTTGACCCATGGGAAGCGAGACTTCTTTGTAGCGCTGATTTGCCTTTCCAGGTTGCTTGGTTGGCCAAAAAGGGCGTATGCGTTTTTTCCTGAATATATTCAGGAAAAAACGCATACGCCCTTCTTGGCCAAGGGCATCATTGTCGACGTTTTGCCGCTTTTCATGTGCCTTAAAGGCGATTCGAATCTACCTCCTGAAATCTGTTTCCTGCAATTCTGCCTTGCTTTCAAATCCTCTTCGTTGACTTCCCTCAATATATCTGTGGATGAGAGTTATCACTTATAACTCTGCGGGTTTGTGAATTGCAGTGTCCCTGAGCTCCATTTTTCAACTGTCTTTTTTGAGAGCTGGCCGCAAAAGGACGGGATTGCCTCAGGCCCTATTCTGGTTCCCGGCGGCAGGCTGAGCCTGTGGTTAATTCTTCTTCCTGATGGGAAAATAGAGTGACCTGGGCCTGTCCCAACACCTAGATCTAGTCTCTCATTGGTTGCCCCTCTTCCCGTTCATCCTCAGGACAAATTGCAACCTGTACAGAACAGGAGGTTAAAGGTGCTGATTCTCCAAGGAGGGAGATTGCTAGTGAAGTAGCTGGAATGGCGAACCCGAGCACAAGGAGATGAGAAATGAGGTGCGTTTTAGAAACCTTTCAAAATCACACGGTGTACCTTCTTCTGGGTTCCTCATGCAAGTTTTCGATGTAGGAAGATGCCCTTGAACCTGGAGATTTGGGACCCATGGGATGGGTACCACGCAGTATTACTTTAAAGGGTCTGCGTTTGCTCACCCAACCTCTCAGCCCCAAGAGTGTCCACCCTTATGTCTCATCCAGCTGTGGGTCTAGATATGGTCAATCCAGGTGGCATCACAGCCCCTGAACGAATTGTGTAAGAATTTCTCTCTCTTTCACTGTCTTTGTTTTACGGGTTTTTAAAAGTAATTTATTTTTATAATGGGGTTTAGCTGCTTTTCACGGCTGTGTTTATGCGGATTTACACCCACTTGACTCACTTCCAGACAGATATCAATACATAGGTTTTAAGATTGTTACTAGTCACATATATTCTTGTGCGGTGAATAGGGGGTGTTGAGTCCAGTTCACGGAGCAAGGAGTAGGTCTTGTCTATTACATATTGGGTGTATGGAACGGTATCTGAGCGAATTTGTACCCCTTGTTTTATGCATCACCCCACCTCACCTTTCCCGTTAAGCAGCCATAGTGTGTTTTCTAAACGTGTGACTCTGTTCTATTTTGTAATTCAGTTCAAGTGTAGCGGTTTTTACATTCCCTCTATAAGTGATAGCTTATGATAAGTGTCTTTTTCTGTGTGACTTATTTCACTTAGAATCGTCGTACCTAAGTCCACTCATCTTGCTTCTACTAGCCTTATGACATTGATTTCATGTCTGAGTGATATTCCATTGTACATAAGGACCACAACTTTTTTATCCATTTTTCTCTTTCCTGGGATATTTAAGGTGTCATGAAGTGGAGGTTCTTGTCAACAGAGCAGCCCCAAACTTTGGGGTGCCTGTGTCTTGCTGATTTTTAGTTTTCCCAATTTATACGCCCATGAGTGGACGTGCCCTATGCTCACTAAGCTGTGTTTTTTCGATGTTTCAGGACACACCGTACACTTCTCCAGAGTGGCTGTTGGCAATTTACATCCCGCCCATCAGCGTAGCAAGGCTGCCATTTCTCCATGGCCTGTCCTGCATTTCTGGTTTTGACACTTTTTGCAGCATGGCCCTTTTGACCCATGGGAAGCGAGACTTCTTTGTAGCGCTGATTTGCCTTTCCAGGTTGCTTGGTTGGCCAAAAAGGGCGTATGCGTTTTTTCCTGAATATATTCATGAAAAAACGCATACGCCCTTTTTGGCCAAGGGCATCATTGTCGACGTTTTGCCGCTTTTCATGTGCCTTAAAGGCGATTCGAATCTACCTCCTGAAATCTGTTTCCTGCAATTCTGCCTTGCTTTCAAATCCTCTTCGTTGACTTCCCTCAATATATCTGTGGATGAGAGTTATCACTTATAACTCTGCGGGTTTGTGAATTGCAGTGTCCCTGAGCTCCATTTTTCAACTGTCTTTTTTGAGAGCTGGCCGCAAAAGGACGGGATTGCCTCAGGCCCTATTCTGGTTCCTGCAGCAGGCTGAGCCTGTGGTTAATTCTTCTTCCTGATGGGGAAATTAGAGTGACCTGTGCCTGTCCCAACAGCTAGATCTAGTCTCTCATTGGTTGCCCCTCTTCCCGTTCATCCTCAGGACAAATTGCAACCTGTAGGGAACAGGAGGTTAAAGGTGCTGATTCTCCAAGTAAGTTGATTGCTAGTAAAGTAGCTGGAAAGGCGAACCCGAGCACAAGGAGATGAGAAATGGGGTGTGTTTTAGAAACCTTTCAAAATCACACGGTGTACCATCTTCTGAGTTTCTCATGCATGATTTCGATGTAGGAAGATGCCCTTGAACCTGGAGATTTGGGACCCATGGGATGGGTATCACGCAGTATTACTTTAAAGGATCTGCGTTTGCTCACCCAACCTCTCAGCCCCAAGAGTGTCCACCCTTATGTCTCATCCAGCTGTGGGTCTAGATATGGTCAATCCAGGTGGCATCACAGCCCCTGAACGAATTTTGTAAGAATTTCTCTCTCTTTCACTGTCTTTGTTTTACGGGTTTTTAAAAGTAATTTATTTTTATAATGGGGTTTAGCTGCTTTTCACGGCTGTGTTTATGCGGATTTACACCTACTTGACTCACTTCCAGACAGATATCAATACATAGGTTTTAAGATTGTTACTAGTCACATATATTCTTGTGCGGTGAATAGGGGGTGTTGAGTCCAGTTCACGGAGCAAGGAGTAGGTCTTGTCTATTACATATTGGGTGTATGGAACGGTATCTGAGCAAATTTGAACCCCTTGTTTTATGCATCACCCCCACCTCACCTTTCCCGTTAAGCAGCCATAGTGTGTTTTCTAAACGTGTGACTCTCTTCTGTTTTGTAATTCAGTTCAAGTGTAGCGGTTTTTACATTCCCTCTATAAGTGATAGCTTATGATAAGTGTCTTTTTCTGTGTGACTTATTTCACTTAGAATCGTCGTACCTAAGTCCACTCATCTTGCTTCTACTAGCCTTATGACATTGATTTCATGTCTGAGTGATATTCCATTGTACATAAGGACCACAACTTTTTTATCCATTTTTCTCTTTCCTGGGATATTTAAGGTGTCATGAAGTGGAGGTTCCTGTCAACAGAGCAGCCCCAAACTTTGGGGTGCCTGTGTCTTGCTGATTTTTAGTTTTCCCAATTTATACGCCCATGAGTGGACGTGCCCTATGCTCACTAAGCTGTTTTTTTTCGATGTTTCAGGACACACCGTACACTTCTCCAGAGTGGCTGTTGGCAATTTACATCCCGCCCATCAGCGTAGCAAGGCTGCCATTTCTCCATGGCCTGTCCTGCATTTCTGGTTTTGACACTTTTTGCAGCATGGCCCTTTTGACCCATGGGAAGCGAGACTTCTTTGTAGCGCTGATTTGCCTTTCCAGGTTGCTTGGTTGGCCAAAAAGGGCGTATGCGTTTTTTCCTGAATATATTCAGGAAAAAACGCATACGCCCTTTTTGGCCAAGGGCATCATTGTCGACGTTTTGCCGCTTTTCATGTGCCTTAAAGGCGATTCGAATCTACCTCCTGAAATCTGTTTCCTGCAATTCTGCCTTGCTTTCAAATCCTCTTCGTTGACTTCCCTCAATATATCTGTGGATGAGAGTTATCACTTATAACTCTGCGGGTTTGTGAATTGCAGTGTCCCTGAGCTCCATTTTTCAACTGTCTTTTTTGAGAGCTGGCCGCAAAAGCACGGGATTGCCTCAGGCCCTATTCTGGTTCCTGGCAGCAGGCTGAGCCTGTGGTTAATTCTTCTTCCTGATGGGAAAATAGAGTGACCTGTGCCTGTCCCAACAGCTAGATCTAGTCTCTCATTGGTTGCCCCTCTTTCCGTTCATCCTCAGGACAATTTGCAACCTGTAGGGAACAGGAGGTTAAAGGTGCTGATTCTCCAAGTAGGGAGATTGCTAGTAATGTAGCTGGAATGGCGAACCCGAGCACAAGGAGATGAGAAATGAGGTGCGTTTTAGAAACCTTTCAAAATCACATGGTGTACCATCTTCTGAGTTTCTCATGCATGTTTTCGATGTAGGAAGATGCCCTTGAACCTGGAGACTTGGGACCCATGGGATGGGTACCACGCAGTATTACTTTAAAGGGTCTGCGTTTGCTCACCCAACCTAACCCAACCTTTCAGCCCCAAGACTGTCCACCCTTATGTCTCATCCAGCTGTGCGTGTAGATATGGTCAATCCAGGTTGCATCACAGCCTCTGAACGAATTTTGTAAGAATTTCTCTCTCTTTCACTGTCTTTGTTTTACGGGTTTTTAAAAGTAATTTAGTTTTATAATGGGGTTTAGCTGCTTTTCACGGCTGTGTTTATGCGGATTTACACCCACTTGACTCACTTCCAGACAGATATCAATACATAGGTTTTAAGATTGTTACTAGTCACATATATTCTTGTGCGGTGAATAGGGGGTGTTGAGTCCAGTTCACTGAGCAAGGAGTAGGTCTTGTCTATTACATATTGGGTGTATGGAACGGTATCTGAGCGAATTTGAAACCCTTGTTTTATGCATCACCCCACCTCACCTTTCCCGTTAAGCAGCCATAGTGTGTTTTCTAAACGTGTGATTCTGTTCTGTTCTGTAATTCAGTTCAAGTGTAGCGGTTTTTACATTCCCTCTATAAGTGATAGCTTATGATAAGTGTCTTTTTCTGTGTGACTTATTTCACTTAGAATCGTCGTACCTAAGTCCACTCATCTTGCTTCTACTAGCCTTATGACATTGATTTCATGTCTGAGTGATATTCCATTGTACATAAGGACCACAACTTCTTTATCCATTTTTCTCTTTCCTGGGATATTTAAGGTGTCATGAAGTGGAGGTTCTTGTCAACAGAGCAGCCCTAAACTTTGGGGTGCCTGGGTCTTGCTGATTTTTAGTTTTCCCAATTTATACGCCCATGAGTGGACGTGCCCTATGCTCCCTAAGCTGTGTTTTTTCGATGTTTCAGGACACGCCGTACACTTCTCCAGAGTGGCTGTTGGCAATTAACATCCCGCCCATCAGCGTAGCAAGGCTGCCATTTCTCCACGGCCTGTCCTGCATTTCTGGTTTTGACACATTTTGCAGCATGACCCTTTTGACCGATGGGAAGCGAGACTTCTTTGTAGCACTGATTTGCATTTCCAGGTTGCTTGGTTGGCCAAAAAGGGCGTATGCGTTTTTTCCTGAATATATTCAGGAAAAAACGCATACGCCCTTTTTGGCCAAGGGCATCATTGTCGACGTTTTGCCGCTTTTCATGTGCTTTAAAGGCGATTCGAATCTACCTCCTGAAACCTGTTTCCTGCAATTCTGCCTTGCTTTCAAATCCTCTTCGTTGCCTTCCCTCAATATATTTGTGGACGAGAGTTATCATTTATAACTCAGCAGGTTTGTGAATGGCAGTCCCCCTGAGCTCCATTTTTCAACTGTCTTTTTTGGGAGCTGGCCGCAAAAGCACGGGATTGCCTCAGGCCCTATTCTGGTTCCCGGCGGCAGGCTGAGCCTGTGGTTAATTCTTCTTCCTGATGGGAAAATAGAGTGACCTGTGCCTGTCCCAACAGCTAGATCTAGTCTCTCATTGATTGCCCCTCTTCCCGTTCATCCTCAGGACAAATTGCAACCTGTACAGAACAGGAGGTTAAAGGTGCTGATTCTCCAAGTAGGGAGATTGCTAGTGAAGTAGCTGGAATGGCGAACCCGAGCACAAGGAGATGAGAAATGAGGTGCGTTTTAGAAATCTTTCAAAATCACAAGGTGTACCTTCTTCTGGGTTCCTCATGCAAGTTTTCGATGTAGGAAGATGCCCTTGAACCTGGAGATTTGGGACCCATGGGATGGGTACCATGCAGTATTACTTTAAAGGGTCTGCGTTTGCTCACCTAACCTCACCCAACCTCTCAGCCCCAAGAGTGTCCACCCTTATGTCTCATCCAGCTGTGGGTCTAGATATGGTCAATCCAGGTTGCATCACAGCCCCTGAACGAATTTTGTAAGAATTTCTCTCTCTTTCACTGTCTTTGTTTTACGGGTTTTTAAAAGTAATTTATTTTTATAATGGGGTTTAGCTGCTTTTCACGGCTGTGTTTATGCGGCTTTACACCCACTTGACTCACTTCCAGACAGATATCAATACATAGGTTTTAAGATTGTTACTAGTCACATATATTCTTGTGCGGTGAATAGGGGGTGTTGAGTCCAGTTCACTGAGCAAGGAGTAGGTTTTTCTATTACATATTGGGTGTATGAAACGGTATCTGAGCGAATTTGAACCCCTTGTTTTATGCATCACCCCACCTCACCTTTCCCGTTAAGCAGCCATAGTGTGTTTTCTAAACGTGTGATTCTGTTCTGTTCTGTAATTCAGTTCAAGTGTAGCGGTTTTTACATTCCCTCTATAAGTGATAGCTTATGATAAGTGTCTTTTTCTGTGTGACTTATTTCACTTAGAATCGTCGTACCTAAGTCCACTCATCTTGCTTCTACTAGCCTTATGACATTGATTTAATGTCTGAGTGATATTCCATTGTACATAAGGACCACAACTTCTTTATCCATTTTTCTCTTTCTTGGGATATTTAAGGTGTCATGAAGTGGAGGTTCTTGTCAACAGAGCAGCCCTAAACTTTGGGGTGCCTGTGTCTTGCTGATTTTTAGTTTTCCCAATTTATACGCCCATGAGTGGACATGCCCTATGCTCCCTAAGCTGTGTTTTTTCGATGTTTCAGGACACACCGTACACTTCTCCAGAGTGGCTGTTGGCAACTTACATCCCGCCCATCAGCGTAGCAAGGCTGCCATTTCTCCATGGCCTGTCCTGCATTTCTGGTTTTGACACTTTTTGCAGCATGGCCCTTTTGACCGATGGGAAGCGAGACTTCTTTGTAGCGCTGATTTGCCTTTCCAGGTTGCTTGGTTGGCAAAAAAGGGCGTATGCGTTTTTTCCTGAATATATTCAGGAAAAAACGCATACGCCCTTTTTGGCCAAGGGCATCATTGTCGACGTTTTGCCGCTTTTCATGTGCTTTACAGGCGATTCGAATCTACCTCCTGAAATCTGTTTCCTGCAATTCTGCCTTGCTTTCAAATCCTCTTCGTTGCCTTCCCTCAATATATCTGTGGATGAGAGTTATCATTTATAACTCTGCGGGTTTGTGAATTGCAGTGTCCCTGAGCTCCATTTTTCAACTCGCTTTTTTGGGAGCTGGCCGCAAAAGCGCGGGATTGCCTCAGGCCCTATTCTGCTTCTGGGCGGCAGGCTGAGCCTGTGGTTAATTCTTCTTCCTGATGGGAAAATAGAGTGACCTGTGCCTGTCCCAACACATAGATCTAGTCTCTCATTGGTTGCCCCTCTTCCCGTTCATCCTCAGGACAAATTGCAACCTGTAGGGAACAGGAGGTTAAAGGTGCTGATTCTCCAAGTAAGTTGATTGCTAGTAAAGTAGCTGGAAAGGCGAACCCGAGCACAAGGAGATGAGAAATGGGGTGTGTTTTAGAAAGCTTTCAAAATCACACGGTGTACCATCTTCTGAGTTTCTCATGCATGTTTTCGATGTAGGAAGATGCCCTTGAACCTGGAGATTTTGGACCCATGGGATGGGTACCACGCAGTATTACTTTAAAGGGTCTGCGTTTGCTCACCCAAACTCTCAGCCCCAAGAGTGTCCACCCTTATGTCTCATCCAGCTGTGGGTCTAGATATGGTCAATCCAGGTTGCATCTCAGCCCATGATCGAATTTTGTAAGAATTTCTCTCTCTTTCACTGTCTTTGTTTTACGGGTTTTTAAAAGTAATTTATTTTTATAATGGGGTTTAGCTGCTTTTCACGGCTGTGTTTATGCGGATTTACACCCACTTGACTCACTTCCAGACAGATATCAATACATAGGTTTTAAGATTGTTACTAGTCATATATAGTCTTGTGCGGTGAATAGGGGGTGTTGAGTCCAGTTCACTGAGCAAGGAGTAGGTCTTGTGTATTACATATTGGGTGTATGGAACGGTATCTGAGCGAATTTGAACCCCTTGTTTTATGCATCACCCCACCTCACCTTTCCCGTTAAGCAGCCATAGTGTGTTTTCTAAACGTGTGACTCTGTTCTGTTTTGTAATTCAGTTCAAGTGTAGCGGTTTTTACATTCCCTCTATAAGTGATAGCTTATGATAAGTGTCTTTTTCTGTGTGACTTATTTCACTTAGAATCATCGTACCCAAGTCCACTCATCTTGCTTCTACTAGCCTTATGACATTGATTTCATGTCTGAGTGATATTCCATTGTACATAAGGACCACAACTTTTTTATCCATTTTTCTCTTTCCTGGGATATTTAAGGTGTCATGAAGTGGAGGTTCTTGTCAACAGAGCAGCCCCAAACTTTGGGGTGCCTGTGTCTTGCTAATTTTTAGTTTTCCCAATTTATACGCCCATGAGTGGACGTGCCCTATGCTCCCTAAGCTGTGTTTTTTCGATGTTTCAGGACACACCGTACACTTCTCCAGAGTGGCTGTTGGCAATTTACATCCCGCCCATCAGCGTAGCAAGGCTGCCATTTCTCCATGGCCTGTCCTGCATTTCTGGTTTTGACACTTTTTGCAGCATGGCCCTTTTGGCCGATGGGAAGCGAGACTTCTTTGTAGCGCTGATTTGCCTTTCCAGGTTGCTTGGTTGGCCAAAAAGGGCGTATGCGTTTTTTCCTGAATATATTCAGGAAAAAACGCATACGCCCTTTTTGGCCAAGGGCATCATTGTCCACGTTTTGCCGCTTTTCATGTGCCTTAAAGGCGATTCGAATCTACCTCCTGAAATCTGTTTCCTGCAATTCTGCCTTGCTTTCAAATCCTCTTCGTTGCCTTCCCTCAATATATCTGTGGATGAGAGTTATCACTTATAACTCTGCGGGTTTGTGAATTGCAGTGTCCCTGAGCTCCATTTTTCAACTGTCTTTTTTGAGAGCTGGCCGCAAAAGCACGGGATTGCCTCAGGCCCTATTCTGGTTCCTGGCAGCAGGCTGAGCCTGTGGTTAATTCTTCTTCCTGATGGGAAAATAGAGTGACCTGTGCCTGTCCCAACAGCTAGATCTAGTCTCTCATTGGTTGCCCCTCTTTCCGTTCATCCTCAGGACAATTTGCAACCTGTAGGGAACAGGAGGTTAAAGGTGCTGATTCTCCAAGTAGGGAGATTGCTAGTAAAGTAGCTGGAATGGCGAACCCGAGCACAAGGAGATGAGAAATGAGGTGCGTTTTAGAAACCTTTCAAAATCACATGGTGTACCATCTTCTGAGTTTCTCATGCATGTTTTCGATGTAGGAAGATGCCCTTGAACCTGGAGACTTGGGACCCATGGGATGGGTACCACGCAGTATTACTTTAAAGGGTCTGCGTTTGCTCACCCAACCTAACCCAACCTTTCAGCCCCAAGACTGTCCACCCTTATGTCTCATCCAGCTGTGCGTGTAGATATGGTCAATCCAGGTTGCATCACAGCCTCTGAACGAATTTTGTAAGAATTTCTCTCTCTTTCACTGTCTTTGTTTTACGGGTTTTTAAAAGTAATTTATTTTTATAATGGGGTTTAGCTGCTTTTCACGGCTGTGTTTATGCGGATTTACACCCACTTGACTCACTTCCAGACAGATATCAATACATAGGTTTTAAGATTGTTACTAGTCACATATATTCTTGTGCGGTGAATAGGGGGTGTTGAGTCCAGTTCACTGAGCAAGGAGTAGGTCTTGTCTATTACATATTGGGTGTATGGAACGGTATCTGAGCGAATTTGAAACCCTTGTTTTATGCATCACCCCACCTCACCTTTCCCGTTAAGCAGCCATAGTGTGTTTTCTAAACGTGTGATTCTGTTCTGTTCTGTAATTCAGTTCAAGTGTAGCGGTTTTTACATTCCCTCTATAAGTGATAGCTTATGATAAGTGTCTTTTTCTGTGTGACTTATTTCACTTAGAATCGTCGTACCTAAGTCCACTCATCTTGCTTCTACTAGCCTTATGACATTGATTTCATGTCTGAGTGATATTGCATTGTACATAAGGACCACAACTTCTTTATCCATTTTTCTCTTTCCTGGGATATTTAAGGTGTCATGAAGTGGAGGTTCTTGTCAACAGAGCAGCCCTAAACTTTGGCGTGCCTGTGTCTTGCTGATTTTTAGTTTTCCCAATTTATACGCCCATGAGTGGATGTGCCCTATGATCCCTAAGCTGTGTTTTTTCGATGTTTCAGGACACACCGTACACTTCTCCAGAGTGGCTGTTGGCAATTAACATCCCGCCCATCAGCGTAGCAAGGCTGCCATTTCTCCATGGCCTGTCCTGCATTTCTGGTTTTGACACTTTTTGCAGCATGACCCTTTTGACCGATGGGAAGCGAGACTTCTTTGTAGCACTGATTTGCCTTTCCAGGTTGCTTGGTTGGCCAAAAAGGGCGTATGCGTTTTTTCCTGAATATATTCAGGAAAAAACGCATACGCCCTTTTTGGCCAAGGGCATCATTGTCCACGTTTTGCCGCTTTTCATGTGCTTTAAAGGCGATTCGAATCTACCTCCTGAAACCTGTTTCCTGCAATTCTGCCTTGCTTTCAAATCCTCTTCGTTGCCTTCCCTCAATATATTTGTGGACGAGAGTTATCATTTATAACTCAGCAGGTTTGTGAATGGCAGTCCCCCTGAGCTCCATTTTTCAACTGTCTTTTTTGGGAGCTGGCCGCAAAAGCACGGGATTGCCTCAGGCCCTATTCTGGTTCCCGGCGGCAGGCTGAGCCTGTGGTTAATTCTTCTTCCTGATGGGAAAATAGAGTGACCTGTGCCTGTCCCAACACCTAGATCTATTCTCTCATTGGTTTCCCCTCTTCCCGTTCATCCTCAGGACAAATTGCAACCTATACAGAACAGGAGGTTAAAGGTGCTGATTCTCCAAGTAGGGAGATTGCTAGTGAAGTAGCTGGAATGGCGAACCCGAGCACAAGGAGATGAGAAATGAGGTGCGTTTTAGAAACCTTTCAAAATCACACGGTGTACCTTCTTCTGGGTTCCTCATGCAAGTTTTCGATGTAGGAAGATGCCCTTGAACCTGAAGATTTGGGACCCATGGGATGGGTACCATGCAGTATTACTTTAAAGGGTCTGCGTTTGCTCACCCAACCTCACCCAACCTCTCAGCCCCAAGAGTGTCCACCCTTATGTCTCATCCAGCTGTGGGTCTAGATATGGTCAATCCAGGTTGCATCACAGCCCGTGAACGAATTTTGTAAGAATTTCTCTCTCTTTCACTGTCTTTGTTTTACGGGTTTTTAAAAGTAATTTATTTTTATAATGGGGTTTAGCTGCTTTTCACGGCTGTGTTTATGCGGCTTTACACCCACTTGACTCACTTCCAGACAGATATCAATACATAGGTTTTAAGATTGTTACTAGTCATATATTCTTGTGCGATGAATAGGGGGTGTTGAGTCCAGTTCACTGAGCAAGGAGTAGGTTTTTCTATTACATATTGGGTGTATGGAACGGTATCTGAGCGAATTTGAACCCCTTGTTTTATGCCTCACCCCACCTCACCTTTCCCGTTAAGCAGCCATAGTGTGTTTTCTAAACGTGTGATTCTGTTCTGTTCTGTAATTCAGTTCAAGTGTAGCGGTTTTTACATTCCCTCTATAAGTGATAGCTTATGATAAGTGTCTTTTTCTGTGTGACTTATTTCACTTAGAATCGTCGTACCTAAGTCCACTCATCTTGCTTCTACTAGCCTTATGACATTGATTTAATGTCTGAGTGATATTCCATTGTACATAAGGACCACAACTTCTTTATCCATTTTTCTCTTTCCTGGGATATTTAAGGTGTCATGAAGTGGAGGTTCTTGTCAACAGAGCAGCCCTAAACTTTGGGGTGCCTGTGTCTTGCTGATTTTTAGTTTTCCCAATTTATACGCCCATGAGTGGACGTGCCCTATGCTCCCTAAGCTGTGTTTTTTCGATGTTTCAGGACACACCGTACACTTCTCCAGAGTGGCTGTTGGCAACTTACATCCCGCCCATCAGCGTAGCAAGGCTGCCATTTCTCCATGGCCTGTCCTGCATTTCTGGTTTTGACACTTTTTGCAGCATGGCCCTTTTGACCGATGGGAAGCGAGACTTCTTTGTAGCGCTGATTTGCCTTTCCAGGTTGCTTGGTTGGCCAAAAAGGGCGTATGCGTTTTTTCCTGAATATATTCAGGAAAAAACGCATACGCCCTTTTTGGCCAAGGGCATCATTGTCGACGTTTTGCCGCTTTTCATGTGCTTTACAGGCGATTCGAATCTACCTCCTGAAATCTGTTTCCTGCAATTCTGCCTTGCTTTCAAATCCTCTTCGTTGCCTTCCCTCAATATATCTGTGGATGAGAGTTATCACTTATAACTCTGCGGGTTTGTGAATTGCAGTGTCCCTGAGCTCCATTTTTCAACTGTCTTTTTTGAGAGCTGGCCGCAAAAGCACGGGATTGCCTCAGGCCCTATTCTGGTTCCTGGCAGCAGGCTGAGCCTGTGGTTAATTCTTCTTCCTGATGGGAAAATAGAGTGACCTGTGCCTGTCCCAACAGCTAGATCTAGTCTCTCATTGGTTGCCCCTCTTTCCGTTCATCCTCAGGACAATTTGCAACCTGTAGGGAACAGGAGGTTAAAGGTGCTGATTCTCCAAGTAGGGAGATTGCTAGTAAAGTAGCTGGAATGGCGAACCCGAGCACAAGGAGATGAGAAATGAGGTGCGTTTTAGAAACCTTTCAAAATCACATGGTGTACCATCTTCTGAGTTTCTCATGCATGTTTTCGATGTAGGAAGATGCCCTTGAACCTGGAGACTTGGGACCCATGGGATGGGTACCACGCAGTATTACTTTAAAGGGTCTGCGTTTGCTCACCCAACCTAACCCAACCTTTCAGCCCCAAGACTGTCCACCCTTATGTCTCATCCAGCTGTGCGTGTAGATATGGTCAATCCAGGTTGCATCACAGCCTCTGAACGAATTTTGTAAGAATTTCTCTCTCTTTCACTGTCTTTGTTTTACGGGTTTTTAAAAGTAATTTATTTTTATAATGGGGTTTAGCTGCTTTTCACGGCTGTGTTTATGCGGATTTACACCCACTTGACTCACTTCCAGACAGATATCAATACATAGGTTTTAAGATTGTTACTAGTCACATATATTCTTGTGTGGTGATTAGGGGGTGTTGAGTCCAGTTCACTGAGCAAGGAGTAGGTCTTGTCTATTACATATTGGGTGTATGGAACGGTATCTGAGCGAATTTGAAACCCTTGTTTTATGCATCACCCCACCTCACCTTTCCCGTTAAGCAGCCATAGTGTGTTTTCTAAACGTGTGATTCTGTTCTGTTCTGTAATTCAGTTCAAGTGTAGCGGTTTTTACATTCCCTCTATAAGTGATAGCTTATGATAAGTGTCTTTTTCTGTGTGACTTATTTCACTTAGAATCGTCGTACCTAAGTCCACTCATCTTGCTTCTACTAGCCTTATGACATTGATTTCATGTCTGAGTGATATTGCATTGTACATAAGGACCACAACTTCTTTATCCATTTTTCTCTTTCCTGGGATATTTAAGGTGTCATGAAGTGGAGGTTCTTGTCAACAGAGCAGCCCTAAACTTTGGCGTGCCTGTGTCTTGCTGATTTTTAGTTTTCCCAATTTATACGCCCATGAGAGGATGTGCCCTATGATCCCTAAGCTGTGTTTTTTCGATGTTTCAGGACACACCGTACACTTCTCCAGAGTGGCTGTTGGCAATTAACATCCCGCCCATCAGCGTAGCAAGGCTGCCATTTCTCCATGGCCTGTCCTGCATTTCTGGTTTTGACACTTTTTGCAGCATGACCCTTTTGACCGATGGGAAGCGAGACTTCTTTGCAGCACTGATTTGCCTTTCCAGGTTGCTTGGTTGGCCAAAAAGGGCGTATGCGTTTTTTCCTGAATATATTCAGGAAAAAACGCATACGCCCTTTTTGGCCAAGGGCATCATTGTCCACGTTTTGCCGCTTTTCATGTGCTTTAAAGGCGATTCGAATCTACCTCCTGAAACCTGTTTCCTGCAATTCTGCCTTGCTTTCAAATCCTCTTCGTTGCCTTCCCTCAATATATTTGTGGACGAGAGTTATCATTTATAACTCAGCAGGTTTGTGAATGGCAGTCCCCCTGAGCTCCATTTTTCAACTGTCTTTTTTGGGAGCTGGCCGCAAAAGCACGGGATTGCCTCAGGCCCTATTCTGGTTCCCGGCGGCAGGCTGAGCCTGTGGTTAATTCTTCTTCCTGATGGGAAAATAGAGTGACCTGTGCCTGTCCCAACACCTAGATCTATTCTCTCATTGGTTTCCCCTCTTCCCGTTCATCCTCAGGACAAATTGCAACCTATACAGAACAGGAGGTTAAAGGTGCTGATTCTCCAAGTAGGGAGATTGCTAGTGAAGTAGCTGGAATGGCGAACCCGAGCACAAGGAGATGAGAAATGAGGTGCGTTTTAGAAACCTTTCAAAATCACACGGTGTACCTTCTTCTGGGTTCCTCATGCAAGTTTTCGATGTAGGAAGATGCCCTTGAACCTGAAGATTTGGGACCCATGGGATGGGTACCATGCAGTATTACTTTAAAGGGTCTGCGTTTGCTCACCCAACCTCACCCAACCTCTCAGCCCCAAGAGTGTCCACCCTTATGTCTCATCCAGCTGTGGGTCTAGATATGGTCAATCCAGGTTGCATCACAGCCCCTGAACGAATTTTGTAAGAATTTCTCTCTCTTTCACTGTCTTTGTTTTACGGGTTTTTAAAAGTAATTTATTTTTATAATGGGGTTTAGCTGCTTTTCACGGCTGTGTTTATGCGGCTTTACACCCACTTGACTCACTTCCAGACAGATATCAATACATAGGTTTTAAGATTGTTACTAGTCATATATTCTTGTGCGATGAATAGGGGGTGTTGAGTCCAGTTCACTGAGCAAGGAGTAGGTTTTTCTATTACATATTGGGTGTATGGAACGGTATCTGAGCGAATTTGAACCCCTTGTTTTATGCATCACCCCACCTCACCTTTCCCGTTAAGCAGCCATAGTGTGTTTTCTAAACGTGTGATTCTGTTCTGTTCTGTAATTCAGTTCAAGTGTAGCGGTTTTTACATTCCCTCTATAAGTGATAGCTTATGATAAGTGTCTTTTTCTGTGTGACTTATTTCACTTAGAATCGTCGTACCTAAGTCCACTCATCTTGCTTCTACTAGCCTTATGACATTGATTTAATGTCTGAGTGATATTCCATTGTACATAAGGACCACAACTTCTTTATCCATTTTTCTCTTTCCTGGGATATTTAAGGTGTCATGAAGTGGAGGTTCTTGTCAACAGAGCAGCCCTAAACTTTGGGGTGCCTGTGTCTTGCTGATTTTTAGTTTTCCCAATTTATACGCCCATGAGTGGACGTGCCCTATGCTCCCTAAGCTGTGTTTTTTCGATGTTTCAGGACACACCGTACACTTCTCCAGAGTGGCTGTTGGCAACTTACATCCCGCCCATCAGCGTAGCAAGGCTGCCATTTCTCCATGGCCTGTCCTGCATTTCTGGTTTTGACACTTTTTGCAGCATGGCCCTTTTGACCGATGGGAAGCGAGACTTCTTTGTAGCGCTGATTTGCCTTTCCAGGTTGCTTGGTTGGCCAAAAAGGGCGTATGCGTTTTTTCCTGAATATATTCAGGAAAAAACGCATACGCCCTTTTTGGCCAAGGGCATCATTGTCGACGTTTTGCCGCTTTTCATGTGCTTTACAGGCGATTCGAATCTACCTCCTGAAATCTGTTTCCTGCAATTCTGCCTTGCTTTCAAATCCTCTTCGTTGCCTTCCCTCAATATATCTGTGGATGAGAGTTATCATTTATAACTCTGCGGGTTTGTGAATTGCAGTGTCCCTGAGCTCCATTTTTCAACTCGCTTTTTTGGGAGCTGGCCGCAAAAGCGCGGGATTGCCTCAGGCCCTATTCTGCTTCTGGGCGGCAGGCTGAGCCTGTGGTTAATTCTTCTTCCTGATGGGAAAATAGAGTGACCTGTGCCTGTCCCAACACCTAGATCTAGTCTCTCATTGGTTGCCCCTCTTCCCGTTCATCCTCAGGACAAATTGCAACCTGTAGGGAACAGGAGGTTAAAGGTGCTGATTCTCCAAGTAAGTTGATTGCTAGCAAAGTAGCTGGAAAGGCGAACCCGAGCACAAGGAGATGAGAAATGGGGTGTGTTTTAGAAACCTTTCAAAATCACACGGTGTACCATCTTCTGAGTTTCTCATGCATGTTTTCGATGTAGGAAGATGCCCTTGAACCTGGAGATTTGGGACCCATGGGATGGGTACCACGCAGTATTACTTTAAAGGGTCTGCGTTTGCTCACCCAACCTCTCAGCCCCAAGAGTGTCCACCCTTATGTCTCATCCAGCTGTGGGTCTAGATATGGTCAGTCCAGGTTGCATCTCAGCCCCTGATCGAATTTTGTAAGAATTTCTCTCTCTTTCACTGTCTTTGTTTTACGGGTTTTTAAAAGTAATTTATTTTTATAATGGGGTTTAGCTGCTTTTCACGGCTGTGTTTATGCGGATTTACACCCACTTGACTCACTTCCAGACAGATATCAATACATAGGTTTTAAGATTTTTACTAGTCATATATAGTCTTATGCGGTGAATAGGGGGTGTTGAGTCCAGTTCACTGAGCAAGGAGTAGGTCTTGTGTATTACATATTGGGTGTATGGAACGGTATCTGAGCGAATTTGAACCCCTTGTTTTATGCATCACCCCACCTCACCTTTCCCGTTAAGCAGCCATAGTGTGTTTTCTAAACGTGTGACTCTGTTCTGTTTTGTAATTCAGTTCAAGTGTAGCGGTTTTTACATTCCCTCTATAAGTGATAGCTTATGATAAGTGTCTTTTTCTGTGTGACTTATTTCACTTAGAATCATCGTACCCAAGTCCACTCATCTTGCTTCTACTAGCCTTATGACATTGATTTCATGTCTGAGTGATATTCCATTGTACATAAGGACCACAACTTTTTTATCCATTTTTCTCTTTCCTGGGATATTTAAGGTGTCATGAAGTGGAGGTTCTTGTCAACAGAGCAGCCCCAAACTTTGGGGTGCCTGTGTCTTGCTCATTTTTACTTTTCCCAATTTATACGCCCATGAGTGGACGTGCCCTATGGTCCCTAAGCTGTGTTTTTTCGATGTTTCAGGACACACCGTACACTTCTCCAGAGTGGCTGTTGGCAATTTACATCCCGCCCATCAGCGTAGCAAGGCTGCCATTTCTCCATGGCCTGTCCTGCATTTCTGGTTTTGACACTTTTTGCAGCATGTCCCTTTTGGCCGATGGGAAGCGAGACTTCTTTGTAGCGCTGATTTGCCTTTCCAGGTTGCTTGGTTGGCCAAAAAGGGCGTATGCGTTTTTTCCTGAATATATTCAGGAAAAAACGCATACGCCCTTCTTGGCCAAGGGCATCATTGTCGACGTTTTGCCGCTTTTCATGTGCCTTAAAGGCGATTCGAATCTACCTCCTGAAATCTGTTTCCTGCAATTCTGCCTTGCTTTCAAATCCTCTTCGTTGCCTTCCCTCAATATATCTGTGGATGAGAGTTATCACTTATAACTCTGCGGGTTTGTGAATTGCAGTGTCCCTGAGCTCCATTTTTCAACTGTCTTTTTTGAGAGCTGGCCGCAAAAGCACGGGATTGCCTCAGGCCCTATTCTGGTTCCTGGCAGCAGGCTGAGCCTGTGGTTAATTCTTCTTCCTGATGGGAAAATAGAGTGACCTGTGCCTGTCCCAACAGCTAGATCTAGTCTCTCTTTGGTTCTCCCTCTTCCCGTTCATCCCCAGGACAAATTGCAACCTGTATTGAACAGGAGGTTAAAGGTGCTGATTCTCCAAGTAGGGAGATTGCTAGTAAAGTAGCTGGAATGGCGAACCCGAGCACAAGGAGATGAGAAATGAGGTGCGTTTTAGAAACCTTTCAAAATCACACGATGTACCATCTTCTGAGTTTCTCATGCATGTTTTCGATGTAGGAAGATGCCCTTGAACCTGGAGACTTGGGACCCATGGGATGGGTACCACGCAGTATTACTTTAAAGGGTCTGCGTTTGCTCACCCAACCTAACCCAACCTTTCAGCCCCAAGACTGTCCACCCTTATGTCTCATCCAGCTGTGCGTGTAGATATGGTCAATCCAGGTTGCATCACAGCCTCTGAACGAATTTTGTAAGAATTTCTCTCTCTTTCACTGTCTTTGTTTTACGGGTTTTTAAAAGTAATTTAGTTTTATAATGGTGTTTAGCTGCTTTTCACGGCTGTGTTTATGCGGATTTACACCCACTTGACTCACTTCCAGACAGATATCAATACATAGGTTTTAAGATTGTTACTAGTCACATATATTCTTGTGCGGTGAATAGGGGGTGTTGAGTCCAGTTCACTGAGCAAGGAGTAGGTCTTGTCTATTACATATTGGGTGTATGGAACGGTATCTGAGCGAATTTGAAACCCTTGTTTTATGCATCACCCCACCTCACCTTTCCCGTTAAGCAGCCATAGTGTGTTTTCTAAACGTGTGATTCTGTTCTGTTCTGTAATTCAGTTCAAGTGTAGCGGTTTTTACATTCCCTCTATAAGTGATAGCTTATGATAAGTGTCTTTTTCTGTGTGACTTATTTCACTTAGAATCGTCGTACCTAACTCCACTCATCTTGCTTCTACTAGCCTTATGACATTGATTTCATGTCTGAGTGATATTGCATTGTACATAAGGACCACAACTTCTTTATCCATTTTTCTCTTTCCTGGGATATTTAAGGTGTCATGAAGTGGAGGTTCTTGTCAACAGAGCAGCCCTAAACTTTGGGGTGCCTGTGTCTTGCTGATTTTTAGTTTTCCCAATTTATACGCCCATGAGTGGACGTGCCCTATGCTCCCATAGCTGTGTTTTTTCGATGTTTCAGGACACACCGTACACTTCTCCAGAGTGGCTGTTGGCAACTTACATCCCGCTCATCAGCGTAGCAAGGCTGCCATTTCTCCATGGCCTGTCCTGCATTTCTGGTTTTGACACTTTTTGCAGCATGGAGCTTTTGACCGATGGGAAGCGAGACTTCTTTGTAGCGCTGATTTGCATTTCCATGTTGCTTGGTTGGCCAAAAAGGGCGTATGCGTTTTTTCCTGAATATATTCAGGAAAAAACGCAAACGCCCTTCTTGGCCAAGTGCATCATTGTCGACGATTTGCCGCTTTACATGTGCTTTACAGGCGATTCGAATCTACCTCCTGAAATCTGTTTCCTGCAATTCTGCCTTGCTTTCAAATCCTCTTCGTTGCCTTCCCTCAATATATCTGTGGATGAGAGTTATCATTTATAACTCTGCGGGTTTGTGAATTGCAGTGTCCCTGAGCTCCATTTTTCAACTCGCTTTTTTGGGAGCTGGCCGCAAAAGCGCGGGATTGCCTCAGGACCTATTGTGCTTCTGGGCGGCAGGCTGAGCCTGTGATTAATTCTTCTTCCTGATGGGAAAATAGAGTGACCTGTGCCTGTCCCAACACCTAGATCTAGTCTCTCATTGGTTGCCCCTCTTCCCGTTCATCCTCAGGACAAATTGCAACCTGTAGGGAACAGGAGGTTAAAGATGCTGATTCTCCAAGTAAGTTGATTGCTAGTAAAGTAGCTGGAAAGGCGAACCCGAGCACAAGGAGATGAGAAATGGGGTGTGTTTTAGAAACCTTTCAAAATCACACGGTGTACCATCTTCTGAGTTTCTCATGCACGTTTTCGATGTAGGAAGATGCCCTTGAACCTGGAGATTTGGGACCCATGGGATGGGTATCACGCAGTATTACTTTAAAGGGTCTGCGTTTGCTCACCCAACCTCTCAGCCCCAAGAGTGTCCACCCTTATGTCTCATCCAGCTGTGGGTCTAGATATGGTCAATCCAGGTGGCATCACAGCCCCTGAACGAATTTTGTAAGAATTTCTCTCTCTTTCACTGTCTTTGTTTTACGGGTTTTTAAAAGTAATTTATTTTTATAATGCGGTTTAGCTGCTTTTCACGGCTGTGTTTATGCGGATTTACACCCACTTGACTCACTTCCAGACAGATATCAATACATAGGTTTTAAGATTGTTACTAGTCACATATATTCTTGTGCGGTGAATAGGGGGTGTTGAGTCCAGTTCACGGAGCAAGGAGTAGGTCTTGTCTATTACATATTGGGTGTATGGAACGGTATCTGAGCAAATTTGAACTCCTTGTTTTATGCATCACCCCACCTCACCTTTCCCGTTAAGCAGCCATAGTGTGTTTTCTAAACGTGTGACTCTGTTCTGTTTTGTAATTCAGTTCAAGTGTAGCGGTTTTTACATTCCCTCTATAAGTGATAGCTTATGATAAGTGTCTTTTTCTGTGTGACTTATTTCACTTAGAATCGTCGTACCTAAGTCCACTCATCTTGCTTCTACTAGCCTTATGACATTGATTTCATGTCTGAGTGATATTCCATTGTACATAAGGACCACAACTTTTTTATCCATTTTTCTCTTTCCTGGGATATTTAAGGTGTCATGAAGTGGAGGTTCTTGTCAACAGAGCAGCCCCAAACTTTGGGGTGCCTGTGTCTTGCTGATTTTTAGTTTTCCCAATTTATACGCCCATGAGTGGACGTGCCCTATGCTCACTAAGCTGTGTTTTTTCGATGTTTCAGGACACACCGTACACTTCTCCAGAGTGGCTGTTGGCAATTTACATCCCGCCCATCAGCGTAGCAAGGCTGCCATTTCTCCATGGCCTGTCCTGCATTTCTGGTTTTGACACTTTTTGCAGCATGGCCCTTTTGACCCATGGGAAGCGAGACTTCTTTGTAGCGCTGATTTGCCTTTCCAGGTTGCTTGCTTGGCCAAGAAGGGCGTATGCGTTTTTTCCTGAATATATTCAGGAAAAAACGCATACGCCCTTTTTGGCCAAGGGCATCATTGTCGACGTTTTGCCGCTTTTCATGTGCCTTAAAGGCGATTCGAATCTACCTCCTGAAATCTGTTTCCTGCAATTCTGCCTTGCTTTCAAATCCTCTTCGTTGACTTCCCTCAATATATCTGTGGATGAGAGTTATCACTTATAACTCTGCGGGTTTGTGAATTGTAGTGTCCCTGAGCTCCATTTTTCAACTGTCTTTTTTGAGAGCTGGCCGCAAAAGCACGGGATTGCCTCAGGCCCTATTCTGGTTCCTGGCAGCAGGCTGAGCCTGTGGTTAATTCTTCTTCCTGATGGGAAAATAGAGTGACCTGTGCCTGTCCCAACAGCTAGATCTAGTCTCTCTTTGGTTCTCCCTCTTCCCGTTCATCCTCAGGACAAATTGCAACCTGTATTGAACAGGAGGTTAAAGGTGCTGATTCTCCAAGTAGGGAGATTGCTAGTAAAGTAGCTGGAATGGCGAACCCGAGCACAAGGAGATGAGAAATGAGGTGCGTTTTAGAAACCTTTCAAAATCACACGATGTACCATCTTCTGAGTTTCTCATGCATGTTTTCGATGTAGGAAGATGCCCTTGAACCTGGAGACTTGGGACCCATGGGATGGGTACCACGCAGTATTACTTTAAAGGGTCTGCGTTTGCTCACCCAACCTAACCCAACCTTTCAGCCCCAAGACTGTCCACCCTTATGTCTCATCCAGCTGTGCGTGTAGATATGGTCAATCCAGGTTGCATCACAGCCTCTGAACGAATTTTGTAAGAATTTCTCTCTCTTTCACTGTCTTTGTTTTACGGGTTTTTAAAAGTAATTTAGTTTTATAATGGTGTTTAGCTGCTTTTCACGGCTGTGTTTATGCGGATTTACACCCACTTGACTCACTTCCAGACAGATATCAATACATAGGTTTTAAGATTGTTACTAGTCACATATATTCTTGTGCGGTGAATAGGGGGTGTTGAGTCCAGTTCACTGAGCAAGGAGTAGGTCTTGTCTATTACATATTGGGTGTATGGAACGGTATCTGAGCGAATTTGAAACCCTTGTTTTATGCATCACCCCACCTCACCTTTCCCGTTAAGCAGCCATAGTGTGTTTTCTAAACGTGTGATTCTGTTCTGTTCTGTAATTCAGTTCAAGTGTAGCGGTTTTTACATTCCCTCTATAAGTGATAGCTTATGATAAGTGTCTTTTTCTGTGTGACTTATTTCACTTAGAATCGTCGTACCTAACTCCACTCATCTTGCTTCTACTAGCCTTATGACATTGATTTCATGTCTGAGTGATATTGCATTGTACATAAGGACCACAACTTCTTTATCCATTTTTCTCTTTCCTGGGATATTTAAGGTGTCATGAAGTGGAGGTTCTTGTCAACAGAGCAGCCCTAAACTTTGGGGTGCCTGTGTCTTGCTGATTTTTAGTTTTCCCAATTTATACGCCCATGAGTGGACGTGCCCTATGCTCCCTAAGCTGTGTTTTTTCGATATTTCAGGACACACCGTACACTTCTCCAGTGTGGCTGTTGGCAATTTACATCCCGCCCATCAGCGTAGCAAGGCTGCCATTTCTCCATGGCCTGTCCTGCATTTCTGGTTTTGACACTTTTTGCAGCATGGCCCTTTTGACCGATGGGAAGCGAGACTTCTTTGTAGCGCTGATTTGCCTTTCCAGGTTGCTTGGTTGGCCAAAAAGGGCGTATGCGTTTTTTCCTGAATATATTCAGGAAAAAACGCATACGCCCTTCTTGGCCAAGGGCATCATTGTCGACGTTTTGCCGCTTTTCATGTGCTTTACAGGCGATTCGAATCTACCTCCTGAAATCTGTTTCCTGCAATTCTGCCTTGCTTTCAAATCCTCTTCGTTGCCTTCCCTCAATATATCTGTGGATGAGAGTTATCATTTATAACTCTGCGGGTTTTTGAATTGCAGTGTCCCTGAGCTCCATTTTTCAACTCGCTTTTTTGGGAGCTGGCCGCAAAACCGCGGGATTGCCTCAGGCCCTATTGTGCTTCTGGGCGGCAGGCTGAGCTTGTGATTAATTCTTCTTCCTGATGGGAAAATAGAGTGACCTGTGCCTGTCCCAACACCTAGATCTAGTCTCTCATTGGTTGCCCCTCTTCCCGTTCATCCTCAGGACAAATTGCAACCTGTAGGGAACAGGAGGTTAAAGGTGCTGATTCTCCAAGTAAGTTGATTGCTAGTAAAGTAGCTGGAAAGGCGAACCCGAGCACAAGGAGATGAGAAATGGGGTGTGTTTTAGAAACCTTTCAAAATCACACGGTGTACCATCTTCTGAGTTTCTCATGCATGTTTTCGATGTAGGAAGATGCCCTTGAACCTGGAGATTTGGGACCCATGGGATGGGTATCACGCAGTATTACTTTAAAGGGTCTGCGTTTGCTCACCCAACCTCTCAGCCCCAAGAGTGTCCACCCTTATGTCTCATCCAGCTGTGGGTCTAGATATGGTCAATCCAGGTGGCATCACAGCCCCTGAACGAATTTTGTAAGAATTTCTCTCTCTTTCACTGTCTTTGTTTTACGGGTTTTTAAAAGTAATTTATTTTTATAATGGGGTTTAGCTGCTTTTCACGGCTGTGTTTATGCGGATTTACACCCACTTGACTCACTTCCAGACAGATATCAATACATAGGTTTTAAGATTGTTACTAGTCACATATATTCTTGTGCGGTGAATAGGGGGTGTTGAGTCCAGTTCACGGAGCAAGGAGTAGGTCTTGTCTATTACATATTGGGTGTATGGAACGGTATCTGAGCAAATTTGAACTCCTTGTTTTATGCATCACCCCACCTCACCTTTCCCGTTAAGCAGCCATAGTGTGTTTTCTAAACGTGTGACTCTGTTCTGTTTTGTAATTCAGTTCAAGTGTAGCGGTTTTTACATTCCCTCTATAAGTGATAGCTTATGATAAGTGTCTTTTTCTGTGTGACTTATTTCACTTAGAATCGTCGTACCTAAGTCCACTCATCTTGCTTCTACTAGCCTTATGACATTGATTTCATGTCTGAGTGATATTCCATTGTACATAAGGACCACAACTTTTTTATCCATTTTTCTCTTTCCTGGGATATTTAAGGTGTCATGAAGTGGAGGTTCTTGTCAACAGAGCAGCCCCAAACTTTGGGGTGCCTGTGTCTTGCTGATTTTTAGTTTTCCCAATTTATACGCCCATGAGTGGACGTGCCCTATGCTCACTAAGCTGTGTTTTTTCGATGTTTCAGGACACACCGTACACTTCTCCAGAGTGGCTGTTGGCAATTTACATCCCGCCCATCAGCGTAGCAAGGCTGCCATTTCTCCATGGCCTGTCCTGCATTTCTGGTTTTGACACTTTTTGCAGCATGGCCCTTTTGACCCATGGGAAGCGAGACTTCTTTGTAGCGCTGATTTGCCTTTCCAGGTTGCTTGCTTGGCCAAGAAGGGCGTATGCGTTTTTTCCTGAATATATTCAGGAAAAAACGCATACGCCCTTTTTGGCCAAGGGCATCATTGTCGACGTTTTGCCGCTTTTCATGTGCCTTAAAGGCGATTCGAATCTACCTCCTGAAATCTGTTTCCTGCAATTCTGCCTTGCTTTCAAATCCTCTTCGTTGACTTCCCTCAATATATCTGTGGATGAGAGTTATCACTTATAACTCTGCGGGTTTGTGAATTGTAGTGTCCCTGAGCTCCATTTTTCAACTGTCTTTTTTGAGAGCTGGCCGCAAAAGCACGGGATTGCCTCAGGCCCTATTCTGGTTCCTGGCAGCAGGCTGAGCCTGTGGTTAATTCTTCTTCCTGATGGGAAAATAGAGTGACCTGTGCCTGTCCCAACAGCTAGATCTAGTCTCTCTTTGGTTCTCCCTCTTCCCGTTCATCCCCAGGACAAATTGCAACCTGTATTGAACAGGAGGTTAAAGGTGCTGATTCTCCAAGTAGGGAGATTGCTAGTAAAGTAGCTGGAATGGCGAACCCGAGCACAAGGAGATGAGAAATGAGGTGCGTTTTAGAAACCTTTCAAAATCACACGATGTACCATCTTCTGAGTTTCTCATGCATGTTTTCGATGTAGGAAGATGCCCTTGAACCTGGAGACTTGGGACCCATGGGATGGGTACCACGCAGTATTACTTTAAAGGGTCTGCGTTTGCTCACCCAACCTAACCCAACCTTTCAGCCCCAAGACTGTCCACCCTTATGTCTCATCCAGCTGTGCGTGTAGATATGGTCAATCCAGGTTGCATCACAGCCTCTGAACGAATTTTGTAAGAATTTCTCTCTCTTTCACTGTCTTTGTTTTACGGGTTTTTAAAAGTAATTTAGTTTTATAATGGTGTTTAGCTGCTTTTCACGGCTGTGTTTATGCGGATTTACACCCACTTGACTCACTTCCAGACAGATATCAATACATAGGTTTTAAGATTGTTACTAGTCACATATATTCTTGTGCGGTGAATAGGGGGTGTTGAGTCCAGTTCACTGAGCAAGGAGTAGGTCTTGTCTATTACATATTGGGTGTATGGAACGGTATCTGAGCGAATTTGAAACCCTTGTTTTATGCATCACCCCACCTCACCTTTCCCGTTAAGCAGCCATAGTGTGTTTTCTAAACGTGTGATTCTGTTCTGTTCTGTAATTCAGTTCAAGTGTAGCGGTTTTTACATTCCCTCTATAAGTGATAGCTTATGATAAGTGTCTTTTTCTGTGTGACTTATTTCACTTAGAATCGTCGTACCTAACTCCACTCATCTTGCTTCTACTAGCCTTATGACATTGATTTCATGTCTGAGTGATATTGCATTGTACATAAGGACCACAACTTCTTTATCCATTTTTCTCTTTCCTGGGATATTTAAGGTGTCATGAAGTGGAGGTTCTTGTCAACAGAGCAGCCCTAAACTTTGGGGTGCCTGTGTCTTGCTGATTTTTAGTTTTCCCAATTTATACGCCCATGAGTGGACGTGCCCTATGCTCCCATAGCTGTGTTTTTTCGATGTTTCAGGACACACCGTACACTTCTCCAGAGTGGCTGTTGGCAACTTACATCCCGCTCATCAGCGTAGCAAGGCTGCCATTTCTCCATGGCCTGTCCTGCATTTCTGGTTTTGACACTTTTTGCAGCATGGAGCTTTTGACCGATGGGAAGCGAGACTTCTTTGTAGCGCTGATTTGCATTTCCATGTTGCTTGGTTGGCCAAAAAGGGCGTATGCGTTTTTTCCTGAATATATTCAGGAAAAAACGCAAACGCCCTTCTTGGCCAAGTGCATCATTGTCGACGTTTTGCCGCTTTACATGTGCTTTACAGGCGATTCGAATCTACCTCCTGAAATCTGTTTCCTGCAATTCTGCCTTGCTTTCAAATCCTCTTCGTTGCCTTCCCTCAATATATCTGTGGATGAGAGTTATCATTTATAACTCTGCGGGTTTGTGAATTGCAGTGTCCCTGAGCTCCATTTTTCAACTCGCTTTTTTGGGAGCTGGCCGCAAAAGCGCGGGATTGCCTCAGGACCTATTGTGCTTCTGGGCGGCAGGCTGAGCCTGTGATTAATTCTTCTTCCTGATGGGAAAATAGAGTGACCTGTGCCTGTCCCAACACCTAGATCTAGTCTCTCATTGGTTGCCCCTCTTCCCGTTCATCCTCAGGACAAATTGCAACCTGTAGGGAACAGGAGGTTAAAGATGCTGATTCTCCAAGTAAGTTGATTGCTAGTAAAGTAGCTGGAAAGGCGAACCCGAGCACAAGGAGATGAGAAATGGGGTGTGTTTTAGAAACCTTTCAAAATCACACGGTGTACCATCTTCTGAGTTTCTCATGCACGTTTTCGATGTAGGAAGATGCCCTTGAACCTGGAGATTTGGGACCCATGGGATGGGTATCACGCAGTATTACTTTAAAGGGTCTGCGTTTGCTCACCCAACCTCTCAGCCCCAAGAGTGTCCACCCTTATGTCTCATCCAGCTGTGGGTCTAGATATGGTCAATCCAGGTGGCATCACAGCCCCTGAACGAATTTTGTAAGAATTTCTCTCTCTTTCACTGTCTTTGTTTTACGGGTTTTTAAAAGTAATTTATTTTTATAATGCGGTTTAGCTGCTTTTCACGGCTGTGTTTATGCGGATTTACACCCACTTGACTCACTTCCAGACAGATATCAATACATAGGTTTTAAGATTGTTACTAGTCACATATATTCTTGTGCGGTGAATAGGGGGTGTTGAGTCCAGTTCACGGAGCAAGGAGTAGGTCTTGTCTATTACATATTGGGTGTATGGAACGGTATCTGAGCAAATTTGAACTCCTTGTTTTATGCATTACCCCACCTCACCTTTCCCGTTAAGCAGCCATAGTGTGTTTTCTAAACGTGTGACTCTGTTCTGTTTTGTAATTCAGTTCAAGTGTAGCGGTTTTTACATTCCCTCTATAAGTGATAGCTTATGATAAGTGTCTTTTTCTGTGTGACTTATTTCACTTAGAATCGTCGTACCTAAGTCCACTCATCTTGCTTCTACTAGCCTTATGACATTGATTTCATGTCTGAGTGATATTCCATTGTACATAAGGACCACAACTTTTTTATCCATTTTTCTCTTTCCTGGGATATTTAAGGTGTCATGAAGTGGAGGTTCTTGTCAACAGAGCAGCCCCAAACTTTGGGGTGCCTGTGTCTTGCTGATTTTTAGTTTTCCCAATTTATACGCCCATGAGTGGACGTGCCCTATGCTCACTAAGCTGTGTTTTTTCGATGTTTCAGGACACACCGTACACTTCTCCAGAGTGGCTGTTGGCAATTTACATCCCGCCCATCAGCGTAGCAAGGCTGCCATTTCTCCATGGCCTGTCCTGCATTTCTGGTTTTGACACTTTTTGCAGCATGGCCCTTTTGACCCATGGGAAGCGAGACTTCTTTGTAGCGCTGATTTGCCTTTCCAGGTTGCTTGCTTGGCCAAGAAGGGCGTATGCGTTTTTTCCTGAATATATTCAGGAAAAAACGCATACGCCCTTTTTGGCCAAGGGCATCATTGTCGACGTTTTGCCGCTTTTCATGTGCCTTAAAGGCGATTCGAATCTACCTCCTGAAATCTGTTTCCTGCAATTCTGCCTTGCTTTCAAATCCTCTTCGTTGACTTCCCTCAATATATCTGTGGATGAGAGTTATCACTTATAACTCTGCGGGTTTGTGAATTGTAGTGTCCCTGAGCTCCATTTTTCAACTGTCTTTTTTGAGAGCTGGCCGCAAAAGCACGGGATTGCCTCAGGCCCTATTCTGGTTCCTGGCAGCAGGCTGAGCCTGTGGTTAATTCTTCTTCCTGATGGGAAAATAGAGTGACCTGTGCCTGTCCCAACAGCTAGATCTAGTCTCTCTTTGGTTCTCCCTCTTCCCGTTCATCCCCAGGACAAATTGCAACCTGTATTGAACAGGAGGTTAAAGGTGCTGATTCTCCAAGTAGGGAGATTGCTAGTAAAGTAGCTGGAATGGCGAACCCGAGCACAAGGAGATGAGAAATGAGGTGCGTTTTAGAAACCTTTCAAAATCACACGATGTACCATCTTCTGAGTTTCTCATGCATGTTTTCGATGTAGGAAGATGCCCTTGAACCTGGAGACTTGGGACCCATGGGATGGGTACCACGCAGTATTACTTTAAAGGGTCTGCGTTTGCTCACCCAACCTAACCCAACCTTTCAGCCCCAAGACTGTCCACCCTTATGTCTCATCCAGCTGTGCGTGTAGATATGGTCAATCCAGGTTGCATCACAGCCTCTGAACGAATTTTGTAAGAATTTCTCTCTCTTTCACTGTCTTTGTTTTACGGGTTTTTAAAAGTAATTTAGTTTTATAATGGTGTTTAGCTGCTTTTCACGGCTGTGTTTATGCGGATTTACACCCACTTGACTCACTTCCAGACAGATATCAATACATAGGTTTTAAGATTGTTACTAGTCACATATATTCTTGTGCGGTGAATAGGGGGTGTTGAGTCCAGTTCACTGAGCAAGGAGTAGGTCTTGTCTATTACATATTGGGTGTACGGAACGGTATCTGAGCGAATTTGAAACCCTTGTTTTATGCATCACCCCACCTCACCTTTCCCGTTAAGCAGCCATAGTGTGTTTTCTAAACGTGTGATTCTGTTCTGTTCTGTAATTCAGTTCAAGTGTAGCGGTTTTTACATTCCCTCTATAAGTGATAGCTTATGATAAGTGTCTTTTTCTGTGTGACTTATTTCACTTAGAATCGTCGTACCTAACTCCACTCATCTTGCTTCTACTAGCCTTATGACATTGATTTCATGTCTGAGTGATATTGCATTGTACATAAGGACCACAACTTCTTTATCCATTTTTCTCTTTCCTGGGATATTTAAGGTGTCATGAAGTGGAGGTTCTTGTCAACAGAGCAGCCCTAAACTTTGGGGTGCCTGTGTCTTGCTGATTTTTAGTTTTCCCAATTTATACGCCCATGAGTGGACGTGCCCTATGCTCCCATAGCTGTGTTTTTTCGATGTTTCAGGACACACCGTACACTTCTCCAGAGTGGCTGTTGGCAACTTACATCCCGCTCATCAGCGTAGCAAGGCTGCCATTTCTCCATGGCCTGTCCTGCATTTCTGGTTTTGACACTTTTTGCAGCATGGAGCTTTTGACCGATGGGAAGCGAGACTTCTTTGTAGCGCTGATTTGCATTTCCATGTTGCTTGGTTGGCCAAAAAGGGCGTATGCGTTTTTTCCTGAATATATTCAGGAAAAAACGCAAACGCCCTTCTTGGCCAAGTGCATCATTGTCAACGTTTTGCCGCTTTACATGTGCTTTACAGGCGATTCGAATCTACCTCCTGAAATCTGTTTCCTGCAATTCTGCCTTGCTTTCAAATCCTCTTCGTTGCCTTCCCTCAATATATCTGTGGATGAGAGTTATCATTTATAACTCTGCGGGTTTGTGAATTGCAGTGTCCCTGAGCTCCATTTTTCAACTCGCTTTTTTGGGAGCTGGCCGCAAAAGCGCGGGATTGCCTCAGGACCTATTGTGCTTCTGGGCGGCAGGCTGAGCCTGTGATTAATTCTTCTTCCTGATGGGAAAATAGAGTGACCTGTGCCTGTCCCAACACCTAGATCTAGTCTCTCATTGGTTGCCCCTCTTCCCGTTCATCCTCAGGACAAATTGCAACCTGTAGGGAACAGGAGGTTAAAGATGCTGATTCTCCAAGTAAGTTGATTGCTAGTAAAGTAGCTGGAAAGGCGAACCCGAGCACAAGGAGATGAGAAATGGGGTGTGTTTTAGAAACCTTTCAAAATCACACGGTGTACCATCTTCTGAGTTTCTCATGCACGTTTTCGATGTAGGAAGATGCCCTTGAACCTGGAGATTTGGGACCCATGGGATGGGTATCACGCAGTATTACTTTAAAGGGTCTGCGTTTGCTCACCCAACCTCTCAGCCCCAAGAGTGTCCACCCTTATGTCTCATCCAGCTGTGGGTCTAGATATGGTCAATCCAGGTGGCATCACAGCCCCTGAACGAATTTTGTAAGAATTTCTCTCTCTTTCACTGTCTTTGTTTTACGGGTTTTTAAAAGTAATTTATTTTTATAATGCGGTTTAGCTGCTTTTCACGGCTTTGTTTATGCGGATTTACACCCACTTGACTCACTTCCAGACAGATATCAATACATAGGTTTTAAGATTGTTACTAGTCACATATATTCTTGTGCGGTGAATAGGGGGTGTTGAGTCCAGTTCACGGAGCAAGGAGTAGGTCTTGTCTATTACATATTGGGTGTATGGAACGGTATCTGAGCAAATTTGAACTCCTTGTTTTATGCATCACCCCACCTCACCTTTCCCGTTAAGCAGCCATAGTGTGTTTTCTAAACGTGTGACTCTGTTCTGTTTTGTAATTCAGTTCAAGTGTAGCGGTTTTTACATTCCCTCTATAAGTGATAGCTTATGATAAGTGTCTTTTTCTGTGTGATTTATTTCACTTAGAATCGTCGTACCTAAGTCCACTCATCTTGCTTCTACTAGCCTTATGACATTGATTTCATGTCTGAGTGATATTCCATTGTACATAAGGACCACAACTTTTTTATCCATTTTTCTCTTTCCTGGGATATTTAAGGTGTCATGAAGTGGAGGTTCTTGTCAACAGAGCAGCCCCAAACTTTGGGGTGCCTGTGTCTTGCTGATTTTTAGTTTTCCCAATTTATACGCCCATGAGTGGACGTGCCCTATGCTCACTAAGCTGTGTTTTTTCGATGTTTCAGGACACACCGTACACTTCTCCAGAGTGGCTGTTGGCAATTTACATCCCGCCCATCAGCGTAGCAAGGCTGCCATTTCTCCATGGCCTGTCCTGCATTTCTGGTTTTGACACTTTTTGCAGCATGGCCCTTTTGACCCATGGGAAGCGAGACTTCTTTGTAGCGCTGATTTGCCTTTCCAGGTTGCTTGCTTGGCCAAGAAGGGCGTATGCGTTTTTTCCTGAATATATTCAGGAAAAAACGCATACGCCCTTTTTGGCCAAGGGCATCATTGTCGACGTTTTGCCGCTTTTCATGTGCCTTAAAGGCGATTCGAATCTACCTCCTGAAATCTGTTTCCTGCAATTCTGCCTTGCTTTCAAATCCTCTTCGTTGACTTCCCTCAATATATCTGTGGATGAGAGTTATCACTTATAACTCTGCGGGTTTGTGAATTGTAGTGTCCCTGAGCTCCATTTTTCAACTGTCTTTTTTGAGAGCTGGCCGCAAAAGCACGGGATTGCCTCAGGCCCTATTCTGGTTCCTGGCAGCAGGCTGAGCCTGTGGTTAATTCTTCTTCCTGATGGGAAAATAGAGTGACCTGTGCCTGTCCCAACAGCTAGATCTAGTCTCTCTTTGGTTCTCCCTCTTCCCGTTCATCCTCAGGACAAATTGCAACCTGTATTGAACAGGAGGTTAAAGGTGCTGATTCTCCAAGTAGGGAGATTGCTAGTAAAGTAGCTGGAATGGCGAACCCGAGCACAAGGAGATGAGAAATGAGGTGCGTTTTAGAAACCTTTCAAAATCACACGATGTACCATCTTCTGAGTTTCTCATGCATGTTTTCGATGTAGGAAGATGCCCTTGAACCTGGAGACTTGGGACCCATGGGATGGGTACCACGCAGTATTACTTTAAAGGGTCTGCGTTTGCTCACCCAACCTAACCCAACCTTTCAGCCCCAAGACTGTCCACCCTTATGTCTCATCCAGCTGTGCGTGTAGATATGGTCAATCCAGGTTGCATCACAGCCTCTGAACGAATTTTGTAAGAATTTCTCTCTCTTTCACTGTCTTTGTTTTACGGGTTTTTAAAAGTAATTTAGTTTTATAATGGTGTTTAGCTGCTTTTCACGGCTGTGTTTATGCGGATTTACACCCACTTGACTCACTTCCAGACAGATATCAATACATAGGTTTTAAGATTGTTACTAGTCACATATATTCTTGTGCGGTGAATAGGGGGTGTTGAGTCCAGTTCACTGAGCAAGGAGTAGGTCTTGTCTATTACATATTGGGTGTATGGAACGGTATCTGAGCGAATTTGAAACCCTTGTTTTATGCATCACCCCACCTCACCTTTCCCGTTAAGCAGCCATAGTGTGTTTTCTAAACGTGTGATTCTGTTCTGTTCTGTAATTCAGTTCAAGTGTAGCGGTTTTTACATTCCCTCTATAAGTGATAGCTTATGATAAGTGTCTTTTTCTGTGTGACTTATTTCACTTAGAATCGTCGTACCTAACTCCACTCATCTTGCTTCTACTAGCCTTATGACATTGATTTCATGTCTGAGTGATATTGCATTGTACATAAGGACCACAACTTCTTTATCCATTTTTCTCTTTCCTGGGATATTTAAGGTGTCATGAAGTGGAGGTTCTTGTCAACAGAGCAGCCCTAAACTTTGGGGTGCCTGTGTCTTGCTGATTTTTAGTTTTCCCAATTTATACGCCCATGAGTGGACGTGCCCTATGCTCCCTAAGCTGTGTTTTTTCGATGTTTCAGGACACACCGTACACTTCTCCAGTGTGGCTGTTGGCAATTTACATCCCGCCCATCAGCGTAGCAAGGCTGCCATTTCTCCATGGCCTGTCCTGCATTTCTGGTTTTGACACTTTTTGCAGCATGGCCCTTTTGACCGATGGGAAGCGAGACTTCTTTGTAGCGCTGATTTGCCTTTCCAGGTTGCTTGGTTGGCCAAAAAGGGCGTATGCGTTTTTTCCTGAATATATTCAGGAAAAAACGCATACGCCCTTCTTGGCCAAGGGCATCATTGTCGACGTTTTGCCGCTTTTCATGTGCTTTACAGGCGATTCGAATCTACCTCCTGAAATCTGTTTCCTGCAATTCTGCCTTGCTTTCAAATCCTCTTCGTTGCCTTCCCTCAATATATCTGTGGATGAGAGTTATCATTTATAACTCTGCGGGTTTTTGAATTGCAGTGTCCCTGAGCTCCATTTTTCAACTCGCTTTTTTGGGAGCTGGCCGCAAAAGCGCGGGATTGCCTCAGGCCCTATTGTGCTTCTGGGCGGCAGGCTGAGCCTGTGATTAATTCTTCTTCCTGATGGGAAAATAGAGTGACCTGTGCCTGTCCCAACACCTAGATCTAGTCTCTCATTGGTTGCCCCTCTTCCCGTTCATCCTCAGGACAAATTGCAACCTGTAGGGAACAGGAGGTTAAAGGTGCTGATTCTCCAAGTAAGTTGATTGCTAGTAAAGTAGCTGGAAAGGCGAACCCGAGCACAAGGAGATGAGAAATGGGGTGTGTTTTAGAAACCTTTCAAAATCACACGGTGTACCATCTTCTGAGTTTCTCATGCATGTTTTCGATGTAGGAAGATGCCCTTGAACCTGGAGATTTGGGACCCATGGGATGGGTATCACGCAGTATTACTTTAAAGGGTCTGCGTTTGCTCACCCAACCTCTCAGCCCCAAGAGTGTCCACCCTTATGTCTCATCCAGCTGTGGGTCTAGATATGGTCAATCCAGGTGGCATCACAGCCCCTGAACGAATTTTGTAAGAATTTCTCTCTCTTTCACTGTCTTTGTTTTACGGGTTTTTAAAAGTAATTTATTTTTATAATGGGGTTTAGCTGCTTTTCACGGCTGTGTTTATGCGGATTTACACCCACTTGACTCACTTCCAGACAGATATCAATACATAGGTTTTAAGATTGTTACTAGTCACATATATTCTTGTGCGGTGAATAGGGGGTGTTGAGTCCAGTTCACGGAGCAAGGAGTAGGTCTTGTCTATTACATATTGGGTGTATGGAACGGTATCTGAGCAAATTTGAACTCCTTGTTTTATGCATCACCCCACCTCACCTTTCCCGTTAAGCAGCCATAGTGTGTTTTCTAAACGTGTGACTCTGTTCTGTTTTGTAATTCAGTTCAAGTGTAGCGGTTTTTACATTCCCTCTATAAGTGATAGCTTATGATAAGTGTCTTTTTCTGTGTGACTTATTTCACTTAGAATCGTCGTACCTAAGTCCACTCATCTTGCTTCTACTAGCCTTATGACATTGATTTCATGTCTGAGTGATATTCCATTGTACATAAGGACCACAACTTTTTTATCCATTTTTCTCTTTCCTGGGATATTTAAGGTGTCATGAAGTGGAGGTTCTTGTCAACAGAGCAGCCCCAAACTTTGGGGTGCCTGTGTCTTGCTGATTTTTAGTTTTCCCAATTTATACGCCCATGAGTGGACGTGCCCTATGCTCACTAAGCTGTGTTTTTTCGATGTTTCAGGACACACCGTACACTTCTCCAGAGTGGCTGTTGGCAATTTACATCCCGCCCATCAGCGTAGCAAGGCTGCCATTTCTCCATGGCCTGTCCTGCATTTCTGGTTTTGACCCTTTTTGCAGCATGGCCCTTTTGACCCATGGGAAGCGAGACTTCTTTGTAGCGCTGATTTGCCTTTCCAGGTTGCTTGCTTGGCCAAGAAGGGCGTATGCGTTTTTTCCTGAATATATTCAGGAAAAAACGCATACGCCCTTTTTGGCCAAGGGCATCATTGTCGACGTTTTGCCGCTTTTCATGTGCCTTAAAGGCGATTCGAATCTACCTCCTGAAATCTGTTTCCTGCAATTCTGCCTTGCTTTCAAATCCTCTTCGTTGACTTCCCTCAATATATCTGTGGATGAGAGTTATCACTTATAACTCTGCGGGTTTGTGAATTGTAGTGTCCCTGAGCTCCATTTTTCAACTGTCTTTTTTGAGAGCTGGCCGCAAAAGCACGGGATTGCCTCAGGCCCTATTCTGGTTCCTGGCAGCAGGCTGAGCCTGTGGTTAATTCTTCTTCCTGATGGGAAAATAGAGTGACCTGTGCCTGTCCCAACACCTAGATCTAGTCTCTCTTTGGTTCTCCCTCTTCCCTTTCATCCTCAGGACAAATTGCAACCTGTATTGAACAGGAGGTTAAAGGTGCTGATTCTCCAAGTAGGGAGATTGCTAGTAAAGTAGCTGGAATGGCGAACCCGAGCACAAGGAGATGAGAAATGAGGTGTGTTTTAGAAACCTTTCAAAATCACACGGTGTACCATCTTCTGAGTTTCTCATGCATGTTTTCGATGTAGGAAGATGCCCTTGAACCTGGAGACTTGGGACCCATGGGATGGGTACCACGCAGTATTACTTTAAAGGGTCTGCGTTTGCTCACCCAACCTAACCCAACCTTTCAGCCCCAAGACTGTCCACCCTTATGTCTCATCCAGCTGTGCGTGTAGATATGGTCAATCCAGGTTGCATCACAGCCTCTGAACGAATTTTGTAAGAATTTCTCTCTCTTTCACTGTCTTTGTTTTACGGGTTTTTAAAAGTAATTTAGTTTTATAATGGTGTTTAGCTGCTTTTCACGGCTGTGTTTATGCGGATTTACACCCACTTGACTCACTTCCAGACAGATATCAATACATAGGTTTTAAGATTGTTACTAGTCACATATATTCTTGTGCGGTGAATAGGGGGTGTTGAGTCCAGTTCACTGAGCAAGGAGTAGGTCTTGTCTATTACATATTGGGTGTATGGAACGGTATCTGAGCGAATTTGAAACCCTTGTTTTATGCATCACCCCACCTCACCTTTCCCGTTAAGCAGCCATAGTGTGTTTTCTAAACGTGTGATTCTGTTCTGTTCTGTAATTCAGTTCAAGTGTAGCGGTTTTTACATTCCCTCTATAAGTGATAGCTTATGATAAGTGTCTTTTTCTGTGTGACTTATTTCACTTAGAATCGTCGTACCTAACTCCACTCATCTTGCTTCTACTAGCCTTATGACATTGATTTCATGTCTGAGTGATATTGCATTGTACATAAGGACCACAACTTCTTTATCCATTTTTCTCTTTCCTGGGATATTTAAGGTGTCATGAAGTGGAGGTTCTTGTCAACAGAGCAGCCCTAAACTTTGGGGTGCCTGTGTCTTGCTGATTTTTAGTTTTCCCAATTTATACGCCCATGAGTGGACGTGCCCTATGCTCCCATAGCTGTGTTTTTTCGATGTTTCAGGACACACCGTACACTTCTCCAGAGTGGCTGTTGGCAACTTACATCCCGCTCATCAGCGTAGCAAGGCTGCCATTTCTCCATGGCCTGTCCTGCATTTCTGGTTTTGACACTTTTTGCAGCATGGAGCTTTTGACCGATGGGAAGCGAGACTTCTTTGTAGCGCTGATTTGCATTTCCATGTTGCTTGGTTGGCCAAAAAGGGCGTATGCGTTTTTTCCTGAATATATTCAGGAAAAAACGCAAACGCCCTTCTTGGCCAAGTGCATCATTGTCGACGTTTTGCCGCTTTACATGTGCTTTACAGGCGATTCGAATCTACCTCCTGAAATCTGTTTCCTGCAATTCTGCCTTGCTTTCAAATCCTCTTCGTTGCCTTCCCTCAATATATCTGTGGATGAGAGTTATCATTTATAACTCTGCGGGTTTGTGAATTGCAGTGTCCCTGAGCTCCATTTTTCAACTCGCTTTTTTGGGAGCTGGCCGCAAAAGCGCGGGATTGCCTCAGGACCTATTGTGCTTATGGGCGGCAGGCTGAGCCTGTGATTAATTCTTCTTCCTGATGGGAAAATAGAGTGACCTGTGCCTGTCCCAACACCTAGATCTAGTCTCTCATTGGTTGCCCCTCTTCCCGTTCATCCTCAGGACAAATTGCAACCTGTAGGGAACAGGAGGTTAAAGATGCTGATTCTCCAAGTAAGTTGATTGCTAGTAAAGTAGCTGGAAAGGCAAACCCGAGCACAAGGAGATGAGAAATGGGGTGTGTTTTAGAAACCTTTCAAAATCACACGGTGTACCATCTTCTGAGTTTCTCATGCACGTTTTCGATGTAGGAAGATGCCCTTGAACCTGGAGATTTGGGACCCATGGGATGGGTATCACGCAGTATTACTTTAAAGGGTCTGCGTTTGCTCACCCAACCTCTCAGCCCCAAGAGTGTCCACCCTTATGTCTCATCCAGCTGTGGGTCTAGATATGGTCAATCCAGGTGGCATCACAGCCCCTGAACGAATTTTGTAAGAATTTCTCTCTCTTTCACTGTCTTTGTTTTACGGGTTTTTAAAAGTAATTTATTTTTATAATGCGGTTTAGCTGCTTTTCACGGCTGTGTTTATGCGGATTTACACCCACTTGACTCACTTCCAGACAGATATCAATACATAGGTTTTAAGATTGTTACTAGTCACATATATTCTTGTGCGGTGAATAGGGGTTGTTGAGTCCAGTTCACGGAGCAAGGAGTAGGTCTTGTCTATTACATATTGGGTGTATGGAACGGAATCTGAGGAAATTTGAACCCCTTGTTTTATGCATCACCCCACCTCACCTTTCCCATTAAGCAGCCATAGTGTGTTTTCTAAACGTGTGACGCTGTTCTGTTTTGTAATTCAGTTCAAGTGTAGCGGTTTTTACATTCCCTCTATAAGTGATAGCTTATGATAAGTGTCTTTTTCTGTGTGACTTATTTCACTTAGAATCGTCGTACCTAAGTCCACTCATCTTGCTTCTACTAGCCTTATGACATTGATTTCATGTCTGAGTAATATTCCATTGTACATAAGGACCACAAATTTTTTATCCATTTTTCTCTTTCCTTGGATATTTAAGGTGTCATGAAGTGGAGGTTCTTGTCAACAGAGCAGCCCCAAACTTTGGGGTGCCTGTGTCTTGCTGATTTTTAGTTTTCCCAATTTATACGCCCATGAGTGGACGTGCCCTATGCTCACTAAGCTGTGTTTTTTCGATGTTTCAGGACACACCGTACACTTCTCCAGAGTGGCTGTTGGCAATTTACATCCCGCCCATCAGCGTAGCAAGGCTGCCATTTCTCCATGGCCTGTCCTGCATTTCTGGTTTTGACACTTTTTGCAGCATGGCCCTTTTGACCCATGGGAAGCGAGACTTCTTTGTAGCGCTGATTTGCCTTTCCAGGTTGCTTGGTTGGCCAAAAAGGGCGTATGCGTTTTTTCCTGAATATATTCAGGAAAAAACGCATACGCCCTTTTTGGCCAAGGGCATCATTGTCGACGTTTTGCCGCTTTTCATGTGCCTTAAAGGCGATTCGAATCTACCTCCTGAAATCTGTTTCCTGCAATTCTGCCTTGCTTTCAAATCCTCTTCGTTGACTTCCCTCAATATATCTGTGGATGAGAGTTATCACTTATAACTCTGCGGGTTTGTGAATTGCAGTGTCCCTGAGCTCCATTTTTCAACTGTCTTTTTTGAGAGCTGGCCGCAAAAGCACGGGATTGCCTCAGGCCCTATTCTGGTTCCTGGCAGCAGGCTGAGCCTGTGGTTAATTCTTCTTCCTGATGGGAAAATAGAGTGACCTGTGCCTGTCCCAACAGCTAGATCTAGTCTCTCATTGGTTCCCCCTCTTCCCGTTCATCCTCAGGACAAATTGCAACCTGTAGGGAACAGGAGGTTAAAGGTGCTGTTTCTCCAAGTAGGGAGATTGCTAGTAAAGTAGCTGGAATGGCGAACCCGAGCACAAGGAGATGAGAAATGAGGTGCGTTTTAGAAACCTTTCAAAATCACACGGTGTACCATCTTCTGAGTTTCTCATGCATGTTTTCGATGTAGGAAGATGCCCTTGAACCTGGAGACTTGGGACCCATGGGATGGGTACCACGCAGTATTACTTTAAAGGGTCTGCGTTTGCTCACCCAACCTAACTCAACCTTTCAGCCCCAAGACTGTCCACCCTTATGTCTCATCCAGCTGTGCGTGTAGATATGGTCAATCCAGGTTGCATCACAGCCTCTGAACGAATTTTGTAAGAATTTCTCTCTCTTTCACTGTCTTTGTTTTACGGGTTTTTAAAAGTAATTTATTTTTATAATGGGGTTTAGCTGCTTTTCACGGCTGTGTTTATGCGGATTTACACCCACTTGACTCACTTCCAGACAGATATCAATACATAGGTTTTAAGATTGTTACTAGTCACATATATTCTTGTGCGGTGAATAGGGGGTGTTGAGTCCAGTTTACGGAGCAAGGAGTAGGTCTTGTCTATTACATATTGGGTGTATGGAACGGTATCTGAGCAAATTTGAACTCCTTGTTTTATGCATCACCCCACCTCACCTTTCCCGTTAAGCAGCCATAGTGTGTTTTCTAAACGTGTGACTCTGTTCTGTTTTGTAATTCAGTTCAAGTGTAGCGGTTTTTACATTCCCTCTATAAGTGATAGCTTATGATAAGTGTCTTTTTCTGTGTGACTTATTTCACTTAGAATCGTCGTACCTAAGTCCACTCATCTTGCTTCTACTAGCCTTATGACATTGATTTCATGTCTGAGTGATATTCCATTGTACATAAGGACCACAACTTTTTTATCCATTTTTCTCTTTCCTGGGATATTTAAGGTGTCATGAAGTGGAGGTTCTTGTCAACAGAGCAGCCCCAAACTTTGGGGTGCCTGTGTCTTGCTGATTTTTAGTTTTCCCAATTTATACGCCCATGAGTGGACGTGCCCTATGCTCACTAAGCTGTGTTTTTTCGATGTTTCAGGACACACTGTACACTTCTCCAGAGTGGCTGTTGGCAATTTACATCCCGCCCATCAGCGTAGCAAGGCTGCCATTTCTCCATGGCCTGTCCTGCATTTCTGGTTTTGACACTTTTTGCAGCATGGCCCTTTTGACCCATGGGAAGCGAGACTTCTTTGTAGCGCTGATTTGCCTTTCCAGGTTGCTTGGTTGGCCAAAAAGGGCGTATGCGTTTTTTCCTGAATATATTCAGGAAAAAACGCATACGCCCTTTTTGGCCAAGGGCATCATTGTCGACGTTTTGCCGCTTTTCATGTGCCTTAAAGGCGATTCGAATCTACCTCCTGAAATCTGTTTCCTGCAATTCTGCCTTGCTTTCAAATCCTCTTCGTTGACTTCCCTCAATATATCTGTGGATGAGAGTTATCACTTATAACTCTGCGGGTTTGTGAATTGTAGTGTCCCTGAGCTCCATTTTTCAACTGTCTTTTTTGAGAGCCTGCCGCAAAAGCACGGGATTGCCTCAGGCCCTATTCTGGTTCCTGGCAGCAGGCTGAGCCTGTGGTTAATTCTTCTTCCTGATGGGAAAATAGAGTGACCTGTGCCTGTCCCAACAGCTAGATCTAGTCTCTCATTGGTTCCCCCTCTTTCCGTTCATCCTCAGGACAAATTGCAACCTGTAGGGAACAGGAGGTTAAAGGTGCTGATTCTCCAATTAGGGAGATTGCTAGTAAAGTAGCTGGAATGGCGAACCCGAGCACAAGGAGATGAGAAATGAGGTGCACTTTAGAAACCTTTCAAAATCACACGGTGTACCATCTTCTGAGTTTCTCATGCATGTTTTCGATGTAGGAAGATGCCCTTGAACCTGGAGACTTGGGACCCATGGGATGGGTACCACGCAGTATTACTTTAAAGGGTCTGCGTTTGCTCACCCAACCTAACCCAACCTTTCAGCCCCAAGACTGTCCACCCTTATGTCTCATCCAGCTGTGCGTGTAGATATGGTCAATCCAGGTTGCATCACAGCCTCTGAACGAATTTTGTAAGAATTTCTCTCTCTTTCACTGTCTTTGTTTTACGGGTTTTTAAAAGTAATTTATTTTTATAATGGGGTTTAGCTGCTTTTCACGGCTGTGTTTATGCGGATTTACACCCACTTGACTCACTTCCAGACAGATATCAATACATAGGTTTTAAGATTGTTACTAGTCACATATATTCTTGTGCGGTGAATAGGGGTTGTTGAGTCCAGTTCACTGAGCAAGGAGTAGGTCTTGTCTATTACATATTGGGTGTATGGAACGGTATCTGAGCGAATTTGAACCCCTTGTTTTATGCATCACCCCACCTCACCTTTCCCGTTAAGCAGCCATAGTGTGTTTTCTAAACGTGTGATTCTGTTCTGTTCTGTAATTCAGTTCAAGTGTAGCGGTTTTTACATTCCCTCTATAAGTGATAGCTTATGATAAGTGTCTTTTTCTGTGTGACTTATTTCACTTAGAATCGTCATACCTAAGTCCACTCATCTTGCTTCTACTAGCCTTATGACATTGATTTCATGTCTGAGTGATATTGCATTGTACATAAGGACCACAACTTCTTTATCCATTTTTCTCTTTCCTGGGATATTTAAGGTGTCATGAAGTGGAGGTTCTTGTCAACAGAGCAGCCCTAAACTTTGGGGTGCCTTTGTCTTGCTGATTTTTAGTTTTCCCAATTTATACGCCCATGAGTGGACGTGCCCTATGCTCCCTAAGCTGTGTTTTTTCGATGTTTCAGGACACACCGTACACTTCTCCAGTGTGGCTGTTGGCAATTTACATCCCGCCCATCAGCGTAGCAAGGCTGCCATTTCTCCATGGCCTGTCCTGCATTTCTGGTTTTGACACTTTTTGCAGCATGGCCCTTTTGACCGATGGGAAGCGAGACTTCTTTGTAGCGCTGATTTGCCTTTCCAGGTTGCTTGGTTGGCCAAGAAGGGCGTATGCGTTTTTTCCTGAATATATTCAGGAAAAAACGCATACGCCCTTCTTGGCCAAGGGCATCATTGTCGACGTTTTGCCGCTTTTCATGTGCTTTACAGGCGATTCGAATCTACCTCCTGAAATCTGTTTCCTGCAATTCTGCCTTGCTTTCAAATCCTCTTCGTTGCCTTCCCTCAATATATCTGTGGATGAGAGTTATCATTTATAACTCTGCGGGTTTTTGAATTGCAGTGTCCCTGAGCTCCATTTTTCAACTCGCTTTTTTGGGAGCTGGCCGCAAAAGCGCGGGATTGCCTCAGGCCCTATTGTGCTTCTGGGCGGCAGGCTGAGCCTGTGATTAATTCTTCTTCCTGATGGGAAAATAGAGTGACCTGTGCCTGTCCCAACACCTAGATCTAGTCTCTCATTGGTTGCCCCTCTTCCCGTTCATCCTCAGGACAAATTGCAACCTGTAGGGAACAGGAGGTTAAAGGTGCTGATTCTCCAAGTAAGTTGATTGCTAGTAAAGTAGCTGGAAAGGCGAACCCGAGCACAAGGAGATGAGAAATGGGGTGTGTTTTAGAAACCTTTCAAAATCACACGGTGTACCATCTTCTGAGTTTCTCATGCATGTTTTCGATGTAGGAAGATGCCCTTGAACCTGGAGATTTGGGACCCATGGGATGGGTATCACGCAGTATTACTTTAAAGGGTCTGCGTTTGCTCACCCAACCTCTCAGCCCCAAGAGTGTCCACCCTTATGTCTCATCCAGCTGTGGGTCTAGATATGGTCAATCCAGGTGGCATCACAGCCCCTGAACGAATTTTGTAAGAATTTCTCTCTCTTTCACTGTCTTTGTTTTACGGGTTTTTAAAAGTAATTTATTTTTATAATGGGGTTTAGCTGCTTTTCACGGCTGTGTTTATGCGGATTTACACCCACTTGACTCACTTCCAGACAGATATCAATACATAGGTTTTAAGATTTTTACTAGTCACATATATTCTTGTGCGGTGAATAGGGGGTGTTGAGTCCAGTTCACGGAGCAAGGAGTAGGTCTTGTCTATTACATATTGGGTGTATGGAACGGTATCTGAGCAAATTTGAACTCCTTGTTTTATGCATCACCCCACCTCACCTTTCCCGTTAAGCAGCCATAGTGTGTTTTCTAAACGTGTGACTCTGTTCTGTTTTGTAATTCAGTTCAAGTGTAGCGGTTTTTACATTCCCTCTATAAGTGATAGCTTATGATAAGTGTCTTTTTCTGTGTGACTTATTTCACTTAGAATCGTCGTACCTAAGTCCACTCATCTTGCTTCTACTAGCCTTATGACATTGATTTCATGTCTGAGTGATATTCCATTGTACATAAGGACCACAACTTTTTTATCCATTTTTCTCTTTCCTGGGATATTTAAGGTGTCATGAAGTGGAGGTTCTTGTCAACAGAGCAGCCCCAAACTTTGGGGTGCCTGTGTCTTGCTGATTTTTAGTTTTCCCAATTTATACGCCCATGAGTGGACGTGCCCTATGCTCACTAAGCTGTGTTTTTTCGATGTTTCAGGACACACCGTACACTTCTCCAGAGTGGCTGTTGGCAATTTACATCCCGCCCATCAGCGTAGCAAGGCTGCCATTTCTCCATGGCCTGTCCTGCATTTCTGGTTTTGACACTTTTTGCAGCATGGCCCTTTTGACCCATGGGAAGCGAGACTTCTTTGTAGCGCTGATTTGCCTTTCCAGGTTGCTTGCTTGGCCAAGAAGGGCGTATGCGTTTTTTCCTGAATATATTCAGGAAAAAACGCATACGCCCTTTTTGGCCAAGGGCATCATTGTCGACGTTTTGCCGCTTTTCATGTGCCTTAAAGGCGATTCGAATCTACCTCCTGAAATCTGTTTCCTGCAATTCTGCCTTGCTTTCAAATCCTCTTCGTTGACTTCCCTCAATATATCTGTGGATGAGAGTTATCACTTATAACTCTGCGGGTTTGTGAATTGTAGTGTCCCTGAGCTCCATTTTTCAACTGTCTTTTTTGAGAGCTGGCCGCAAAAGCACGGGATTGCCTCAGGCCCTATTCTGGTTCCTGGCAGCAGGCTGAGCCTGTGGTTAATTCTTCTTCCTGATGGGAAAATAGAGTGACCTGTGCCTGTCCCAACAGCTAGATCTAGTCTCTCTTTGGTTCTCCCTCTTCCCGTTCATCCTCAGGACAAATTGCAACCTGTATTGAACAGGAGGTTAAAGGTGCTGATTCTCCAAGTAGGGAGATTGCTAGTAAAGTAGCTGGAATGGCGAACCCGAGCACAAGGAGATGAGAAATGAGGTGCGTTTTAGAAACCTTTCAAAATCACACGGTGTACCATCTTCTGAGTTTCTCATGCATGTTTTCGATGTAGGAAGATGCCCTTGAACCTGGAGACTTGGGACCCATGGGATGGGTACCACGCAGTATTACTTTAAAGGGTCTGCGTTTGCTCACCCAACCTAACCCAACCTTTCAGCCCCAAGACTGTCCACCCTTATGTCTCATCCAGCTGTGCGTGTAGATATGGTCAATCCAGGTTGCATCACAGCCTCTGAACGAATTTTGTAAGAATTTCTCTCTCTTTCACTGTCTTTGTTTTACGGGTTTTTAAAAGTAATTTATTTTTATAATGGGGTTTAGCTGCTTTTCACGGCTGTGTTTATGCGGCTTTACACCCACTTGACTCACTTCCAGACAGATATCAATACATAGGTTTTAAGATTGTTACTAGTCACATATATTCTTGTGCGGTGAATAGGGGGTGTTGAGTCCAGTTCACTGAGCAAGGAGTAGGTCTTGTCTATTACATATTGGGTGTATGGAACGGTATCTGAGCGAATTTGAACCCCTTGTTTTATGCATCACCCCACCTCACCTTTCCCGTTAAGCAGCCATAGTGTGTTTTCTAAACGTGTGATTCTGTTCTGTTCTGTAATTCAGTTCAAGTGTAGCGGTTTTTACATTCCCTCTATAAGTGATAGCTTATGATAAGTGTCTTTTTCTGTGTGACTTATTTCACTTAGAATCGTCGTACCTAAGTCCACTCATCTTGCTTCTACTAGCCTTATGACATTGATTTCATGTCTGAGTGATATTGCATTGTACATAAGGACCACAACTTCTTTATCCATTTTTCTCTTTCCTGGGATATTTAAGGTGTCATGAAGTGGAGGTTCTTGTCAACAGAGCAGCCCTAAACTTTGGGGTGCCTGTGTCTTGCTGATTTTTAGTTTTCCCAATTTATACTCCCATGAGTGGACGTGCCCTATGCTCCCTAAGCTGTGTTTTTTCGATGTTTCAGGACACACCGTACACTTCTCCAGAGTGGCTGTTGGCAATTTACATCCCGCCCATCAGCGTAGCAAGGCTGCCATTTCTCCATGGCCTGTCCTGCATTTCTGGTTTTGACACTTTTTGCAGCATGGCCCTTTTGACCGATGGGAAGCGAGACTTCTTTGTAGCGCTGATTTGCCTTTCCAGGTTGCTTGGTTGGCCAAAAAGGGCGTATGCGTTTTTTCCTGAATATATTCAGGAAAAAACGCATACGCCCTTCTTGGCCAAGGGCATCATTGTCGACGTTTTGCCGCTTTTCATGTGCTTTACAGGCGATTCGAATCTACCTCCTGAAATCTGTTTCCTGCAATTCTGCCTTGCTTTCAAATCCTCTTCGTTGCCTTCCCTCAATATATCTGTGGATGAGAGTTATCATTTATAACTCTGCGGGTTTTTGAATTGCAGTGTCCCTGAGCTCCATTTTTCAACTCGCTTTTTTGGGAGCTGGCCGCAAAAGCGCGGGATTGCCTCAGGCCCTATTGTGCTTCTGGGCGGCAGGCTGAGCCTGTGATTAATTCTTCTTCCTGATGGGAAAATAGAGTGACCTGTGCCTGTCCCAACACCTAGATCTAGTCTCTCATTGGTTGCCCCTCTTCCCGTTCATCCTCAGGACAAATTGCAACCTGTAGGGAACAGGAGGTTAAAGGTGCTGATTCTCCAAGTAAGTTGATTGCTAGTAAAGTAGCTGGAAAGGCGAACCCGAGCACAAGGAGATGAGAAATGGGGTGTGTTTTAGAAACCTTTCAAAATCACACGGTGTACCATCTTCTGAGTTTCTCATGCATGTTTTCGATGTAGGAAGATGCCCTTGAACCTGGAGATTTGGGACCCATGGGATGGGTATCACGCAGTATTACTTTAAAGGGTCTGCGTTTGCTCACCCAACCTCTCAGCCCCAAGAGTGTCCACCCTTATGTCTCATCCAGCTGTGGGTCTAGATATGGTCAATCCAGGTGGCATCACAGCCCCTGAACGAATTTTGTAAGAATTTCTCTCTCTTTCACTGTCTTTGTTTTACGGGTTTTTAAAAGTAATTTATTTTTATAATGGGGTTTAGCTGCTTTTCACGGCTGTGTTTATGCGGATTTACACCCACTTGACTCACTTCCAGACAGATATCAATACATAGGTTTTAAGATTGTTGCTAGTCACATATATTCTTGTGCGGTGAATAGGGGGTGTTGAGTCCAGTTCACGGAGCAAGGAGTAGGTCTTGTCTATTACATATTGGGTGTATGGAACGGTATCTGAGCAAATTTGAACTCCTTGTTTTATGCATCACCCCACCTCACCTTTCCCGTTAAGCAGCCATAGTGTGTTTTCTAAACGTGTGACTCTGTTCTGTTTTGTAATTCAGTTCAAGTGTAGCGGTTTTTACATTCCCTCTATAAGTTATAGCTTATGATAAGTGTCTTTTTCTGTGTGACTTATTTCACTTAGAATCGTCGTACCTAAGTCCACTCATCTTGCTTCTACTAGCCTTATGACATTGATTTCATGTCTGAGTGATATTCCATTGTACATAAGGACCACAACTTTTTTATCCATTTTTCTCTTTCCTGGGATATTTAAGGTGTCATGAAGTGGAGGTTCTTGTCAACAGAGCAGCCCCAAACTTTGGGGTGCCTGTGTCTTGCTGATTTTTAGTTTTCCCAATTTATACGCCCATGAGTGGACATGCCCTATGCTCACTAAGCTGTGTTTTTTCGATGTTTCAGGACACACCGTACACTTCTCCAGAGTGGCTGTTGGCAATTTACATCCCGCCCATCAGCGTAGCAAGGCTGCCATTTCTCCATGGCCTGTCCTGCATTTCTGGTTTTGACACTTTTTGCAGCATGCCCCTTTTGACCCATGGGAAGCGAGACTTCTTTGTAGCACTGATTTGCCTTTCCAGGTTGCTTGCTTGGCCAAGAAGGGCGTATGCGTTTTTTCCTGAATATATTCAGGAAAAAACGCATACGCCCTTCTTGGCCAAGGGCATCATTGTCGACGTTTTGCCGCTTTTCATGTGCTTTACAGGCGATTCGAATCTACCTCCTGAAATCTGTTTCCTGCAATTCTGCCTTGATTTCAAATCCTCTTCGTTGCCTTCCCTCAATATATCTGTGGATGAGAGTTATCACTTATAACTCTGCGGGTTTGTGAATTGCAGTGTCCCTGAGCTCCATTTTTCAACTGTCTTTTTTGAGAGCTGGCCGCAAAAGCACGGGATTGCCTCAGGCCCTATTCTGGTTCCTGGCAGCAGGCTGAGCCTGTGATTAATTCTTCTTCCTGATGGGAAAATAGAGTGACCTGTGCCTGTCCCAACAGCTAGATCTAGTCTCTCATTGGTTCCCCCTCTTCCCGTTCATCCTCAGGACAAATTGCAACCTGTAGGGAACAGGAGGTTAAAGGTGCTGATTCTCCAAGTAGGGAGATTGCTAGTAAAGTATCTGGAATGGCGAACCCGAGCACAAGGAGATGAGAAATGAGGTGCGTTTTAGGAACCTTTCAAAATCACACGGTGTACCATCTTCTGAGTTTCTCATGCATATTTTCGATGTAGGAAGATGCCCTTGAACCTGGAGACTTGGTACCCATGGGATGGGTACCACGCAGTATTACTTTAAAGGGTCTGCATTTGCTCACCCAACCTAACCCAACCTTTCAGCCTCAAGAGTGTCCACCCTTCTGTCTCATCCAGCTGTGCGTGTAGATATGGTCAATCCAGGTTGCATCACAGCCTCTGAACGAATATTTAAGAATTTCTCTCTCTTTCACTGTCTTTGTTTTACGGGTTTTTAAAAGTAATTTAGTTTTATAATGGGGTTTAGCTGCTTTTCACGGCTGTGTTTATGCGGCTTTACACCCACTTGACTCACTTCCAGACAGATATCAATACATAGGTTTTAAGATTCTTACTAGTCACATATATTCTTGTGCGGTGAATAGGGGGTGTTGAGTCCAGTTCACGGAGCAAGGAGTAGGTCTTGTCTATTACATATTGGGTGTATGGAACGGTATCTGAGCGAATTTGAAACCCTTGTTTTATGCATCACCCCACCTCACCTTTCCCGTTAAGCAGCCATATTGTGTTTTCTAAACGTGTGACTCTGTTCTGTTTTGTAATTCAGTTCAAGTGTAGCGGTTTTTACATTCCCTCTATAAGTGATAGCTTATGATAAGTGTCTTTTTCTGTGTGACTTATTTCACTTAGAATCGTCGTACCTAAGTCCACTCATCTTGCTTCTACTAGCCTTATGACATTGATTTCATGTCTGAGTGATATTCCATTGTACATAAGGACCACAACTTCTTTATCCATTTTTCTCTTTCCTGGGATATTTAAGTTGTCATGAAGTGGAGGTTCTTGTCAACAGAGCAGCCCCAAACTTTGGGGTGCCTGTGTCTTGCTGATTTTTAGTTTTCCCAATTTATACGCCCATGAGTGGACGTGCCCTATGCTCCCTAAGCTGTGTTTTTTCGATGTTTCAGGACACACCGTACACTTCTCCAGAGTGGCTGTTGGCAATTAACATCCCGCCCATCAGCGTAGCTAGGCTGCCATTTCTCCATGGCCTGTCCTGCATTTCTGGTTTTGACACTTTTTGCAGCATGACCCTTTTGACCGATGGGAAGCGAGACTTCTTTGTAGCACTGATTTGCCTTTCCAGGTTGCTTGGTTGGCCAAAAAGGGCGTATGCGTTTTTTCCTGAATATATTCAGGAAAAAACGCATACGCCCTTTTTGGCCAAGGGCATCATTGTCGACGTTTTGCCGCTTTTCATTTGCTTTAAAGGCGATTCAAATCTACCTCCTGAAACCTGTTTCCTGCAATTCTGCCTTGCTTTCAAATCCTCTTTGTTGCCTTCCCTCAATATATTTGTGGACGAGAGTTATCATTTATAACTCAGCAGGTTTGTGAATGGCAGTGCCCCTGAGCTCCATTTTTCAACTGTCTTGTTTGGGAGCTGGCCGCAAAAGCACGGGATTGCCTCAGGCCCTATTCTGGTTCCCGGCGGCAGGCTGAGCCTGTGGTTAATTCTTTTTCCTAATGGGAGAATAGAGTGACCTGTGCCTGTCCCAACACCTAGATCTAGTCTCTCATTGGTTGCCCCTCTTCCCGTTCATCCTCAGGACAAATTGCAACCTGTAGGGAACAGGAGGTTAAAGGTGCTGATTCTCCAAGTAGGGAGATTGCTAGTGAAGTAGCTGGAATGGCGAACCCGAGCACAAGGAGATGAGAAATGAGGTGCGTTTTAGAAACCTTTCAAAATCACACGGTGTACCTTCTTCTGGGTTCCTCATGCAAGTTTTCGATGTAGGAAGATGCCCTTGAACCTGGAGATTTGGGACCCATGGGATGGGTACCATGCAGTATTACTTTAAAGGGTCTGCGTTTGCTCACCCAACCTCACCCAACCTCTCAGCTCCAAGAGTGTCCACCCTTATGTCTCATCCAGCTGTGGGTCTAGATATGGTCAATCCAGGTGGCATCACAGCCCCTGAACGAATTTTGTAAGAATTTCTCTCTCTTTCACTGTCTTTGTTTTACGGGTTTTTAAAAGTAATTTATTTTTATAATGGGGTTTAGCTGCTTTTCACGGCTGTGTTTATGCGGCTTTACACCCACTTGACTCACTTCCAGACAGATATCAATACATAGGTTTTAAGATTGTTACTGGTCACATATATTCTTGTGCGGTGAATAGGGGGTGTTGAGTCCAGTTCACGGAGCAAGGAGTAGGTCTTGTCTATTACATATTGGGTGTATGGAACGGTATCTGAGCGAATTTGAACCCCTTGTTTTATGCATCACCCCACCTCACCTTTCCCGTTAAGCAGCCATAGTGTGTTTTCTAAACGTGTGACTCTGTTCTGCTTTGTAATTCAGTTCAAGTGTAGCGGTTTTTACATTCCCTCTATAAGTGATAGCTTATGATAAGTGTCTTTTTCTGTGTGACTTATTTCACTTAGAATCGTCGTACCTAAGTCCACTCATCTTGCTTCTACTAGCCTTATGACATTGATTTCATGTCTGAGTGATATTCCATTGTACATAAGGACCACAACTTTTTTATCCATTTTTCTCTTTCCTGGGATATTTAAGGTGTCATGAAGTGGAGGTTCTTGTCAACAGAGCAGCCCCAAACTTTGGGGTGCCTGTGTCTTGCTGATTTTTAGTTTTCCCAATTTATACGCCCATGAGTGGACGTGCCCTATGCTCACTAAGCTGTGTTTTTTCGATGTTTCAGGACACACCGTACACTTCTCCAGAGTGGCTGTTGGCAATTTACATCCCGCCCATCAGCGTAGCAAGGCTGCCATTTCTCCATGGCCTGTCCTGCATTTCTGGTTTTGACACTTTTTGCAGCATGGCCCTTTTGACCCATGGGAAGCGAGACTTCTTTGTAGCGCTGATTTGCCTTTCCAGGTTGCTTGGTTGGCCAAAAAGGGCGTATGCGTTTTTTCCTGAATATATTCAGGAAAAAACGCATACGCCCTTCTTGGCCAAGGGCATCATTGTCGACGTTTTGCCGCTTTTCATGTGCTTTACAGGCGATTCGAATCTACCTCCTGAAATCTGTTTCCTGCAATTCTGCCTTGCTTTCAAATCCTCTTCGTTGCCTTCCCTCAATATATCTGTGGATGAGAGATATCATTTATAACTCTGCGGGTTTTTGAATTGCAGTGTCCCTGAGCTCCATTTTTCAACTCGCTTTTTTGGGAGCTGGCCGCAAAAGCGCGGGATTGCCTCAGGCCCTATTGTGCTTCTGGGCGGCAGGCTGAGCCTGTGATTAATTCTTCTTCCTGATGGGAAAATAGAGTGACCTGTGCCTGTCCCAACACCTAGATCTAGTCTCTCATTGGTTGCCCCTCTTCCCGTTCATCCTCAGGACAAATTGCAACCTGTAGGGAACAGGAGGTTAAAGGTGCTGATTCTCCAAGTAAGTTGATTGCTAGTAAAGTAGCTGGAAAGGCGAACCCGAGCACAAGGAGATGAGAAATGGGGTGTGTTTTAGAAACCTTTCAAAATCACACGGTGTACCATCTTCTGAGTTTCTCATGCATGTTTTCGATGTAGGAAGATGCCCTTGAACCTGGAGATTTGGGACCCATGGGATGGGTATCACGCAGTATTACTTTAAAGGGTCTGCGTTTGCTCACCCAACCTCTCATCCCCAAGAGTGTCCACCCTTATGTCTCATCCAGCTGTGGGTCTAGATATGGTCAATCCAGGTGGCATCACAGCCCCTGAACGAATTTTGTAAGAATTTCTCTCTCTTTCACTGTCTTTGTTTTACGGGTTTTTAAAAGTAATTTATTTTTATAATGGGGTTTAGCTGCTTTTCACGGCTGTGTTTATGCGGATTTACACCCACTTGACTCACTTCCAGACAGATATCAATACATAGGTTTTAAGATTGTTGCTAGTCACATATATTCTTGTGCGGTGAATAGGGGGTGTTGAGTCCAGTTCACGGAGCAAGGAGTAGGTCTTGTCTATTACATATTGGGTGTATGGAACGGTATCTGAGCAAATTTGAACTCCTTGTTTTATGCATCACCCCACCTCACCTTTCCCGTTAAGCAGCCATAGTGTGTTTTCTAAACGTGTGACTCTGTTCGTTTTGTAATTCAGTTCAAGTGTAGCGGTTTTTACATTCCCTCTATAAGTTATAGCTTATGATAAGTGTCTTTTTCTGTGTGACTTATTTCACTTAGAATCGTCGTACCTAAGTCCACTCATCTTGCTTCTACTAGCCTTATGACATTGATTTCATGTCTGAGTGATATTCCATTGTACATAAGGACCACAACTTTTTTATCCATTTTTCTCTTTCCTGGGATATTTAAGGTGTCATGAAGTGGAGGTTCTTGTCAACAGAGCAGCCCCAAACTTTGGGGTGCCTGTGTCTTGCTGATTTTTAGTTTTCCCAATTTATACGCCCATGAGTGGACATGCCCTATGCTCACTAAGCTGTGTTTTTTCGATGTTTCAGGACACACCGTACACTTCTCCAGAGTGGCTGTTGGCAATTTACATCCCGCCCATCAGCGTAGCAAGGCTGCCATTTCTCCATGGCCTGTCCTGCATTTCTGGTTTTGACACTTTTTGCAGCATGCCCCTTTTGACCCATGGGAAGCGAGACTTCTTTGTAGCACTGATTTGCCTTTCCAGGTTGCTTGCTTGGCCAAGAAGGGCGTATGCGTTTTTTCCTGAATATATTCAGGAAAAAACGCATACGCCCTTCTTGGCCAAGGGCATCATTGTCGACGTTTTGCCGCTTTTCATGTGCTTTACAGGCGATTCGAATCTACCTCCTGAAATCTGTTTCCTGCAATTCTGCCTTGATTTCAAATCCTCTTCGTTGCCTTCCCTCAATATATCTGTGGATGAGAGTTATCACTTATAACTCTGCGGGTTTGTGAATTGCAGTGTCCCTGAGCTCCATTTTTCAACTGTCTTTTTTGAGAGCTGGCCGCAAAAGCACGGGATTGCCTCAGGCCCTATTCTGGTTCCTGGCAGCAGGCTGAGCCTGTGATTAATTCTTCTTCCTGATGGGAAAATAGAGTGACCTGTGCCTGTCCCAACAGCTAGATCTAGTCTCTCATTGGTTCCCCCTCTTCCCGTTCATCCTCAGGACAAATTGCAACCTGTAGGGAACAGGAGGTTAAAGGTGCTGATTCTCCAAGTAGGGAGATTGCTAGTAAAGTAGCTGGAATGGCGAACCCGAGCACAAGGAGATGAGAAATGAGGTGCGTTTTAGGAACCTTTCAAAATCACACGGTGTACCATCTTCTGAGTTTCTCATGCATATTTTCGATGTAGGAAGATGCCCTTGAACCTGGAGACTTGGTACCCATGGGATGGGTACCACGCAGTATTACTTTAAAGGGTCTGCATTTGCTCACCCAACCTAACCCAACCTTTCAGCCTCAAGAGTGTCCACCCTTCTGTCTCATCCAGCTGTGCGTGTAGATATGGTCAATCCAGGTTGCATCACAGCCTCTGAACGAATATTTAAGAATTTCTCTCTCTTTCACTGTCTTTGTTTTACGGGTTTTTAAAAGTAATTTAGTTTTATAATGGGGTTTAGCTGCTTTTCACGGCTGTGTTTATGCGGCTTTACACCCACTTGACTCACTTCCAGACAGATATCAATACATAGGTTTTAAGATTCTTACTAGTCACATATATTCTTGTGCGGTGAATAGGGGGTGTTGAGTCCAGTTCACGGAGCAAGGAGTAGGTCTTGTCTATTACATATTGGGTGTATGGAACGGTATCTGAGCGAATTTGAAACCCTTGTTTTATGCATCACCCCACCTCACCTTTCCCGTTAAGCAGCCATATTGTGTTTTCTAAACGTGTGACTCTGTTCTGTTTTGTAATTCAGTTCAAGTGTAGCGGTTTTTACATTCCCTCTATAAGTGATAGCTTATGATAAGTGTCTTTTTCTGTGTGACTTATTTCACTTAGAATCGTCGTACCTAAGTCCACTCATCTTGCTTCTACTAGCCTTATGACATTGATTTCATGTCTGAGTGATATTCCATTGTACATAAGGACCACAACTTCTTTATCCATTTTTCTCTTTCCTGGGATATTTAAGTTGTCATGAAGTGGAGGTTCTTGTCAACAGAGCAGCCCCAAACTTTGGGGTGCCTGTGTCTTGCTGATTTTTAGTTTTCCCAATTTATACGCCCATGAGTGGACGTGCCCTATGCTCCCTAAGCTGTGTTTTTTCGATGTTTCAGGACACACCGTACACTTCTCCAGAGTGGCTGTTGGCAATTAACATCCCGCCCATCAGCGTAGCTAGGCTGCCATTTCTCCATGGCCTGTCCTGCATTTCTGGTTTTGACACTTTTTGCAGCATGACCCTTTTGACCGATGGGAAGCGAGACTTCTTTGTAGCACTGATTTGCCTTTCCAGGTTGCTTGGTTGGCCAAAAAGGGCGTATGCGTTTTTTCCTGAATATATTCAGGAAAAAACGCATACGCCCTTTTTGGCCAAGGGCATCATTGTCGACGTTTTGCCGCTTTTCATTTGCTTTAAAGGCGATTCAAATCTACCTCCTGAAACCTGTTTCCTGCAATTCTGCCTTGCTTTCAAATCCTCTTTGTTGCCTTCCCTCAATATATTTGTGGACGAGAGTTATCATTTATAACTCAGCAGGTTTGTGAATGGCAGTGCCCCTGAGCTCCATTTTTCAACTGTCTTGTTTGGGAGCTGGCCGCAAAAGCACGGGATTGCCTCAGGCCCTATTCTGGTTCCCGGCGGCAGGCTGAGCCTGTGGTTAATTCTTTTTCCTAATGGGAAAATAGAGTGACCTGTGCCTGTCCCAACACCTAGATCTAGTCTCTCATTGGTTGCCCCTCTTCCCGTTCATCCTCAGGACAAATTGCAACCTGTAGGGAACAGGAGGTTAAAGGTGCTGATTCTCCAAGTAGGGAGATTGCTAGTGAAGTAGCTGGAATGGCGAACCCGAGCACAAGGAGATGAGAAATGAGGTGCGTTTTAGAAACCTTTCAAAATCACACGGTGTACCTTCTTCTGGGTTCCTCATGCAAGTTTTCGATGTAGGAAGATGCCCTTGAACCTGGAGATTTGGGACCCATGGGATGGGTACCATGCAGTATTACTTTAAAGGGTCTGCGTTTGCTCACCCAACCTCACCCAACCTCTCAGCTCCAAGAGTGTCCACCCTTATGTCTCATCCAGCTGTGGGTCTAGATATGGTCAATCCAGGTGGCATCACAGCCCCTGAACGAATTTTGTAAGAATTTCTCTCTCTTTCACTGTCTTTGTTTTACGGGTTTTTAAAAGTAATTTATTTTTATAATGGGGTTTAGCTGCTTTTCACGGCTGTGTTTATGCGGCTTTACACCCACTTGACTCACTTCCAGACAGATATCAATACATAGGTTTTAAGATTGTTACTGGTCACATATATTCTTGTGCGGTGAATAGGGGGTGTTGAGTCCAGTTCACGGAGCAAGGAGTAGGTCTTGTCTATTACATATTTGGTGTATGGAACGGTATCTGAGCGAATTTGAACCCCTTGTTTTATGCATCACCCCACCTCACCTTTCCCGTTAAGCAGCCATAGTGTGTTTTCTAAACGTGTGACTCTGTTCTGCTTTGTAATTCAGTTCAAGTGTAGCGGTTTTTACATTCCCTCTATAAGTGATAGCTTATGATAAGTGTCTTTTTCTGTGTGACTTATTTCACTTAGAATCGTCGTACCTAAGTCCACTCATCTTGCTTCTACTAGCCTTATGACATTGATTTCATGTCTGAGTGATATTCCATTGTACATAAGGACCACAACTTTTTTATCCATTTTTCTCTTTCCTGGGATATTTAAGGTGTCATGAAGTGGAGGTTCTTGTCAACAGAGCAGCCCCAAACTTTGGGGTGCCTGTGTCTTGCTGATTTTTATTTTTCCCAATTTATACGCCCATGAGTGGACGTGCCCTATGCTCCCTAAGCTGTGTTTTTTCGATGTTTCAGGACACACCGTACACTTCTCCAGAGTGGCTGTTGGCAATTTACATCCCGCCCATCAGCGTAGCAAGGCTGCCATTTCTCCATGGCCTGTCCTGCATTTCTGGTTTTGACACTTTTTGCAGCATGGCCCTTTTGACCCATGGGAAGCGAGACTTCTTTGTAGCGCTGATTTGCCTTTCCAGGTTGCTTGGTTGGCCAAAAAGGGCGTATGCGTTTTTTCCTGAATATATTCAGGAAAAAACGCATACGCCCTTCTTGGCCAAGGGCATCATTGTCGACGTTTTGCCGCTTTTCATGTGCTTTACAGGCGATTCGAATCTACCTCCTGAAATCTGTTTCCTGCAATTCTGCCTTGCTTTCAAATCCTCTTCGTTGCCTTCCCTCAATATATCTGTGGATGAGAGTTATCATTTATAACTCTGCGGGTTTTTGAATTGCAGTGTCCCTGAGCTCCATTTTTCAACTCGCTTTTTTGGGAGCTGGCCGCAAAAGCGCGGGATTGCCTCAGGCCCTATTGTGCTTCTGGGCGGCAGGCTGAGCCTGTGATTAATTCTTCTTCCTGATGGGAAAATAGAGTGACCTGTGCCTGTCCCAACACCTAGATCTAGTCTCTCATTGGTTGCCCCTCTTCCCGTTCATCCTCAGGACAAATTGCAACCTGTAGGGAACAGGAGGTTAAAGGTGCTGATTCTCCAAGTAAGTTGATTGCTAGTAAAGTAGCTGGAAAGGCGAACCCGAGCACAAGGAGATGAGAAATGGGGTGTGTTTTAGAAACCTTTCAAAATCACACGGTGTACCATCTTCTGAGTTTCTCATGCATGTTTTCGATGTAGGAAGATGCCCTTGAACCTGGAGATTTGGGACCCATGGGATGGGTATCACGCAGTATTACTTTAAAGGGTCTGCGTTTGCTCACCCAACCTCTCAGCCCCAAGAGTGTCCACCCTTATGTCTCATCCAGCTGTGGGTCTAGATATGGTCAATCCAGGTGGCATCACAGCCCCTGAACGAATTTTGTAAGAATTTCTCTCTCTTTCACTGTCTTTGTTTTACGGGTTTTTAAAAGTAATTTATTTTTATAATGGGGTTTAGCTGCTTTTCACGGCTGTGTTTATGCGGATTTACACCCACTTGACTCACTTCCAGACAGATATCAATACATAGGTTTTAAGATTGTTGCTAGTCACATATATTCTTGTGCGGTGAATAGGGGGTGTTGAGTCCAGTTCACGGAGCAAGGAGTAGGTCTTGTCTATTACATATTGGGTGTATGGAACGGTATCTGAGCAAATTTGAACTCCTTGTTTTATGCATCACCCCACCTCACCTTTCCCGTTAAGCAGCCATAGTGTGTTTTCTAAACGTGTGACTCTGTTCTGTTTTGTAATTCAGTTCAAGTGTAGCGGTTTTTACATTCCCTCTATAAGTTATAGCTTATGATAAGTGTCTTTTTCTGTGTGACTTATTTCACTTAGAATCGTCGTACCTAAGTCCACTCATCTTGCTTCTACTAGCCTTATGACATTGATTTCATGTCTGAGTGATATTCCATTGTACATAAGGACCACAACTTTTTTATCCATTTTTCTCTTTCCTGGGATATTTAAGGTGTCATGAAGTGGAGGTTCTTGTCAACAGAGCAGCCCCAAACTTTGGGGTGCCTGTGTCTTGCTGATTTTTAGTTTTCCCAATTTATACGCCCATGAGTGGACATGCCCTATGCTCACTAAGCTGTGTTTTTTCGATGTTTCAGGACACACCGTACACTTCTCCAGAGTGGCTGTTGGCAATTTACATCCCGCCCATCAGCGTAGCAAGGCTGCCATTTCTCCATGGCCTGTCCTGCATTTCTGGTTTTGACACTTTTTGCAGCATGCCCCTTTTGACCCATGGGAAGCGAGACTTCTTTGTAGCACTGATTTGCCTTTCCAGGTTGCTTGCTTGGCCAAGAAGGGCGTATGCGTTTTTTCCTGAATATATTCAGGAAAAAACGCATACGCCCTTCTTGGCCAAGGGCATCATTGTCGACGTTTTGCCGCTTTTCATGTGCTTTACAGGCGATTCGAATCTACCTCCTGAAATCTGTTTCCTGCAATTCTGCCTTGATTTCAAATCCTCTTCGTTGCCTTCCCTCAATATATCTGTGGATGAGAGTTATCACTTATAACTCTGCGGGTTTGTGAATTGCAGTGTCCCTGAGCTCCATTTTTCAACTGTCTTTTTTGAGAGCTGGCCGCAAAAGCACGGGATTGCCTCAGGCCCTATTCTGGTTCCTGGCAGCAGGCTGAGCCTGTGATTAATTCTTCTTCCTGATGGGAAAATAGAGTGACCTGTGCCTGTCCCAACAGCTAGATCTAGTCTCTCATTGGTTCCCCCTCTTCCCGTTCATCCTCAGGACAAATTGCAACCTGTAGGGAACAGGAGGTTAAAGGTGCTGATTCTCCAAGTAGGGAGATTGCTAGTAAAGTAGCTGGAATGGCGAACCCGAGCACAAGGAGATGAGAAATGAGGTGCGTTTTAGAAACCTTTCAAAATCACACGGTGTACCATCTTCTGAGTTTCTCATGCATGTTTTCGATGTAGGAAGATGCCCTTGAACCTGGAGACTTGGTACCCATGGGATGGGTACCACGCAGTATTACTTTAAAGGGTCTGCATTTGCTCACCCAACCTAACCCAACCTTTCAGCCTCAAGAGTGTCCACCCTTCTGTCTCATCCAGCTGTGCGTGTAGATATGGTCAATCCAGGTTGCATCACAGCCTCTGAACGAATATTTAAGAATTTCTCTCTCTTTCACTGTCTTTGTTTTACGGGTTTTTAAAAGTAATTTAGTTTTATAATGGGGTTTAGCTGCTTTTCACGGCTGTGTTTATGCGGCTTTACACCCACTTGACTCACTTCCAGACAGATATCAATACATAGGTTTTAAGATTCTTACTAGTCACATATATTCTTGTGCGGTGAATAGGGGGTGTTGAGTCCAGTTCACGGAGCAAGGAGTAGGTCTTGTCTATTACATATTGGGTGTATGGAACGGTATCTGAGCGAATTTGAAACCCTTGTTTTATGCATCACCCCACCTCACCTTTCCCGTTAAGCAGCCATATTGTGTTTTCTAAACGTGTGACTCTGTTCTGTTTTGTAATTCAGTTCAAGTGTAGCGGTTTTTACATTCCCTCTATAAGTGATAGCTTATGATAAGTGTCTTTTTCTGTGTGACTTATTTCACTTAGAATCGTCGTACCTAAGTCCACTCATCTTGCTTCTACTAGCCTTATGACATTGATTTCATGTCTGAGTGATATTCCATTGTACATAAGGACCACAACTTCTTTATCCATTTTTCTCTTTCCTGGGATATTTAAGTTGTCATGAAGTGGAGGTTCTTGTCAACAGAGCAGCCCCAAACTTTGGGGTGCCTGTGTCTTGCTGATTTTTAGTTTTCCCAATTTATACGCCCATGAGTGGACGTGCCCTATGCTCCCTAAGCTGTGTTTTTTCGATGTTTCAGGACACACCGTACACTTCTCCAGAGTGGCTGTTGGCAATTAACATCCCGCCCATCAGCGTAGCTAGGCTGCCATTTCTCCATGGCCTGTCCTGCATTTCTGGTTTTGACACTTTTTGCAGCATGACCCTTTTGACCGATGGGAAGCGAGACTTCTTTGTAGCACTGATTTGCCTTTCCAGGTTGCTTGGTTGGCCAAAAAGGGCGTATGCGTTTTTTCCTGAATATATTCAGGAAAAAACGCATACGCCCTTTTTGGCCAAGGGCATCATTGTCGACGTTTTGCCGCTTTTCATTTGCTTTAAAGGCGATTCAAATCTACCTCCTGAAACCTGTTTCCTGCAATTCTGCCTTGCTTTCAAATCCTCTTTGTTGCCTTCCCTCAATATATTTGTGGACGAGAGTTATCATTTATAACTCAGCAGGTTTGTGAATGGCAGTGCCCCTGAGCTCCATTTTTCAACTGTCTTGTTTGGGAGCTGGCCGCAAAAGCACGGGATTGCCTCAGGCCCTATTCTGGTTCCCGGAGGCAGGCTGAGCCTGTGGTTAATTCTTTTTCCTAATGGGAAAATAGAGTGACCTGTGCCTGTCCCAACACCTAGATCTAGTCTCTCATTGGTTGCCCCTCTTCCCGTTCATCCTCAGGACAAATTGCAACCTGTAGGGAACAGGAGGTTAAAGGTGCTGATTCTCCAAGTAGGGAGATTGCTAGTGAAGTAGCTGGAATGGTGAACCCGAGCACAAGGAGATGAGAAATGAGGTGCGTTTTAGAAACCTTTCAAAATCACACGGTGTACCTTCTTCTGGGTTCCTCATGCAAGTTTTCGATGTAGGAAGATGCCCTTGAACCTGGAGATTTGGGACCCATGGGATGGGTACCATGCAGTATTACTTTAAAGGGTCTGCGTTTGCTCACCCAACCTCACCCAACCTCTCAGCTCCAAGAGTGTCCACCCTTATGTCTCATCCAGCTGTGGGTCTAGATATGGTCAATCCAGGTGGCATCACAGCCCCTGAACGAATTTTGTAAGAATTTCTCTCTCTTTCACTGTCTTTGTTTTACGGGTTTTTAAAAGTAATTTATTTTTATAATGGGGTTTAGCTGCTTTTCACGGCTGTGTTTATGCGGCTTTACACCCACTTGACTCACTTCCAGACAGATATCAATACATAGGTTTTAAGATTGTTACTGGTCACATATATTCTTGTGCGGTGAATAGGGGGTGTTGAGTCCAGTTCACGGAGCAAGGAGTAGGTCTTGTCTATTACATATTGGGTGTATGGAACGGTATCTGAGCGAATTTGAACCCCTTGTTTTATGCATCACCCCACCTCACCTTTCCCGTTAAGCAGCCATAGTGTGTTTTCTAAACGTGTGACTCTGTTCTGCTTTGTAATTCAGTTCAAGTGTAGCGGTTTTTACATTCCCTCTATAAGTGATAGCTTATGATAAGTGTCTTTTTCTGTGTGACTTATTTCACTTAGAATCGTCGTACCTAAGTCCACTCATCTTGCTTCTACTAGCCTTATGACATTGATTTCATGTCTGAGTGATATTCCATTGTACATAAGGACCACAACTTTTTTATCCATTTTTCTCTTTCCTGGGATATTTAAGGTGTCATGAAGTGGAGGTTCTTGTCAACAGAGCAGCCCCAAACTTTGGGGTGCCTGTGTCTTGCTGATTTTTAGTTTTCCCAATTTATACGCCCATGAGTGGACGTGCCCTATGCTCACTAAGCTGTGTTTTTTCGATGTTTCAGGACACACCGTACACTTCTCCAGAGTGGCTGTTGGCAATTTACATCCCGCCCATCAGCGTAGCAAGGCTGCCATTTCTCCATGGCCTGTCCTGCATTTCTGGTTTTGACACTTTTTGCAGCATGGCCCTTTTGACCGATGGGAAGCGAGACTTCTTTGTAGCGCTGATTTGCCTTTCCAGGTTGCTTGGGTGGCCAAAAAGGGCGTATGCGTTTTTTCCTGAATATATTCAGGAAAAAACGCATACGCCCTTCTTGGCCAAGGGCATCATTGTCGACGTTTTGCCGCTTTTCATGTGCTTTACAGGCGATTCGAATCTACCTCCTGAAATCTGTTTCCTGCAATTCTGCCTTGCTTTCAAATCCTCTTCGTTGCCTTCCCTCAATATATCTGTGGATGAGAGTTATCATTTATAACTCTGCGGGTTTTTGAATTGCAGTGTCCCTGAGCTCCATTTTTCAACTCGCTTTTTTGGGAGCTGGCCGCAAAAGCGCGGGATTGCCTCAGGCCCTATTGTGCTTCTGGGCGGCAGGCTGAGCCTGTGATTAATTCTTCTTCCTGATGGGAAAATAGAGTGACCTGTGCCTGTCCCAACACCTAGATCTAGTCTCTCATTGGTTGCCCCTCTTCCCGTTCATCCTCAGGACAAATTGCAACCTGTAGGGAACAGGAGGTTAAAGGTGCTGATTCTCCAAGTAAGTTGATTGCTAGTAAAGTAGCTGGAAAGGCGAACCCGAGCACAAGGAGATGAGAAATGGGGTGTGTTTTAGAAACCTTTCAAAATCACACGGTGTACCATCTTCTGAGTTTCTCATGCATGTTTTCGATGTAGGAAGATGCCCTTGAACCTGGAGATTTGGGACCCATGGGATGGGTATCACGCAGTATTACTTTAAAGGGTCTGCGTTTGCTCACCCAACCTCTCAGCCCCAAGAGTGTCCACCCTTATGTCTCATCCAGCTGTGGGTCTAGATATGGTCAATCCAGGTGGCATCACAGCCCCTGAACGAATTTTGTAAGAATTTCTCTCTCTTTCACTGTCTTTGTTTTACGGGTTTTTAAAAGTAATTTATTTTTATAATGGGGTTTAGCTGCTTTTCACGGCTGTGTTTATGCGGATTTACACCCACTTGACTCACTTCCAGACAGATATCAATACATAGGTTTTAAGATTGTTGCTAGTCACATATATTCTTGTGCGGTGAATAGGGGGTGTTGAGTCCAGTTCACGGAGCAAGGAGTAGGTCTTGTCTATTACATATTGGGTGTATGGAACGGTATCTGAGCAAATTTGAACTCCTTGTTTTATGCATCACCCCACCTCACCTTTCCCGTTAAGCAGCCATAGTGTGTTTTCTAAACGTGTGACTCTGTTCTGTTTTGTAATTCAGTTCAAGTGTAGCGGTTTTTACATTCCCTCTATAAGTTATAGCTTATGATAAGTGTCTTTTTCTGTGTGACTTATTTCACTTAGAATCGTCGTACCTAAGTCCACTCATCTTGCTTCTACTAGCCTTATGACATTGATTTCATGTCTGAGTGATATTCCATTGTACATAAGGACCACAACTTTTTTATCCATTTTTCTCTTTCCTGGGATATTTAAGGTGTCATGAAGTGGAGGTTCTTGTCAACAGAGCAGCCCCAAACTTTGGGGTGCCTGTGTCTTGCTGATTTTTAGTTTTCCCAATTTATACGCCCATGAGTGGACATGCCCTATGCTCACTAAGCTGTGTTTTTTCGATGTTTCAGGACACACCGTACACTTCTCCAGAGTGGCTGTTGGCAATTTACATCCCGCCCATCAGCGTAGCAAGGCTGCCATTTCTCCATGGCCTGTCCTGCATTTCTGGTTTTGACACTTTTTGCAGCATGCCCCTTTTGACCCATGGGAAGCGAGACTTCTTTGTAGCACTGATTTGCCTTTCCAGGTTGCTTGCTTGGCCAAGAAGGGCGTATGCGTTTTTTCCTGAATATATTCAGGAAAAAACGCATACGCCCTTCTTGGCCAAGGGCATCATTGTCGACGTTTTGCCGCTTTTCATGTGCTTTACAGGCGATTCGAATCTACCTCCTGAAATCTGTTTCCTGCAATTCTGCCTTGATTTCAAATCCTCTTCGTTGCCTTCCCTCAATATATCTGTGGATGAGAGTTATCACTTATAACTCTGCGGGTTTGTGAATTGCAGTGTCCCTGAGCTCCATTTTTCAACTGTCTTTTTTGAGAGCTGGCCGCAAAAGCACGGGATTGCCTCAGGCCCTATTCTGGTTCCTGGCAGCAGGCTGAGCCTGTGATTAATTCTTCTTCCTGATGGGAAAATAGAGTGACCTGTGCCTGTCCCAACAGCTAGATCTAGTCTCTCATTGGTTCCCCCTCTTCCCGTTCATCCTCAGGACAAATTGCAACCTGTAGGGAACAGGAGGTTAAAGGTGCTGATTCTCCAAGTAGGGAGATTGCTAGTAAAGTAGCTGGAATGGCGAACCCGAGCACAAGGAGATGAGAAATGAGGTGCGTTTTAGGAACCTTTCAAAATCACACAGTGTACCATCTTCTGAGTTTCTCATGCATATTTTCGATGTAGGAAGATGCCCTTGAACCTGGAGACTTGGTACCCATGGGATGGGTACCACGCAGTATTACTTTAAAGGGTCTGCATTTGCTCACCCAACCTAACCCAACCTTTCAGCCTCAAGAGTGTCCACCCTTCTGTCTCATCCAGCTGTGCGTGTAGATATGGTCAATCCAGGTTGCATCACAGCCTCTGAACGAATATTTAAGAATTTCTCTCTCTTTCACTGTCTTTGTTTTACGGGTTTTTAAAAGTAATTTAGTTTTATAATGGGGTTTAGCTGCTTTTCACGGCTGTGTTTATGCGGCTTTACACCCACTTGACTCACTTCCAGACAGATATCAATACATAGGTTTTAAGATTCTTACTAGTCACATATATTCTTGTGCGGTGAATAGGGGGTGTTGAGTCCAGTTCACGGAGCAAGGAGTAGGTCTTGTCTATTACATATTGGGTGTATGGAACGGTATCTGAGCGAATTTGAAACCCTTGTTTTATGCATCACCCCACCTCACCTTTCCCGTTAAGCAGCCATATTGTGTTTTCTAAACGTGTGACTCTGTTCTGTTTTGTAATTCAGTTCAAGTGTAGCGGTTTTTACATTCCCTCTATAAGTGATAGCTTATGATAAGTGTCTTTTTCTGTGTGACTTATTTCACTTAGAATCGTCGTACCTAAGTCCACTCATCTTGCTTCTACTAGCCTTATGACATTGATTTCATGTCTGAGTGATATTCCATTGTACATAAGGACCACAACTTCTTTATCCATTTTTCTCTTTCCTGGGATATTTAAGTTGTCATGAAGTGGAGGTTCTTGTCAACAGAGCAGCCCCAAACTTTGGGGTGCCTGTGTCTTGCTGATTTTTAGTTTTCCCAATTTATACGCCCATGAGTGGACGTGCCCTATGCTCCCTAAGCTGTGTTTTTTCGATGTTTCAGGACACACCGTACACTTCTCCAGAGTGGCTGTTGGCAATTAACATCCCGCCCATCAGCGTAGCTAGGCTGCCATTTCTCCATGGCCTGTCCTGCATTTCTGGTTTTCACACTTTTTGCAGCATGACCCTTTTGACCGATGGGAAGCGAGACTTCTTTGTAGCACTGATTTGCCTTTCCAGGTTGCTTGGTTGGCCAAAAAGGGCGTATGCGTTTTTTCCTGAATATATTCAGGAAAAAACGCATACGCCCTTTTTGGCCAAGGGCATCATTGTCGACGTTTTGCCGCTTTTCATTTGCTTTAAAGGCGATTCAAATCTACCTCCTGAAACCTGTTTCCTGCAATTCTGCCTTGCTTTCAAATCCTCTTTGTTGCCTTCCCTCAATATATTTGTGGACGAGAGTTATCATTTATAACTCAGCAGGTTTGTGAATGGCAGTGCCCCTGAGCTCCATTTTTCAACTGTCTTGTTTGGGAGCTGGCCGCAAAAGCACGGGATTGCCTCAGGCCCTATTCTGGTTCCCGGCGGCAGGCTGAGCCTGTGGTTAATTCTTTTTCCTAATGGGAAAATAGAGTGACCTGTGCCTGTCCCAACACCTAGATCTAGTCTCTCATTGGTTGCCCCTCTTCCCGTTCATCCTCAGGACAAATTGCAACCTGTAGGGAACAGGAGGTTAAAGGTGCTGATTCTCCAAGTAGGGAGATTGCTAGTGAAGTAGCTGGAATGGCGAACCCGAGCACAAGGAGATGAGAAATGAGGTGCGTTTTAGAAACCTTTCAAAATCACACGGTGTACCTTCTTCTGGGTTCCTCATGCAAGTTTTCGATGTAGGAAGATGCCCTTGAACCTGGAGATTTGGGACCCATGGGATGGGTACCATGCAGTATTACTTTAAAGGGTCTGCGTTTGCTCACCCAACCTCACCCAACCTCTCAGCTCCAAGAGTGTCCACCCTTATGTCTCATCCAGCTGTGGGTCTAGATATGGTCAATCCAGGTGGCATCACAGCCCCTGAACGAATTTTGTAAGAATTTCTCTCTCTTTCACTGTCTTTGTTTTACGGGTTTTTAAAAGTAATTTATTTTTATAATGGGGTTTAGCTGCTTTTCACGGCTGTGTTTATGCGGCTTTACACCCACTTGACTCACTTCCAGACAGATATCAATACATAGGTTTTAAGATTGTTACTGGTCACATATATTCTTGTGCGGTGAATAGGGGGTGTTGAGTCCAGTTCACGGAGCAAGGAGTAGGTCTTGTCTATTACATATTGGGTGTATGGAACGGTATCTGAGCGAATTTGAACCCCTTGTTTTATGCATCACCCCACCTCACCTTTCCCGTTAAGCAGCCATAGTGTGTTTTCTAAACGTGTGACTCTGTTCTGCTTTGTAATTCAGTTCAAGTGTAGCGGTTTTTACATTCCCTCTATAAGTGATAGCTTATGATAAGTGTCTTTTTCTGTGTGACTTATTTCACTTAGAATCGTCGTACCTAAGTCCACTCATCTTGCTTCTACTAGCCTTATGACATTGATTTCATGTCTGAGTGATATTCCATTGTACATAAGGACCACAACTTTTTTATCCATTTTTCTCTTTCCTGGGATATTTAAGGTGTCATGAAGTGGAGGTTCTTGTCAACAGAGCAGCCCCAAACTTTGGGGTGCCTGTGTCTTGCTGATTTTTAGTTTTCCCAATTTATACGCCCATGAGTGGACGTGCCCTATGCTCACTAAGCTGTGTTTTTTCGATGTTTCAGGACACACCGTACACTTCTCCAGAGTGGCTGTTGGCAATTTACATCCCGCCCATCAGCGTAGCAAGGCTGCCATTTCTCCATGGCCTGTCCTGCATTTCTGGTTTTGACACTTTTTGCAGCATGGCCCTTTTGACCCATGGGAAGCGAGACTTCTTTGTAGCGCTGATTTGCCTTTCCAGGTTGCTTGGTTTGCCAAAAAGGGCGTATGCGTTTTTTCCTGAATATATTCAGGAAAAAACGCATACGCCCTTTTTGGACAAGGGCATCATTGTCGACGTTTTGCCGCTTTTCATGTGCATTAAAGGCGATTCGAATCTACCTCCTGAAATCTGTTTCCTGCAATTCTGCCTTGCTTTCAAATCCTCTTCGTTGACTTCCCTCAATATATCTGTGGATGAGAGTTATCACTTATAACTCTGCGGGTTTGTGAATTGCATTGTCCCTGAGCTCCATTTTTCAACTGTCTTTTTTGAGAGCTGGCCGCAAAAGCACGGGATTGCCTCAGGCCCTATTCTGGTTCCTGGCAGCAGGCTGAGCCTGTGGTTAATTCTTCTTCCTGATGGGAAAATAGAGTGACCTGTGCCTGTCCCAACAGCTAGATCTAGTCTCTCATTGGTTGCCCCTCTTCCCGTTCATCCTCAGGACAAATTGCAACCTGTAGGGAACAGGAGGTTAAAGGTGCTGATTCTCCAAGTAGGGAGATTGCTAGTAAAGTAGCTGGAATGGCGAACCCGAGCACAAGGAGATGAGAAATGAGGTGCGTTTTAGAAACCTTTCAAAATCACACGGTGTACCATCTTCTGAGTTTCTCATGCATGTTTTCGATGTAGGAAGATGCCCTTGAACCTGGAGACTTGGGACCCATGGGATGGGTACCACGCAGTATTACTTTAAAGGGTCTGCGTTTGCTCACCCAACCTTTCAGCCCCAAGAGTGTCCACCCTTATGTCTCATCCAGCTGTGGGTCTAGATATGGTCAATCCAGGTGGCATCACAGCCCCTGAACGAATTTTGTAAGAATTTCTCTCTCTTTCACTGTCTTTGTTTTACGGGTTTTTAAAAGTAATTTATTTTTATAATGGGGTTTAGCTGCTTTTCACGGCTGTGTTTATGCGGATTTACACCCACTTGACTCACTTCCAGACAGATATCAATACATAGGTTTTAAGATTGTTGCTAGTCACATATATTCTTGTGCGGTGAATAGGGGGTGTTGAGTCCAGTTCACGGAGCAAGGAGTAGGTCTTGTCTATTACATATTGGGTGTATGGAACGGTATCTGAGCAAATTTGAACTCCTTGTTTTATGCATCACCCCACCTCACCTTTCCCGTTAAGCAGCCATAGTGTGTTTTCTAAACGTGTGACTCTGTTCTGTTTTGTAATTCAGTTCAAGTGTAGCGGTTTTTACATTCCCTCTATAAGTTATAGCTTATGATAAGTGTCTTTTTCTGTGTGACTTATTTCACTTAGAATCGTCGTACCTAAGTCCACTCATCTTGCTTCTACTAGCCTTATGACATTGATTTCATGTCTGAGTGATATTCCATTGTACATAAGGACCACAACTTTTTTATCCATTTTTCTCTTTCCTGGGATATTTAAGGTGTCATGAAGTGGAGGTTCTTGTCAACAGAGCAGCCCCAAACTTTGGGGTGCCTGTGTCTTGCTGATTTTTAGTTTTCCCAATTTATACGCCCATGAGTGGACATGCCCTATGCTCACTAAGCTGTGTTTTTTCGATGTTTCAGGACACACCGTACACTTCTCCAGAGTGGCTGTTGGCAATTTACATCCCGCCCATCAGCGTAGCAAGGCTGCCATTTCTCCATGGCCTGTCCTGCATTTCTGGTTTTGACACTTTTTGCAGCATGCCCCTTTTGACCCATGGGAAGCGAGACTTCTTTGTAGCACTGATTTGCCTTTCCAGGTTGCTTGCTTGGCCAAGAAGGGCGTATGCGTTTTTTCCTGAATATATTCAGGAAAAAACGCATACGCCCTTCTTGGCCAAGGGCATCATTGTCGACGTTTTGCCGCTTTTCATGTGCTTTACAGGCGATTCGAATCTACCTCCTGAAATCTGTTTCCTGCAATTCTGCCTTGATTTCAAATCCTCTTCGTTGCCTTCCCTCAATATATCTGTGGATGAGAGTTATCACTTATAACTCTGCGGGTTTGTGAATTGCAGTGTCCCTGAGCTCCATTTTTCAACTGTCTTTTTTGAGAGCTGGCCGCAAAAGCACGGGATTGCCTCAGGCCCTATTCTGGTTCCTGGCAGCAGGCTGAGCCTGTGATTAATTCTTCTTCCTGATGGGAAAATAGAGTGACCTGTGCCTGTCCCAACAGCTAGATCTAGTCTCTCATTGGTTCCCCCTCTTCCCGTTCATCCTCAGGACAAATTGCAACCTGTAGGGAACAGGAGGTTAAAGGTGCTGATTCTCCAAGTAGGGAGATTGCTAGTAAAGTAGCTGGAATGGCGAACCCGAGCACAAGGAGATGAGAAATGAGGTGCGTTTTAGGAACCTTTCAAAATCACACGGTGTACCATCTTCTGAGTTTCTCATGCATATTTTCGATGTAGGAAGATGCCCTTGAACCTGGAGACTTGGTACCCATGGGATGGGTACCACGCAGTATTACTTTAAAGGGTCTGCATTTGCTCACCCAACCTAACCCAACCTTTCAGCCTCAAGAGTGTCCACCCTTCTGTCTCATCCAGCTGTGCGTGTAGATATGGTCAATCCAGGTTGCATCACAGCCTCTGAACGAATATTTAAGAATTTCTCTCTCTTTCACTGTCTTTGTTTTACGGGTTTTTAAAAGTAATTTAGTTTTATAATGGGGTTTAGCTGCTTTTCACGGCTGTGTTTATGCGGCTTTACACCCACTTGACTCACTTCCAGACAGATATCAATACATAGGTTTTAAGATTCTTACTAGTCACATATATTCTTGTGCGGTGAATAGGGGGTGTTGAGTCCAGTTCACGGAGCAAGGAGTAGGTCTTGTCTATTACATATTGGGTGTATGGAACGGTATCTGAGCGAATTTGAAACCCTTGTTTTATGCATCACCCCACCTCACCTTTCCCGTTAAGCAGCCATATTGTGTTTTCTAAACGTGTGACTCTGTTCTGTTTTGTAATTCAGTTCAAGTGTAGCGGTTTTTACATTCCCTCTATAAGTGATAGCTTATGATAAGTGTCTTTTTCTGTGTGACTTATTTCACTTAGAATCGTCGTACCTAAGTCCACTCATCTTGCTTCTACTAGCCTTATGACATTGATTTCATGTCTGAGTGATATTCCATTGTACATAAGGACCACAACTTCTTTATCCATTTTTCTCTTTCCTGGGATATTTAAGTTGTCATGAAGTGGAGGTTCTTGTCAACAGAGCAGCCCCAAACTTTGGGGTGCCTGTGTCTTGCTGATTTTTAGTTTTCCCAATTTATACGCCCATGAGTGGACGTGCCCTATGCTCCCTAAGCTGTGTTTTTTCGATGTTTCAGGACACACCGTACACTTCTCCAGAGTGGCTGTTGGCAATTAACATCCCGCCCATCAGCGTAGCTAGGCTGCCATTTCTCCATGGCCTGTCCTGCATTTCTGGTTTTGACACTTTTTGCAGCATGACCCTTTTGACCGATGGGAAGCGAGACTTCTTTGTAGCACTAATTTGCCTTTCCAGGTTGCTTGGTTGGCCAAAAAGGGCGTATGCGTTTTTTCCTGAATATATTCAGGAAAAAACGCATACGCCCTTTTTGGCCAAGGGCATCATTGTCGACGTTTTGCCGCTTTTCATTTGCTTTAAAGGCGATTCAAATCTACCTCCTGAAACCTGTTTCCTGCAATTCTGCCTTGCTTTCAAATCCTCTTTGTTGCCTTCCCTCAATATATTTGTGGACGAGAGTTATCATTTATAACTCAGCAGGTTTGTGAATGGCAGTGCCCCTGAGCTCCATTTTTCAACTGTCTTGTTTGGGAGCTGGCCGCAAAAGCACGGGATTGCCTCAGGCCCTATTCTGGTTCCCGGAGGCAGGCTGAGCCTGTGGTTAATTCTTTTTCCTAATGGGAAAATAGAGTGACCTGTGCCTGTCCCAACACCTAGATCTAGTCTCTCATTGGTTGCCCCTCTTCCCGTTCATCCTCAGGACAAATTGCAACCTGTAGGGAACAGGAGGTTAAAGGTGCTGATTCTCCAAGTAGGGAGATTGCTAGTGAAGTAGCTGGAATGGTGAACCCGAGCACAAGGAGATGAGAAATGAGGTGCGTTTTAGAAACCTTTCAAAATCACACGGTGTACCTTCTTCTGGGTTCCTCATGCAAGTTTTCGAGGTAGGAAGATGCCCTTGAACCTGGAGATTTGGGACCCATGGGATGGGTACCATGCAGTATTACTTTAAAGGGTCTGCGTTTGCTCACCCAACCTCACCCAACCTCTCAGCTCCAAGAGTGTCCACCCTTATGTCTCATCCAGCTGTGGGTCTAGATATGGTCAATCCAGGTGGCATCACAGCCCCTGAACGAATTTTGTAAGAATTTCTCTCTCTTTCACTGTCTTTGTTTTACGGGTTTTTAAAAGTAATTTATTTTTATAATGGGGTTTAGCTGCTTTTCACGGCTGTGTTTATGCGGCTTTACACCCACTTGACTCACTTCCAGACAGATATCAATACATAGGTTTTAAGATTGTTACTGGTCACATATATTCTTGTGCGGTGAATAGGGGGTGTTGAGTCCAGTTCACGGAGCAAGGAGTAGGTCTTGTCTATTACATATTGGGTGTATGGAACGGTATCTGAGCGAATTTGAACCCCTTGTTTTATGCATCACCCCACCTCACCTTTCCCGTTAAGCAGCCATAGTGTGTTTTCTAAACGTGTGACTCTGTTCTGCTTTGTAATTCAGTTCAAGTGTAGCGGTTTTTACATTCCCTCTATAAGTGATAGCTTATGATAAGTGTCTTTTTCTGTGTGACTTATTTCACTTAGAATCGTCGTACCTAAGTCCACTCATCTTGCTTCTACTAGCCTTATGACATTGATTTCATGTCTGAGTGATATTCCATTGTACATAAGGACCACAACTTTTTTATCCATTTTTCTCTTTCCTGGGATATTTAAGGTGTCATGAAGTGGAGGTTCTTGTCAACAGAGCAGCCCCAAACTTTGGGGTGCCTGTGTCTTGCTGATTTTTAGTTTTCCCAATTTATACGCCCATGAGTGGACGTGCCCTATGCTCACTAAGCTGTGTTTTTTCGATGTTTCAGGACACACCGTACACTTCTCCAGAGTGGCTGTTGGCAATTTACATCCCGCCCATCAGCGTAGCAAGGCTGCCATTTCTCCATGGCCTGTCCTGCATTTCTGGTTTTGACACTTTTTGCAGCATGGCCCTTTTGACCGATGGGAAGCGAGACTTCTTTGTAGCGCTGATTTGCCTTTCCAGGTTGCTTGGTTGGCCAAAAAGGGCGTATGCGTTTTTTCCTGAATATATTCAGGAAAAAACGCATACGCCCTTCTTGGCCAAGGGCATCATTGTCGACGTTTTGCCGCTTTTCATGTGCTTTACAGGCGATTCGAATCTACCTCCTGAAATCTGTTTCCTGCAATTCTGCCTTGCTTTCAAATCCTCTTCGTTGCCTTCCCTCAATATATCTGTGGATGAGAGTTATCATTTATAACTCTGCGGGTTTTTGAATTGCAGTGTCCCTGAGCTCCATTTTTCAACTCGCTTTTTTGGGAGCTGGCCGCAAAAGCGCGGGATTGCCTCAGGCCCTATTGTGCTTCTGGGCGGCAGGCTGAGCCTGTGATTAATTCTTCTTCCTGATGGGAAAATAGAGTGACCTGTGCCTGTCCCAACACCTAGATCTAGTCTCTCATTGGTTGCCCCTCTTCCCGTTCATCCTCAGGACAAATTGCAACCTGTAGGGAACAGGAGGTTAAAGGTGCTGATTCTCCAAGTAAGTTGATTGCTAGTAAAGTAGCTGGAAAGGCGAACCCGAGCACAAGGAGATGAGAAATGGGGTGTGTTTTAGAAACCTTTCAAAATCACACGGTGTACCATCTTCTGAGTTTCTCATGCATGTTTTCGATGTAGGAAGATGCCCTTGAACCTGGAGATTTGGGACCCATGGGATGGGTATCACGCAGTATTACTTTAAAGGGTCTGCGTTTGCTCACCCAACCTCTCAGCCCCAAGAGTGTCCACCCTTATGTCTCATCCAGCTGTGGGTCTAGATATGGTCAATCCAGGTGGCATCACAGCCCCTGAACGAATTTTGTAAGAATTTCTCTCTCTTTCACTGTCTTTGTTTTACGGGTTTTTAAAAGTAATTTATTTTTATAATGGGGTTTAGCTGCTTTTCACGGCTGTGTTTATGCGGATTTACACCCACTTGACTCACTTCCAGACAGATATCAATACATAGGTTTTAAGATTGTTGCTAGTCACATATATTCTTGTGCGGTGAATAGGGGGTGTTGAGTCCAGTTCACGGAGCAAGGAGTAGGTCTTGTCTATTACATATTGGGTGTATGGAACGGTATCTGAGCAAATTTGAACTCCTTGTTTTATGCATCACCCCACCTCACCTTTCCCGTTAAGCAGCCATAGTGTGTTTTCTAAACGTGTGACTCTGTTCTGTTTTGTAATTCAGTTCAAGTGTAGCGGTTTTTACATTCCCTCTATAAGTTATAGCTTATGATAAGTGTCTTTTTCTGTGTGACTTATTTCACTTAGAATCGTCGTACCTAAGTCCACTCATCTTGCTTCTACTAGCCTTATGACATTGATTTCATGTCTGAGTGATATTCCATTGTACATAAGGACCACAACTTTTTTATCCATTTTTCTCTTTCCTGGGATATTTAAGGTGTCATGAAGTGGAGGTTCTTGTCAACAGAGCAGCCCCAAACTTTGGGGTGCCTGTGTCTTGCTGATTTTTAGTTTTCCCAATTTATACGCCCATGAGTGGACATGCCCTATGCTCACTAAGCTGTGTTTTTTCGATGTTTCAGGACACACCGTACACTTCTCCAGAGTGGCTGTTGGCAATTTACATCCCGCCCATCAGCGTAGCAAGGCTGCCATTTCTCCATGGCCTGTCCTGCATTTCTGGTTTTGACACTTTTTGCAGCATGCCCCTTTTGACCCATGGGAAGCGAGACTTCTTTGTAGCACTGATTTGCCTTTCCAGGTTGCTTGCTTGGCCAAGAAGGGCGTATGCGTTTTTTCCTGAATATATTCAGGAAAAAACGCATACGCCCTTCTTGGCCAAGGGCATCATTGTCGACGTTTTGCCGCTTTTCATGTGCTTTACAGGCGATTCGAATCTACCTCCTGAAATCTGTTTCCTGCAATTCTGCCTTGATTTCAAATCCTCTTCGTTGCCTTCCCTCAATATATCTGTGGATGAGAGTTATCACTTATAACTCTGCGGGTTTGTGAATTGCAGTGTCCCTGAGCTCCATTTTTCAACTGTCTTTTTTGAGAGCTGGCCGCAAAAGCACGGGATTGCCTCAGGCCCTATTCTGGTTCCTGGCAGCAGGCTGAGCCTGTGATTAATTCTTCTTCCTGATGGGAAAATAGAGTGACCTGTGCCTGTCCCAACAGCTAGATCTAGTCTCTCATTGGTTCCCCCTCTTCCCGTTCATCCTCAGGACAAATTGCAACCTGTAGGGAACAGGAGGTTAAAGGTGCTGATTCTCCAAGTAGGGAGATTGCTAGTAAAGTAGCTGGAATGGCGAACCCGAGCACAAGGAGATGAGAAATGAGGTGCGTTTTAGGAACCTTTCAAAATCACACAGTGTACCATCTTCTGAGTTTCTCATGCATATTTTCGATGTAGGAAGATGCCCTTGAACCTGGAGACTTGGTACCCATGGGATGGGTACCACGCAGTATTACTTTAAAGGGTCTGCATTTGCTCACCCAACCTAACCCAACCTTTCAGCCTCAAGAGTGTCCACCCTTCTGTCTCATCCAGCTGTGCGTGTAGATATGGTCAATCCAGGTTGCATCACAGCCTCTGAACGAATATTTAAGAATTTCTCTCTCTTTCACTGTCTTTGTTTTACGGGTTTTTAAAAGTAATTTAGTTTTATAATGGGGTTTAGCTGCTTTTCACGGCTGTGTTTATGCGGCTTTACACCCACTTGACTCACTTCCAGACAGATATCAATACATAGGTTTTAAGATTCTTACTAGTCACATATATTCTTGTGCGGTGAATAGGGGGTGTTGAGTCCAGTTCACGGAGCAAGGAGTAGGTCTTGTCTATTACATATTGGGTGTATGGAACGGTATCTGAGCGAATTTGAAACCCTTGTTTTATGCATCACCCCACCTCACCTTTCCCGTTAAGCAGCCATATTGTGTTTTCTAAACGTGTGACTCTGTTCTGTTTTGTAATTCAGTTCAAGTGTAGCGGTTTTTACATTCCCTCTATAAGTGATAGCTTATGATAAGTGTCTTTTTCTGTGTGACTTATTTCACTTAGAATCGTCGTACCTAAGTCCACTCATCTTGCTTCTACTAGCCTTATGACATTGATTTCATGTCTGAGTGATATTCCATTGTACATAAGGACCACAACTTCTTTATCCATTTTTCTCTTTCCTGGGATATTTAAGTTGTCATGAAGTGGAGGTTCTTGTCAACAGAGCAGCCCCAAACTTTGGGGTGCCTGTGTCTTGCTGATTTTTAGTTTTCCCAATTTATACGCCCATGAGTGGACGTGCCCTATGCTCCCTAAGCTGTGTTTTTTCGATGTTTCAGGACACACCGTACACTTCTCCAGAGTGGCTGTTGGCAATTAACATCCCGCCCATCAGCGTAGCTAGGCTGCCATTTCTCCATGGCCTGTCCTGCATTTCTGGTTTTCACACTTTTTGCAGCATGACCCTTTTGACCGATGGGAAGCGAGACTTCTTTGTAGCACTGATTTGCCTTTCCAGGTTGCTTGGTTGGCCAAAAAGGGCGTATGCGTTTTTTCCTGAATATATTCAGGAAAAAACGCATACGCCCTTTTTGGCCAAGGGCATCATTGTCGACGTTTTGCCGCTTTTCATTTGCTTTAAAGGCGATTCAAATCTACCTCCTGAAACCTGTTTCCTGCAATTCTGCCTTGCTTTCAAATCCTCTTTGTTGCCTTCCCTCAATATATTTGTGGACGAGAGTTATCATTTATAACTCAGCAGGTTTGTGAATGGCAGTGCCCCTGAGCTCCATTTTTCAACTGTCTTGTTTGGGAGCTGGCCGCAAAAGCACGGGATTGCCTCAGGCCCTATTCTGGTTCCCGGCGGCAGGCTGAGCCTGTGGTTAATTCTTTTTCCTAATGGGAAAATAGAGTGACCTGTGCCTGTCCCAACACCTAGATCTAGTCTCTCATTGGTTGCCCCTCTTCCCGTTCATCCTCAGGACAAATTGCAACCTGTAGGGAACAGGAGGTTAAAGGTGCTGATTCTCCAAGTAGGGAGATTGCTAGTGAAGTAGCTGGAATGGCGAACCCGAGCACAAGGAGATGAGAAATGAGGTGCGTTTTAGAAACCTTTCAAAATCACACGGTGTACCTTCTTCTGGGTTCCTCATGCAAGTTTTCGATGTAGGAAGATGCCCTTGAACCTGGAGATTTGGGACCCATGGGATGGGTACCATGCAGTATTACTTTAAAGGGTCTGCGTTTGCTCACCCAACCTCACCCAACCTCTCAGCTCCAAGAGTGTCCACCCTTATGTCTCATCCAGCTGTGGGTCTAGATATGGTCAATCCAGGTGGCATCACAGCCCCTGAACGAATTTTGTAAGAATTTCTCTCTCTTTCACTGTCTTTGTTTTACGGGTTTTTAAAAGTAATTTATTTTTATAATGGGGTTTAGCTGCTTTTCACGGCTGTGTTTATGCGGCTTTACACCCACTTGACTCACTTCCAGACAGATATCAATACATAGGTTTTAAGATTGTTACTGGTCACATATATTCTTGTGCGGTGAATAGGGGGTGTTGAGTCCAGTTCACGGAGCAAGGAGTAGGTCTTGTCTATTACATATTGGGTGTATGGAACGGTATCTGAGCGAATTTGAACCCCTTGTTTTATGCATCACCCCACCTCACCTTTCCCGTTAAGCAGCCATAGTGTGTTTTCTAAACGTGTGACTCTGTTCTGCTTTGTAATTCAGTTCAAGTGTAGCGGTTTTTACATTCCCTCTATAAGTGATAGCTTATGATAAGTGTCTTTTTCTGTGTGACTTATTTCACTTAGAATCGTCGTACCTAAGTCCACTCATCTTGCTTCTACTAGCCTTATGACATTGATTTCATGTCTGAGTGATATTCCATTGTACATAAGGACCACAACTTTTTTATCCATTTTTCTCTTTCCTGGGATATTTAAGGTGTCATGAAGTGGAGGTTCTTGTCAACAGAGCAGCCCCAAACTTTGGGGTGCCTGTGTCTTGCTGATTTTTAGTTTTCCCAATTTATACGCCCATGAGTGGACGTGCCCTATGCTCACTAAGCTGTGTTTTTTCGATGTTTCAGGACACACCGTACACTTCTCCAGAGTGGCTGTTGGCAATTTACATCCCGCCCATCAGCGTAGCAAGGCTGCCATTTCTCCATGGCCTGTCCTGCATTTCTGGTTTTGACACTTTTTGCAGCATGGCCCTTTTGACCCATGGGAAGCGAGACTTCTTTGTAGCGCTGATTTGCCTTTCCAGGTTGCTTGGTTTGCCAAAAAGGGCGTATGCGTTTTTTCCTGAATATATTCAGGAAAAAACGCATACGCCCTTTTTGGACAAGGGCATCATTGTCGACGTTTTGCCGCTTTTCATGTGCATTAAAGGCGATTCGAATCTACCTCCTGAAATCTGTTTCCTGCAATTCTGCCTTGCTTTCAAATCCTCTTCGTTGACTTCCCTCAATATATCTGTGGATGAGAGTTATCACTTATAACTCTGCGGGTTTGTGAATTGCATTGTCCCTGAGCTCCATTTTTCAACTGTCTTTTTTGAGAGCTGGCCGCAAAAGCACGGGATTGCCTCAGGCCCTATTCTGGTTCCTGGCAGCAGGCTGAGCCTGTGGTTAATTCTTCTTCCTGATGGGAAAATAGAGTGACCTGTGCCTGTCCCAACAGCTAGATCTAGTCTCTCATTGGTTGCCCCTCTTCCCGTTCATCCTCAGGACAAATTGCAACCTGTAGGGAACAGGAGGTTAAAGGTGCTGATTCTCCAAGTAGGGAGATTGCTAGTAAAGTAGCTGGAATGGCGAACCCGAGCACAAGGAGATGAGAAATGAGGTGCGTTTTAGAAACCTTTCAAAATCACACGGTGTACCATCTTCTGAGTTTCTCATGCATGTTTTCGATGTAGGAAGATGCCCTTGAACCTGGAGACTTGGGACCCATGGGATGGGTACCACGCAGTATTACTTTAAAGGGTCTGCGTTTGCTCACCCAACCTTTCAGCCCCAAGAGTGTCCACCCTTATGTCTCATCCAGCTGTGGGTCTAGATATGGTCAATCCAGGTGGCATCACAGCCCCTGAACGAATTTTGTAAGAATTTCTCTCTCTTTCACTGTCTTTGTTTTACGGGTTTTTAAAAGTAATTTATTTTTATAATGGGGTTTAGCTGCTTTTCACGGCTGTGTTTATGCGGATTTACACCCACTTGACTCACTTCCAGACAGATATCAATACATAGGTTTTAAGATTGTTGCTAGTCACATATATTCTTGTGCGGTGAATAGGGGGTGTTGAGTCCAGTTCACGGAGCAAGGAGTAGGTCTTGTCTATTACATATTGGGTGTATGGAACGGTATCTGAGCAAATTTGAACTCCTTGTTTTATGCATCACCCCACCTCACCTTTCCCGTTAAGCAGCCATAGTGTGTTTTCTAAACGTGTGACTCTGTTCTGTTTTGTAATTCAGTTCAAGTGTAGCGGTTTTTACATTCCCTCTATAAGTTATAGCTTATGATAAGTGTCTTTTTCTGTGTGACTTATTTCACTTAGAATCGTCGTACCTAAGTCCACTCATCTTGCTTCTACTAGCCTTATGACATTGATTTCATGTCTGAGTGATATTCCATTGTACATAAGGACCACAACTTTTTTATCCATTTTTCTCTTTCCTGGGATATTTAAGGTGTCATGAAGTGGAGGTTCTTGTCAACAGAGCAGCCCCAAACTTTGGGGTGCCTGTGTCTTGCTGATTTTTAGTTTTCCCAATTTATACGCCCATGAGTGGACATGCCCTATGCTCACTAAGCTGTGTTTTTTCGATGTTTCAGGACACACCGTACACTTCTCCAGAGTGGCTGTTGGCAATTTACATCCCGCCCATCAGCGTAGCAAGGCTGCCATTTCTCCATGGCCTGTCCTGCATTTCTGGTTTTGACACTTTTTGCAGCATGCCCCTTTTGACCCATGGGAAGCGAGACTTCTTTGTAGCACTGATTTGCCTTTCCAGGTTGCTTGCTTGGCCAAGAAGGGCGTATGCGTTTTTTCCTGAATATATTCAGGAAAAAACGCATACGCCCTTCTTGGCCAAGGGCATCATTGTCGACGTTTTGCCGCTTTTCATGTGCTTTACAGGCGATTCGAATCTACCTCCTGAAATCTGTTTCCTGCAATTCTGCCTTGATTTCAAATCCTCTTCGTTGCCTTCCCTCAATATATCTGTGGATGAGAGTTATCACTTATAACTCTGCGGGTTTGTGAATTGCAGTGTCCCTGAGCTCCATTTTTCAACTGTCTTTTTTGAGAGCTGGCCGCAAAAGCACGGGATTGCCTCAGGCCCTATTCTGGTTCCTGGCAGCAGGCTGAGCCTGTGATTAATTCTTCTTCCTGATGGGAAAATAGAGTGACCTGTGCCTGTCCCAACAGCTAGATCTAGTCTCTCATTGGTTCCCCCTCTTCCCGTTCATCCTCAGGACAAATTGCAACCTGTAGGGAACAGGAGGTTAAAGGTGCTGATTCTCCAAGTAGGGAGATTGCTAGTAAAGTAGCTGGAATGGCGAACCCGAGCACAAGGAGATGAGAAATGAGGTGCGTTTTAGGAACCTTTCAAAATCACACGGTGTACCATCTTCTGAGTTTCTCATGCATATTTTCGATGTAGGAAGATGCCCTTGAACCTGGAGACTTGGTACCCATGGGATGGGTACCACGCAGTATTACTTTAAAGGGTCTGCATTTGCTCACCCAACCTAACCCAACCTTTCAGCCTCAAGAGTGTCCACCCTTCTGTCTCATCCAGCTGTGCGTGTAGATATGGTCAATCCAGGTTGCATCACAGCCTCTGAACGAATATTTAAGAATTTCTCTCTCTTTCACTGTCTTTGTTTTACGGGTTTTTAAAAGTAATTTAGTTTTATAATGGGGTTTAGCTGCTTTTCACGGCTGTGTTTATGCGGCTTTACACCCACTTGACTCACTTCCAGACAGATATCAATACATAGGTTTTAAGATTCTTACTAGTCACATATATTCTTGTGCGGTGAATAGGGGGTGTTGAGTCCAGTTCACGGAGCAAGGAGTAGGTCTTGTCTATTACATATTGGGTGTATGGAACGGTATCTGAGCGAATTTGAAACCCTTGTTTTATGCATCACCCCACCTCACCTTTCCCGTTAAGCAGCCATATTGTGTTTTCTAAACGTGTGACTCTGTTCTGTTTTGTAATTCAGTTCAAGTGTAGCGGTTTTTACATTCCCTCTATAAGTGATAGCTTATGATAAGTGTCTTTTTCTGTGTGACTTATTTCACTTAGAATCGTCGTACCTAAGTCCACTCATCTTGCTTCTACTAGCCTTATGACATTGATTTCATGTCTGAGTGATATTCCATTGTACATAAGGACCACAACTTCTTTATCCATTTTTCTCTTTCCTGGGATATTTAAGTTGTCATGAAGTGGAGGTTCTTGTCAACAGAGCAGCCCCAAACTTTGGGGTGCCTGTGTCTTGCTGATTTTTAGTTTTCCCAATTTATACGCCCATGAGTGGACGTGCCCTATGCTCCCTAAGCTGTGTTTTTTCGATGTTTCAGGACACACCGTACACTTCTCCAGAGTGGCTGTTGGCAATTAACATCCCGCCCATCAGCGTAGCTAGGCTGCCATTTCTCCATGGCCTGTCCTGCATTTCTGGTTTTGACACTTTTTGCAGCATGACCCTTTTGACCGATGGGAAGCGAGACTTCTTTGTAGCACTGATTTGCCTTTCCAGGTTGCTTGGTTGGCCAAAAAGGGGCGTATGCGTTTTTTCCTGAATATATTCAGGAAAAAACGCATACGCCCTTTTTGGCCAAGGGCATCATTGTCGACGTTTTGCCGCTTTCATTTGCTTTAAAGGCGATTCAAATCTACCTCCTGAAACCTGTTTCCTGCAATTCTGCCTTGCTTTCAAATCCTCTTTGTTGCCTTCCCTCAATATATTTGTGGACGAGAGTTATCATTTATAACTCAGCAGGTTTGTGAATGGCAGTGCCCTGAGCTCCATTTTTCAACTGTCTTGTTTGGAGCTGGCCGCAAAAGCACGGGATTGCCTCAGGCCCTATTCTGGTTCCCGGAGGCAGGCTGAGCCTGTGGTTAATTCTTTTTCCTAATGGGAAAATAGAGTGACCTGTGCCTGTCCCAACACCTAGATCTAGTCTCTCATTGGTTGCCCCTCTTCCCGTTCATCCTCAGGACAAATTGCAACCTGTAGGGAACAGGAGGTTAAAGGTGCTGATTCTCCAAGTAGGGAGATTGCTAGTGAAGTAGCTGGAATGGTGAACCCGAGCACAAGGAGATGAGAAATGAGGTGCGTTTTAGAAACCTTTCAAAATCACACGGTGTACCTTCTTCTGGGTTCCTCATGCAAGTTTTCGATGA